>NC_052076.1:27162977-27462977 GCF_015852505.1 Tachyglossus aculeatus
GAAAAGGTGACACTTCCCGTCTCCCTCTAGGGAAGTCCGGGAGCCCCGACACCCCTACACGCTGCGGCCTCACGGAAAAAAGAGATTTCTCACCCATCCATTTTCCACCTGGAGTTCTCCAGCAAATTAATCAATTCCATCATATTTATTGAGCGCTTATTGTGTGCAGATCACTGTACTAAGCGCTTGGGAAGTACAATGCACTCTGCCCGGGCAGGAACGGGCCCAGTTGCTGTTTTCAGAAGCCCAGAGAGGTTAAGAGGCTTGCCTCAGGCCACACAGCACAGCAGAAGCCCAGAAACCAACCCCTGCATCCAGGGAGCTGGGGAAGGGGCCATCCTCCAGAGCTGGTGGGAAGCACGAGGGAAGGGAAATGTACTGTTCTTTGGATTACCATTGTGGGGATTGGGTTTTTTTTTAAAAAAATGGCATTTGTTAAGCACTTAATATGTACCAGGCACTGTACTAAGCACCGACTTCTTTTAAAAATGGCATTTGTTAAGCACTTTCTATGTGGCTCAGTGGAAAGAGCACGAGCTTTGGAGTCAGAGGTCATGGGTTCAAATCCCGGCTCCACCACTTAGCTGTGTGACTTTGGGCAACTCACTTAACTTCTGTGTGGCTCAGTGGAAAGAGCACGGGCATTGGAGTCAGAGGGCATGGGTTCAAATCCCGGTTCCGCCACTTGTCAGCTGTGTGACTTTGGGCAAGTCACTTAACTTCTCTGGGCCTCAGTTACCTCATCTGGAAAATGGGGATTAAGACTGTGAGCCCCCCCGTGGGACAACCTGATCACCTTGTAACCTCCCCAGCGCTTAGAACAGTGCTTTGCACATAGTAAGCACTTAATAAATGCCATTATTATTATTATTATTATTATTATTATTATTATTATTATTATGTACCAGGCACTGTACTAAGCACTGGGGGAGATACAAGCTAATCACATTGGACACCGTCCCTTGTGCCACACGGGGCTCACAGTCTTAATCCCTATTTTCCAGAGGAGGGAACTGAGGCCCAGCGAAGCAAAGTGACACAGTTCCGTCCCGCATGAGGCTCAAAATCTTAATCCTCATTTTCCAGATGAGAGAACTGAGGCACAGAGAAGGAAGTGGCTTGCCCGAGTGACTTGAGAAGCAGCATAGTGTACTGGATACAACACAGGCCTGGGAATCAGAAGGGTGTGGGTTCTAATCCTGCCTCTGCCACTAGTCTATGGGACACAGGGCAAGTCGCTTTGCTTTTCTGGGCTTCAGTTTCCTCATTCATAAAATGGGGATTGGGACTGTGAGCCCCACGTGGGACAGGGATTGGGTCCAACCTGATTTCCTTGATTCCACCCCAGCGCTTAGTACAGTGCCTGGCCACGTCCTCCCCCGGGCCTGGAATGCCCTGCTCCCTCTGCCCATCCGCCAAGCTCGCTCTCTTCCTCCCTTCAAGGCCCTACTGAGAGCTCACCTCCTCCAGGAGGCCTTCCAACACTCAGCCCCTTCCTTCCTCTCCCCCTCGTCCCCCTCTCCATCCCCCTCATCTTACCTCCTTGTGAGCCCACTGTTGGGTAGGGACCGTCTCTGTATGTTGCCAACTTGTACTTTCCAAGCGCTTAGTACAGTGCTCTGCACACAGTAGGCGCTCAATAAATACGATTGATTGATTGATTGATTGATTGAAGGAGGCCTTCCCAGACTGAGCCCCTTCCTTCCCCTCCCCCTCGTGCCCCTCTCCATCCCCCCATCTTACCTCCTTCCCTTCCCCACAGCACCTGTATATATGTGTATATGTCTGTCCATATTTATTACTCTATTTATTTATTTATTTATTTTACTTGTACATATCTATTCTATTTATTTTATTTTGTTAGTATGTTTGGTTTTGTTCTCTGTCTCCCCCTTTTAGACTGTGAGCCTGCTGTTGGGTAGGGACTGTCTCTATATGTTGCCGGCTTGTACTTCCCAAGCGCTTAGTACAGTGCTCAGCACACAGTAAGCGCTCAATAAATACGATTGATTGATCGATAATAAGCACTTGGCAAATACCATAATTATTATTATTGCCTCCTCCAGCCTCACCCCCTCACCCCCTCACCCTCAGCCCATCCTCAGACTTGGCAACCCACCGGTTTTCATTCTGGAGTCCAGATGTCCTCTGACATTCCTCCTGTGGGGGGCAAGGACAAGGAAGAAGCAGCATGGACATGATAATAATAATAATAATAATAATAATAATGACGATGATGATGGCATTTATTAAGCGCTTACTATGTGCAAAGCACTGTTCTAAGCGCTGGGGAGGACACAAGGTGATCAGGTTGTCCCACGTGGGGCTCACAGTCTTCAGAATCAATCAATCAATCAATTGTATTTATTGAGCGCTTACTGTGTGCAGAGCACTGTACTAAGCGCTTGGGAAGTACAAGTTGGCAACATATAGAGACAGTCCCTACCCAACAGTGGGCTCACAGTCTAGAAAGGAGCAGTGTGGCCTAATGGTTAGAGCCCAGGCTTGGGAGGCGGAAGGTCATGGGTTCTAATGCCGACTCCTCTACTTGTCTGCCGTGTGACCTTGGGCAAGTCCCTTCGCTTCTCTGTGCTTCAGTCACCTGATCTACAGTGTGAGCCCGTTGTCGACCGTCCCTATATGTTGCCGGTTTGTACTTCCCAAGCGCTTAGTACACTGCTCTGGACACAGTGAGCGCTCAATAAATACGATTGAATGAATGAATGAATCTGTAAAATAATAATAATAATAATGATGATATTATCTGTTAAGCGCTTACTATGTACCAAGCACTGTTCTAAGCGCTGGGGTAGATACAAGGTGATCAGGTTGTCCCACGGGGGGCTCACAGTCTTCACCCCCATTTTTACAGATGAGGGAACTGAGGCCCAGAGAAGTTAAATGACTTGCCCAAGGTCACACAGCAGACAGGTGATGATGATGATGGCATTTGTTAAGCGCTTACTACATGCAAGGCACTGTTCTAAGCGCGGGGGGGGGGGGGCGATACAAGGTGATCAGGTTGTCCCACGTGGGGCTCACAGTCTTAATCCCCATTTTACAGATGAGGTAACTGAGGCTCTGAGAAATGAAGTGACTTGCCCAAGGTCACACAGCAGACATGTGGTGGAGCCGGGATTCGAACCCATGACCTCTGACTCCAAAGCCCGGGTTCTTTCCACTGAGCCACGCTGCTTCCCTAAACGGGGATTGAAACTGTGAGCCCCATGTGGGACAGGGACCTTGTCCAACCCGATTTGTTCGTATCCACCCCAGCGCTTAGTACAGTGCCCGGCACACTGTAAGCGCTTAAGAAATACCACAATCATTATTATTAGGAAGAGTCAAGCATCTCTCCTCAGCTGCCTACTTGCTTAACCCCCAGCGGGGAAGCAGCGTGGGTCAGTGGAAAGAGCACAGGCTTTGGAGTCAGAGTTCATGGGTTCGAATCCTGGCTCCACCAATTGTCAGCTGTGTGACTTTGGGCAAGTCACTTCACTTCTCTGGGCCTCAGTTACCTCAACTGTAAAATGGGGATTAAGATTGTGAGCCCCCTGTGGGACAACCTGATCACCTTGTAACCTCCCCAGCGCTTAGAACAGTGCTTTGCACATAGTAAGCGCTTAATAAATGCCATTATTATTATTATTATTAATTATTATTATTAACCCTGAGGCTTCAAGCCTCAGAAAGGCCTGCTCGGTGACTTTGGGCAAGTCACTTAACCTCTCTGGGCCTCTGTTTCCTCATCTGTAAAAAGAGAGGAAACAGAAGCAGCATGGCCCAGGAGTCAGAAGGACCTGGGTTCTAATCCCAGCTCGGTCACTGTCTGCTGTGTGACCTTGGGCAAGTCATCTCCCTTCCCTGGGCTTCAGTCATCTCATCTGTAAAATGGGGATGAAGATTGTGAGCCCCACGTGGGACAACCTGATGACCTTGTATCTACCCCAGCGCTTAGAACAGTGCTTGGCACATAGTGAGCACTTAGCAAATACTACAACTATCATTATTATCATTATTATTACTATAGCTCTGGGTGGAACAGGGTTTGTATCCACTGTGATAACTTCGTATCCTACCCCAGCGTCTAGCATATGATAATAATAATAATGGTGTTTATTAAGCGCTTACTATGTGCAAAGCACTGTTCTAAGCGCTGGGGAGGTTACAAGGTGATCAGGTTGTCCCACGGGGGGCTCACAGTCTTAATCCCCATTTTACAGATGAGGTAACGGAGGCTCAGAGAAGTGCATGGGTTCAAATCCCCGCTCCACCAATTGTCAGCTGTGTGACTTTGGGCAAGTCACTAAGCTTCTCTGGGCCTCAGTTATCTCATCTGTAAAATGGGGATGAAGATTGTGAGCCCCACGTGGGACAACCTGATGACCTTGTATCTACCCCAGCGCTTAGAACAGTGCTTGGCACATAGTGAGCGCTTAGCAAATACTACAACTATTATTATTATCATTATTATTACTATAGCTCTGGGTGGGACAGGGATTGTATCCACTGTGATAACTTCGTATCCTACCCCAACGCCTAGCGTATAATAATAATAATCATGGTGTTTATTAAGCGCTTACTCTGTGCAAAGCACTGTTCTAAGCGCTGGGGAGGTTACAAGGTGATCAGGTTGCTCCACGGGGGGCTCACAGTCTTAATCCCCATTTTACAGATGAGGTAATGGAGGCTCAGAGAAGTTCATGGGTTCAAATCCCGGCTCCACCAATTGTCAGCTGGGTGACTTTGGGCAAGTCACTTAGCTTCTCTGTGCCTCAGTTATCTCATCTGTAAAATGGGGATGAAGATTGTGAGCCCCACGTGGGACAACCTGATGACCTTGTATCTACCCCAGCGCTTAGAACAGCGCTTGGCACATAGTGAGCGCTTAGCAAATACTACAACTATTATTATTATCATTATTATTACTATAGCTCTGGGTGGAACAGGGATTGTAACCACTGTGATAACTTCGTATCCTACCCCAGCGTCTAGCATATAATAATAATAAGGGCATTTATTAAGCGCTTACTCTGTGCAAAGCACTGTTCTAAGCGCCGGAGAGGTTACAAGGTGATCAGATTGTCCCATGGGGGGCTCACAGTCTTAATCCCCATTTTACAGATGAGGTAATGGAGGCTCAGAGAAGTTCATGGGTTCAAATCCCGGCTCCACCAATTGTCAGCTGGGTGACTTTGGGCAAGTCACTTAGCTTCTCTGGGCCTCAGTTACCTCATCTGCAAAATGGGGGTTAAGAATGTGAACCCCCAGTGGGACAACCTGAACACCTTGTAACTTGCCCAAGTGAGTTGCCCAAAGTCACCCAGCTGACAATTGGCGGAGCTGGGATTCGAACCCATGACCTCTGACTCCAAAGCCCGGGCTCTTTCCACTGAGCCACGCTGCGGCTCTGTAGGAAGCACTTAATGAATGCAGTAATTGTGTCGAGGCCAGAGGCCCGTGGGTAGTGGGGCCCCAGGAGGGGTCCATCCCCTCAACTGGCATTCTCACTTGTAATAATAATAATAATAATGATGGCATTTGTTAAGCGCTTACTATGTGCAAAGCACTGTTCTAAGCGTTGGATCAGGTGTGTACCCCCCAGGAGCAGGGTAACTTCATGCCCTACCCTGTGATCATCTGTGAGGTTGGTTTCTTAGAAACCAGAAATTGATTATTATTATTAATCGTATTTATTGAGCGCTTACTGTGTGCGAAGCACTGTTCTAAGCCCTTGGGAGAGGACAATATAGCACATTAAGTGCATTTCCCCCCCCCCCCCCCCTTTTAGACTGTGAGCCCACTGTTGGGTAGGGACTGTCTCTATATGTTGCCAATTTGTACTTCCCAAGCGCTTAGTACAGTGCTCTGCACATAGTAAGCGCTCAATAAATACGATTGATGATGATTCCCCGCCCACAACGAGCTCACGTCAGCTCATTCATTCAATCGTATTTACTGAGCGCTTACTGTGTGCAGAGCGCTTGGGAAGTACTACCCAACAACGGGCTCACAGTCCAGAGGGGGAGACGGACAACAAAAGCAGCGTGGCTCAGTGGAAAGAGCCCGGGCTTGGGAGTCAGAGGTCGTGGGTTCAAATCCCGGCTCGGCCACTTGTCAGCTGTGTGACTTCGGGCAAGTCACGTCACTTCTCTGGGCCTCAGTTCCCTCATCTGGAAAATGGGGATGAAGACTGCGAGCCCCCCGTGGGACAATCTGATCACCTTGTGTCTCCCCCAGCGTTTAGAACAGTGCTTTGCACATAGTAAGAGCTTAATAAATGCCATCAAGAAAAAAAACATGTGGACAGGTGTCAAGTCATCAGAATAAATAGAAGTAAACTAGATGCACACCTTCCTTCTCTTGCCCCATCTCTCTGAGACGTCGCAGCAGCCGCCCAGCTGGCAGCCCAAGTTCCTCTCTGCCTCTTCCCTCTCCCTCCTTTCCTCCGGCGCTTAGTACAGTGTCCTGCACATAGTAAGCGCTTAACGAACAGCGTTCTTCGTCTTCTTACCACCCACTTCCTTCCCACCCTTTCAAATCTTGGCCCCTCCGGCCGGCCGGCCTACTCCCAGGCCCGGCTTTCTCCCCACTCCCTCGCTCCGTCCCTCTGCCCCCCTCTGCTTTCTTCCCAGGCTGGAGATTAATTTCTGGCGGTGGAGGAAAGCCGATTTGGAATAAATCAGAGGATATTTCTCTTTTGACAGCGCAGAGAGATCCCCCCGCTCAAAGGGGCCCCGGCAGAGTGAAGAGCGGCTCGGAGAAGGAGAAGGGATTTCACAGGCCATTAGGGTCGGGAGGAAGCAGCGGGATTGGGTTTTAATGAATCCGGGATCAAAAGCATCTTCAGGCAAACCGGTGGTCAAAAGCGAGGGCCCGGCTCGCCGCCGGGAAGGAGGGAGGGAGGGAAGCAGAAGAAGGAAAAAGGTCTGTTTTCCTTAAGGACTTTGGTATTCTTTTCCCTCTCCCTTCTGCATTGTCCTGACTTGCTCCCTTTATTCATTCCCCCCAGCCCCACACCACTTTCGTCCATATCTGTCATTTCTGCATTTCTATTCACGTCTGTCTCCCCGTCTAGACTGTAAGCTCGTCTTGGGCAGGGAATGTGTTTAATAATAATAATAATAATAAATAATGATGGCATTCATTAAGCGCTTACTACGTGCCAAGCACTGTTCTAAGCGCTGGGGAAGTTACAAGGTGATCAGGTTGTCCCACTGGGGGTTCACGTTCTTAATCCCCACTTTGCAGATGAGGTAACTGAGGCGAAGAGAAGCTAAGTGACTTGCCCAAAGTCACACAGCTGACAATTGGCGGAGCCGGGATTTGAACCCATGACCTCTGACTCCTCACTCTTTCCACTGAGCCACGCTGCTTATTGTTCTACTGTCCTCTCCCAAGTGCTTAGTACAGTGCTTTGTGTTGTGGGCAGGGAATGCGTCTGTTTATTGCCGTATGGTACTCTCCCAAGCGCTTAGTGCGGTGCTCTGCACACAGTAAGTGCTTAATAAATACAATTGAATGATAATGGAAAGAGCCCCGGCTTTGGAGTCAGAGGTCACGGGTTCAAATCCCGGCTCCGCCAATTGTCAACTGTGTGACTTTGGGCAAGTCACTTAACTTCTCTGGGCCTCAGTTCCCTCATCTGGAAAATGGGGATTAAGACTGTGAGCCCCACATGGGACAACCTGATCACCTTGTATCCCCCCAGCGCTTAGAACAGTGCTTTGCACATAGTAAGTGCTTAACAAGTACCATTGTTATTATTATTATTATTATAAATACCACTGGCTAACTGACTTCTAGACTGTGAGCCTGTTGTTGGGTAGGGACCGTCTCTATATGTTGCCGATTTGTACTTCCCAAGCGCTTAGTACAGTGCTCCGCACACAGTCAGCGCTCAATAAATGAGATTGAATGAATGAATGAATGTCCACCTGTCACTTCTTTTAATGACTTTAGACTGTAAGCTCATCATGGGTAAGGAATGTGTTTAATAATAATCATAATAAATAATGATGGCATTTATTAAGCGCTTACTATGTGCCAAGCACTGGCAGCCGAAGTTCCTCTCTGCCTCTTCCCTCTCCCTCCTTTCCTTTCATCCAGCGGTTGGTACAGTGTCCTGCACATAGTAAGCGCTTAACGAACAGTGTTAATGACTTTTAATGACTGTGTCCCCCATATAGTCTGTCAGTTCCTTGTGAGCGAGGATGAATGATACCCTCTCAAGTGTTTAGTACAGTGCTCTGCCCACAAGAAGTGCTTGACAAATTGGATGGATCGATAGGGAGAAGAGAAAGAGAGGGGAGGTGGGAGGGAGGGGAGGAAGAGAGAGAGAGAAAGAAAGAGAGAGAGAGAAAAGGGGATGGGGTGGAGGGGGAGGGGGGAGAGATTCAGTCATTCATTCAATTGTATTTATTAAGGTTTACTGTGGGCAGAGCACTGTACTAAGCGCTTGGAAAGTACAATTCAGCAACAGAGACAATCCCTGCCCACAACGGGCTCACAGTCTAGAAGAGGGGAGACAGACATCAAAACAAGCAAAGAGGCATCAATAGCATCAATATAAATTAATAGAATTATAGATACATACACATTAAAACAAGTAAATAGGCATTAATATAAATAAATAGAATTATAGATGTGTACACATGTGCTGTGGGGCAGGGAGGGAGAGTAGAGCAAAGGGAGCGAGTTGGGGCAATGGGGAGGGGAGGGGGAGCTGAGGAAAAGGGAGGCTTAGTCTGGGAAGGCCTCCTGGAGGAGGTGAGCTTTCAGTAGGGCTTTGAAGGGGGGCAAGTGTGATTGTTTGGTGGATGTGAAGAGGGAGGGAGTTCCAGGCCAGGGGAAGGATGTGGGCCAGGGGTTAGGAGAGACAGGACGGGACAGGATGCGGGACAGGAGAGAACGAGGCCCGGTGAGGAGGTGAGCGGCAGCAGAGGAGCGGAGGGTGCGGGCTGGGCTGGAGAAGGAGAGAAGGGAGATGAGGTAGGAGGGAGCGAGGGGATGGACAGCCTTGAAGCCCAGGGTGAGGAGTTTTTGCTTGATTCAATCAATCAATCAATCAATCAATCAATCCAATTTGCTTACTCTGTGCAGAGCACTGTACTAAGCGCTTGGGAAGTCCAAGTTGGCAACATATAGAGACGGTCCCTACCCAACAGCAGGCTCACAGTCTAAAAGGGGGAGACAGAGAACAAAACCAAACATACTAACAAAATAAAATAAATAGATATGTACAAGTAAAATAAATAAATAAATAGAGTAATTAATATGTACAAACATATATACATATATACAGGTTTGAAAGTTGACTGGCAGCCACCGGAGATTTTTGAGGAGGAGAGTGACATGCCCAGAGCGTTCCTGTCCAAAGATAATCCGGGCAGCAGAGTGAAGTATGGACTGAAGTGAGGAGAGACAGGAGGATGGGAGATCAGAGAGGAGGCTGATGCAGTTATCCAGTTGGATTAAGATAAGGAATTGTACTCACGTGGAGAGATGAGTAAGGAAGGAAGATGGAGGTGAAAAACGCCACGACCCAAGGGTTCTCTTGTAGGCCTCGTTCCCGAGGCTCCTTTATCAGGCATGAGACTCATCGTCATCATCGGTGGGGCCTATCGAACGCTTGTACTTCCCAAGCGCTTAGTACAGTGCTCTGCACACAGTAAGCGCTCAATAAATACGATTGATGATGATGCTGAGCACTGCACTAAGCGGTTGAGAGAGTCCCATACAACAGACCGTAAGCTCGTCTCTAGAAGGTAAACTCTTTTCTCGACTGTAAGCGCATTACGTGAAAGAACACGTCTGCCAATTCTGTTGTATTGTACTCTCCTAAGTGCTTAGTAGTAATAATAATAATAGTACTCGTGGAATTTCATTCAGTCATATTTATTGAGTGCTTCCTGTGGGCAGAGCACTGCACTGAGCGCTTGGGAGAGGACAATACAATAAACAGACATGATTTATAATGATGCTACTGATGTCTGTCTCCCCCATTCTAGACTGTGAGCCTGTTGTGGGCAGGGATTGTCTCTCTTTGTTGCTGAATTGTACTTCCTAAGCGCTTAGTAATAATAATAATAATAATAATAATAATAATAATGGTTTTTGTTAAGCACTTACTATGTGCAAAGCACTGTTCTAAGCGCTGGGGAGGATACAAGGTGATTAGGTTGTCCCACATGGGGCTCACAGTCTTAATCCCCATTTTACAGATGAGGTAACTGAGGCACAGAGAAGTTAAGTGACTTGCCCAAAGTCACACAGCTGACAATTGGCGGAGCAGGGATTTGAACCCGTGATCTCTAATGATAATAATAATTATGGTATTTGTTAAGCGCTAAGTGCAAGGCATTGTACTAAGCGCTGAGCTGTACTGAGCTTAGTACAGTGCTCTGCACACAGGAAGTGCTCAATAAATATGATTGAATGAATAAATATGATTGAGTTAACGATCCCTGCCTGCAGTGAGCTTGTTAAGTGCTTACTATGCGTCAAGCAGTGTTCTAAGCGCTGGGTCAGATCCAAGATAATCGGGTTGGACACAGTCCCTGTCCCACATGGGGGTCACCATCTTAATCCCCATTTCACAGATGAGGTCACTGAGGCCCAGAGAAGTGAAGTGACTCGCCCAAAGTCACACAGCTGAGAAGCGGCAGAGCCGGAATTAGACCGCACGACCTTTTGACTCCCAAGCCCGGGCTCTTTTCCATAGACCATGCTGCATCTCAGCTTCTCACAGATGACGGGGGCGGGAGTCCTGTTTTGGGGCTGACTGGGGGGCCCGGTCCAGGCTAGAGGGGCAGTAGCGGCCCCCCACTCTTGCTGACCCCCCTCTGCAAAAGCCTTATTGAAGGCCCATCTCCTCCAAGAGGGCTTCCCTGACTAAGCCCTCCTTTCCCCTTCGCCCACTCCCTTCTGCGTCTCCCTGACTTGCTCCCTTTCGTCATCCCTGCTGAAGTTTCCTGCCCCTCGGCCGCGCAGGTTCCCCCCGGGACCCTTGGGACCCCCAGGACCCCCGGGACACGGCTCGCATCTCCTCCTGCCTTCAGGACATCTCCATCTGGATATCCGCCCGCCACCTAAAACTCAACATGTCCAAGACTGAACTCCTTGTCTTCCCTCCCAAACCCTGCCCTCTCCCTGACTTTCCCATCTCTGTTGACGGCACTACCATCCTCCCCATCTCACAAGCCCGCAACCTTGGCGTCATCCTCGACTCCGCTCTCTCGTTCACCCCTCACATCCAAGCCGTCACCAAAACCTGCCGGTCTCAGCTCCGCAACATTGCCAAGATCCGCCCTTTCCTCTCCATCCAAACCGCTACCCTGCTCATTCAAGCTCTCATCCTATGCCGTCTGGACTACTGCATCAGCCTTCTCTCCAATCTCCCATCCTCGTGTCTCTCGCCACTTCAATCCATACTTCATGCTGCTGCCCGGATTGTCTTTGTCCAGAAACGCTCTGGGCATATTACTCCCCTCCTCAAAAATCTCCAGTGGCTACCAATCAATCTGCGCATCAGGCAGAAACTCCTACCCTGGGCTTCAAGGCTGTCCATCCATCCCCTGGCCCCCTCCTACCTCACCTCCCTTCTGTCCTTGTCCAGCGCAGCCCGCACCCTCCGCTCCTCTGCCGCTAACCTCCTCACCGTTAGGCCTCGCTCTCGCCTGTCCCGCCGTCGACCCCCGGCCCACGTCATCCCCGGGCCTGGAATGCCCTCCCTCTGCCCATCCGCCAAGCTAGCTCTCTTCCTCCCTTCTCAAGGCCCTACTGAGAGCTCACCTCCTCCAGGAGGCCTTCCCACACTGAGCCCCTTCCTTCCTCTCCCCCTCATCCCCCTCTCCATCCCCCCATCTTATCTCCTTCCCTTCCCCAAAGCACCTGTATATATGTATATATGTTTGTACATATTTGTTATTCTATTTATTTTACTTGTACATATCTATTCTATTTATTTTATTTTGTTAGTATGTTTGGTTTTGTTCTCTGTCTCCCCCTTCTAGACTGTGAGCCCACTGTTGGGTAGGGACTGTCTCTAGATGTTGCCAACTTGTACTTCCCAAGCGCTTAGTACAGTGCTCTGCACACAGTAAGTGCTCAATAAATACAATTGATTGATTGATTGATTGATTCTCTGAGCCTCAGTTACCTCATCTGTAAAATGAGGATTAAAAGTGTGAGCCCCATGTGGGACAACCTGATCACCCTGTATCTACCCCAGTGCTTAGAAGAGTGCTTGGCACATGGTAAGCGCTTAACAAATATCATCATTATTATTCCAGTGCTTAGAAAAGTGCTCGGCACATAGTAAGCGCTTAACAAATACCATCATCATTATTATATGTCAGTCAAGTTATTCCCATATCCATAATTTATTTTAAATCTGCCTCCTGGAGATTGTAAACTCCTTGAGGGTGGGAAACAGCGATTCTGCTGTAGCATACTTTCCTAAGCGTTCAGTACAGTGCTCTGCACACAGGAAGCCCTCAGTAGCTACCATTGATGGATTAATTAGTTCATACATTCAATTGTATTTATTGAGCGCTTACTGTGTGGAGATCACTGTACTAAGCGCTTGGGAAGTACAATTTGGCAACATATAGAGACGGTCCTTACCCAACAATGAGCTCACAGTCTAGAAGGGGGAGACAGACGACAAAACAAAACATGTAGTTAGGTGTCAAAATCGTCAGAATAAATAGAATTATAGCGGTATGCACATCATTAACAGAATAAATAGAATCGTAAATATGTACAGGTGAAATAGAGTAATAAATCTGTACAAATATATACAGGTGCTGTGGGGAGGGGAAGGAGGTAGGGCGGGGGGAATGGGGAGGAGGTGAGGAAAAAGGGGGCTCAGTTCCGAGCAGCAGCTCAGCTCGGAGATGGGGTACAAATTCTCATATATGCTCTGTGTGTGTCTGTGCTTGTGTATGTATAACAATAATAATTGGTATTTGTTAATGGTACTGGGTGTGTGTAAGTAATAACCAATCAATTTATATTAATTTTGGTCTCCCCCCACTAGACGGTATGCTCATTAATAATAACTGTGGTATTTGTTAAGTGCTTACTATGTGCCAGATACTGTTCTCAGCGCAGGGGTCTACCCAAAAAAATCGGGTTGGACCCAGGCCCCGTCCCACAGACGGCTCACAGTCTTAATCCCCGCTTTACAGATGAGGACACTGAGAAGTCAAGTGACTTGCCCTAGGTCACACAGCAGACAGGTGACGGAGCCGGGATTAGAACCCAGGTCTTTCTGCTCCCTGCCCCATGCTCTATAATAATAATAATAATGATGGCATTTATTAAGCGCTTACTATGTGCAAAGCACTGTTCTAAGCACAGGGGAGGTTACGAGGCGATCAGGTTGTCCCACGGGGGGCTCACGGTCTTCATCCCCATTTTCCAGATGAGGGAACTGAGGCCCAGAGAAGTGAAGCGACTTGCCCAAAGTCACACAGCTGCCAATTGGCGGAGCCGGGATTTGAACCCGTGACCTCTGACTCCAAAGCCTCTATCTACTAGGCCATGCTCCTTGACCACTAATTCTGTCAACTTCATTCATTCGATCGTGTTTATTGAGCTCTTACCGTATGCACAGCACGTACTAAGCACTTGGGAGAGTACACTGCATCCATAAACAGTCACATTCCCTACCCACACCGTATTCCCTCAAGGGCTTAGCACAGTGCTCCGCACAGAGTAAGCGCTCAATAACCACCACCGGCCATGAACCCCTCATCCTTCTCAGCCAGCTGAAGCTCCTTAATTGAACCGAACCTCCAGACATCTTGGGGGCCGAAGGAATTCCCCGAACCAGCTGAGAAGCACTTTCCTCTCCCATCTCTGCCGAGCAACACTTGGAAGCATTTCCGTGGGATTAGCTTTGGAAAAATGAGTTGTGTAGATTTCCCACATGGCACAAGCCGGGGTGAATTGAATTGCTAGCACTACCCGTCCGACTGTTGCATAGATAAAATCCTCATTAAAGCTTCTTCTTCTGAAGGAGGATAGATTTGGTATTGTGGCGGGGGGGCGAGGAGGGGGACCCTCTAGTTGGCTTTTTTTGTTTGTTGTTGTTATTGTAACAAAAAAACGGCAAATGAAGGGAAGAATGAAAAACCTATGTTTTTCAAACACGTCTGGCCGTCGAGAGCCCGGGCGAGTTTTTTTAATTAGTGCCGCGTTTTCGGTGAGCCCATATCTGCACGCCGGGCCGATTCTTTCCTGGATAAGGGGAAGATAATAATGAGAATCCTGGATGTTTGGTGTTTTTTTCTCAGCCCTCCACTAAAGGGATGGCTTGTATTTTTAATCACGCCGTAGCAATCCTGGCAGCTTTCTCTGAGCCCAGCCTCTGGCTCTAATTACATTTCTAGATTTTAGTAAATTGAAAGGGAAAATGTTGGAACAAAATAATTAAAACTGAAGCGGAAGTGCATATTAAAAAGGAGAGGCTGTTTAAAATTCTTCCACACCAAGGCTTTCAAGGACACCTGTTTAATCAGCACCATACAAAATCAAAGTCCTCTTTCCACAAAGGCTGACGGAAGCCCCTTCCCGCCTGCTTTCTCCAGGAGGAAGGGAGAGGGCTGAGACCTCTCGCGTCCTTAGCCACCTGGACTGCGGCCCCCTCAAAGGCTTCTAGGAGTTCACCTTCCGCCATCATCATCATCATCATCATCAATTGTATTTATTGAGCGCTTACTATGTGCAGAGCACTGTACCAAGCGCCTGGGTAGTACAAATTGGCAACACATAGAGACAGTCCCTACCCAACAGTGGGCTCACAGTCTAAAAGGGGGAGACAGAGAACAAAACCAAACATACTAACAGAATAAAATAAATAGAATAGATATGTACAAGTAAAATAAATAAATAAATAAATAGAGTAATAAATATGTACAAACATATATACATATATACAGGTGCTGTGGGGAAGGGAAGGAGGTAAGATGGGGGGATGGAGAGGGGGACGAGGGGGAGAGGAAGGAAGGGGCTCAGTCTGGGAAGGCCTCCTGGAGGAGGTGAGCTCTCAGCAGGGCCTTGAAGGGAGGAAGAGAGCTTGAAGGGAGGTGAAAGCTCACCTCCTCCATCGCCCCAACTCCCTCCCTCTGCTCTACCCCCCATCTCCGTCCCCCAGCACTTGTGTATATATGTACATATTTATTATTCTATTTCTTTTATTACCCAGTAAGCTCTGCACACAGTAAGCGCTCAATAAGTACGATTGGTTGATTGATTGATTAATGATGTATATACATCTATAACTCTATATTGATGTTACTGATGCCTGCGTCAATAATAGGGCTGTGGAGAGGGAGACTGTGGATTGATAGGCATCAATAACATCAATATAGTTATAGATGTATATACATCATTAATCAGTCAATCAATCAATCGTATTTATTGAGCGCTTACTGTGTGCATCAATAATAGGGCTGTGGAGAGGGAGACTGTGGATTGATAGGCATCAATAACATCAATATAGTTATAGATGTATATACATCATTAATCAATCAGTCAATCAATCGTATTTATTGAGCGCTTACTGTGTGCAGAGCTTACTGTGTAATAAAATAAATAGAATGATAACACAAGTGACGTGGGGTGGGGATGGGGGAGAGCAGAGGGAAGGAGTTGGGGCGATGGGGAGGGGAGGAGGAGCGGGGAGAAAAGGGGGGCTCAGTCTGGGAAGGCCTCCTGGAGGAGGTGAGCTTTCAGTAGGGCTTTGAAGGGGAGAAGAGAGCTAGTTTGGCAGATGTGAGGAGGGAGGGCATTATATACCTGTATATATGTATATATGTTTGTACATATTTATTACTCTATTTATTTATTTATTTTACTTGTACCTATCTCTTCTATTTATTTTATTTTGTTAGTATGTTTGGTTTTGTTCTCTGTCTCCCCCTTTTAGACTGTGAGCCCACTGTTGGGTAGGGACTGTCTCTAGATGTTGCCAATTTGTACTTCCCAAGCGCTTAGTCCAGTGCTCTGCACACAGTAAGCGCTCAATAAATACGATTGATGATGATGATGATTCCAGGCCAGGGGGAGGACGTGGGCCGGGGGTCGACGGCGGGACGGGCGAGAACTGAGGCCCGGTGAGGAGGAGAGTGGCACCAGAGGAGCGGAGGGTGCGGGATGATCCTGGCTCCGCCACTTGTCTGCTGGGTGACCTTGGGCAAGTCACTTCACTTCTCGGTGCCTCAGTGACCTCATCTGTAAAATGGGGATTAAGACTGTGAGCCCCATGTGGGACAGGGACCGTGTCCAACCCGATTAACTTGTATCTCCCCCAGTGCTTAGCACAGTGCTCTTAGTACAGTGCCTGGCACATAGTATGCGCTTAACAAATACTGTAATTATTATTATTATTATTATTATTTTAGACTGTGAGCCAACTGTTGGGTAGGGACTGTCTCTATGTGTTGCCAACTTGTACTTCCCAAGCGCTTAGTACAGTGCTCTGCACACAGTAAGCACTCAATAAATACGATTGATTGATTATTACCATAATTATCGTACAAACTGGAATCTACGGCAGCGCTCAGTGTTAGTATGGTGTAGTAAACGCTTAACAAATGGCATAATTATTCTTACAGTGTGTGGCACAGAGTAAGTGCTCAACAAATACCAAAGTTATTACCACTGGGAGAGTACAATAGAGTTAACCAGCTCCCGGGGGGATTTGGTCAGGGAGAGAACAATTTTTCATTCGTTCATTAAATCGTATTTTTTAAGCGCTTACTATTCAGCGCTTAAAACAGTGCTTTGCACATAGTAAGCACTTAACAAATGCCATAATTATCATTATTATTATTACTATGTGCAGAGCACTGTCCTAAGTGGTTGGGAAAGTACAAGAGAAGCAGTGTGGCTCAGTGGAAAGAGCGCGGGCTTGGGAGTCAGAGGTCATGGGTTCTAATAATAATAATGGCATTTATTAAGTGCTTACTATGTGCAAAGCACTGTTCTAAGCACTGGATAATAATTTTGGTATTTGTTAAGCGCTTACTACGTGCCAAGCACTGTCCTAAGCACTGGGGGAGCTACAAGGGAATCAGGTTTGTCCCACATGCGGCTCACAGTCTTAATCTTCTAGACTGTGAGCCCACTGTTGGGTAGGGACCGTCTCTATATGCTGCCAACTTGTACTTCCCAAGCGCTTAGTCCAGTGCTCTGCACACAGTAAGCGCTCAATAAATGCGATTGAATGAATGAATGAATGAACCTGGTCACTTTGTAACCTCCCCAGCGCTTAGAACAGTGCTTTACACATAGTAAGTGCTTCATAAATGAATGAGAAGTGAGAGTAGTGAGAAGCAGCGTGGCTCAATGGAAAAAGCCTGGGCTTTGGAGTCAGAGATCAGGGGTTCAAATCCCGGCTCCAATCAATCAATCAATCGTATTTATTGAGCGCTTACTATGTGCAGAGCACTGTACTAAGCGCTTGGGAAGTACAAGTTGGCATCACATAGAGACAGTCCCTACCCAACAGTGGGCTCAGTTCCCTCATCTGTAAAATGGGGATTAAGACTGTGAGCCCCCTGTGGGACAATCTGATCACTTTGTAACCTCCTCAGCGCTTAGAACAGTGCTTTGCACATAGTAAGTGCTTTATAAATGCCATTATTATTATTATAAATGCCATTATTACTATAGCGAGCGCTTAACAAATCCTGCCTGCTGTTGGGTAGGGACCGTCTCTCTATGTTGCCAACTTGTACTTCCCAAGCGCTTAGTCCAGTGCTCTGCACACAGTAAACGTTTAATAAATACGATTGAATGAATGATTGAATGAGATCCCACCACTACCACTGTTACGACCCCCACTGTTGGGTAGGGGCCGTCTCTATATGTTGCCTACTTGTACTTCCCAAGCGCTTAGTCCGGTGCTCTGCACACAGTAAGCGCTCAGTAAATAGGAACCGTCTCTCTATGTTACCAACTTGTACTTCCCAAGTGCTCAGTCTGGTGCTCTGCACACAGTAAGCGCTCAATAAATAGGAACCGTCTCTCTATTTTATTTATTTTACTTGTACATTTCTATCCTATTTATTTTATTTTGTTGGTATGTTTGGTTCTGTTCTCTGTCTCCCCCTTTTAGACTGTGAGCCCACTGTTGGGTAGGGACTGTCTCTATGTGTTGCCAATTTGTACTTCCCAAGCGCTTAGTACAGTGCTCTGCACATAGTAAGCGCTCAATAAATACGATTGATTGATAAATAGGGACCGTCTCTCTATGTTGCCAACTTGTACTTCCCAAGTGCTCAGTCCGGTGCTCTGCACACAGTAAGCGCTCAATAAATAGGGACCGTCTCTCTATGTTGCCAACTTGTGCTTCCCAAGAGCTTACTCCGGTGCTCTGCACACAGTAAGCGCTCAATAAATAGGGACCGTCTCTCTATGTTGCCAACTTATACTTCCCAAGCGCTTAGTCCGGTGCTCTGCACACAGTAAGCGCTCAATAAATAGGGACCGTCTCTCTATGTTGCCAACTTGTACTTCCCAAGCGCTTAGTCCGGTGCTCTGCACACAGTAAGCGCTCACTAAATAGGGACCGTCTCTCTATGTTGCCAACTTGTACTTCCCAAGCGCTTAGTCTCTCCATCCCCTCGCCCCTTCCTCCCTCCCCTCCCTTCTCTCCTTGTCCAGCCCAGCCCGCACCCTCCGCTCCTCCGCCGCCAATCTCCTCCCCGTTAGGCCTCGTTCTCGCCTGTCCCGCCATCGACCCCCGGCCCACGTCCTCCCCCGGGCCTGGAATGCCCCCAATCCCTCCGCCCACCCGCCAAGCTAGCTCTCTTCCTCCCTTCAAGGCCCTACTGAGAGCTCACCTCCTCCAGGAGGCCTTCCCAGACTGAGCCCCTTCCTTCCTCTCCCCCTCGTCCCCCCTCCATCCCGCCCGTCTTACCTCCTTCCCTTCCCCACAGCACCTGGATATATGGATATATGTTTGTACATATTTATTACTCTATTTATTTATTTATTTTACTTGTACCTATCTATTCTATTTATTTTATTTTGTTAATATGTTTGGTTTTGTTGTCTGTCTCCCCCTTCTAGACTGTGAGCCCGCTGTTGGGTAGGGACCGTCTCTCGATGTTGCCAACTTGGACTTCCCAAGCACTTAGCACAGTGCTCTGCACACAGTAAGTGCTCAATAAATACGATCGATTCATACCTTGTCTCTCCCCCAGCACTTAGAATATATGTATATATATATATATATATATATATATATGTTTGTACATATTTATTACTCTATTTATTTATTTTACCTGTACATATCTATTCTATTTATTTTATTTTGTTAATATGTTTTGTTTTGTTCTCTGTCTCCCCCTTCTAGACTGTGAGCCCACTGTCGGGTAGGGACCGTCTCTCTATGTTGCCAACTTGGACTTCCCAAGCGCTTAGCACAGTGCTCTGCACACAGTAAGCGCTCAATAAATCATCATCATCATCATCAATCGTATTTATTGAGCGCCTACTATGTGCAGAGCCCTGTACTAAGCGCTTGGGAAGTCCAAATTGGCAACATCTAGAGACAGTCCCTACCCAACAGTGGGCTCACGGTCTAAAAGGGGGGAGACAGAGAACAAAACCAAACATACTAACAAAATAAAAGAAATAGGATAGATATGTACAAGTGAAATAAATAAATAAATAGAGTAATAAATATGTACAAACATATATCCATATATACAGGTGCTGTGGGGAAGGGAAGGAGGTAAGATGGGGGGATGGAGAGGGGGACGAGGACTAATCAATAAATACGATTGATTGATTAGTCCGGCGCTCTGCACACAGTAAGCGCTCAGTTAATAGGGACCGTCTCTCTATGTGTTGCCAACTTGTACTTCCCGAGCGCTTAGTTCAGTGCTCTGCACACAGTAAGCGCTCAATGAATAGGATTGATTGATTGGTTGGGCCTGGAATGCCCTCCCTCTGCCCACCCGCCAAGCTCGCTCTCTTCCTCCCTTCAAGGCCCTGCTGAGAGCTCACCTCCTCCAGGAGGCCTTCCCAGACTGAGCCCCTTCTTTCCTCTCCCCCTCGTCCCCCTCTCCATCCCCCCGTCTTACCTCCTTCCCTTCCCCACAGCACCTGTATATATGTATATATGGTTGTACATATTTATTACTCTATTTATTTATTTATTTATTTATTTTACTTGTACACTTCTATCCTACTTATTTTATTTTGTTGGTATGTTTGGTTCTGTTCTCTGTCTCCCCCTTTTAGACTGTGAGCCCACTGTTGGGTAGGGACTGTCTCTATGTGATGCCAATTTGTACTTCCCAAGCGCTTAGTACAGTGCTCTGCACATAGTAAGCGCTCAATAAATACGATTGATTGATTGATTGATTGATTGATTGGGCCGCAGGCCTCCTGAGGCACCGCCTCCCCCCGCGCGACTTGGTACGTCCCGGTCCTCGCGCCCGCCCGCCCGCCGGCCACGCGACCCTCCGTTCCCGCCTCCCCCTGGCCACGCCCCCTTTACGTCCGTCCGTCCGTCCGTCGTCCCCTCCCCCCGCCGCTGGGGGCGCAGGCGCGCGTTGGGGGGGCGCAGGGGGGAGAGAAGGGACGGGCGCGCGCGCGCGGCCGACGCGCTGACGTCATGACGCCGGTGTGTATGTGTGTGTGTGTATGTGTATGTGTGCCGGCGGCCCCCGCAGGTCCCGGATGTTGCGGGCAGTATGAGGCGAGCGCGGGGGGACGGGGACCAGCCGCCGCCGCCGCTCTCAGGTGAGGGGGGGGGATGGGGGGGCGGGGACGGGACCCCCCCCCCCCGGGAGGTCGGCTCTTCCCGGGGGTTCCCGTGTCCCCGCACAACCCCCAAACCCCGCGGGACACAGGGGGGGAGGGGACCCCCAATCGCCTCAATCCCCCCCCCCCCCGCCGGGTATTAATGCGACGCCCCCCCCCCCCCATCGCCACAGAGTGAGCTGTCGCCTCAGGCGGGGGGGGGGCGGGGGAGGGAGTGCGCATGCGCGGGCGCTGCGGAGGGGCCGCCGGGGCGCATGCGCAGAGCGGCGCTGCGGGGCTCCGGCGGCCCCCACGTCGCCGGGCGCAGCGCCTCGCGCAAGGCCGCGGGAAGAGAGACTCATTCATTCATTCATTCAGTCCTATTTATTGAGCGCCTACCGTGTGCAGAGCACCGGACTGAGCGCTTGGGAAGCCCAAGTTGGCACCATATAGAGACGGCCATTCATTCAGTCGTATTTATTGAGCGCTTACTGTGTGCAGAGCACTGGACTAAGCGTTTGAGAAGTACAAGTTGGCAACATATAGAGAAGGTCATTCATTCATTCATTCAATTGTATTTACTGAGCGCTTCCTGTGTGCAGAGCACTGGACTAAGCGCTTGGGAAGCCCAAGTTGGCACTGTATAGAGACGGTCATTCATTCATTCATTCATTCAGTTGTATTTACTGAGCGCTTACTGTGTGCAGAGCACTGGACTAAGTCCTTGGGAAGTCCAAGTTGGCACCGTATAGAGACGGTCATTCATTCATTCATTCATTCATTCAATCGTATTTATTGAGCGCCTACTGTGTGCAGAGCACCGGACTAAGCGCTTGGGAAGCCCAAGTTGGCACCGTATAGAGACGGCCATTCATTCAGTCCTATTTATTGAGCGCTTACTGTGTGCAGAGCACTGTACTAAGCGCTTGGGAAGTACAAGTTGGCAACATAGAGGGACGGTCATTGATTCATTCATTCAGTCGTATTTATTGAGCGCCTACCGTGTGCAGAGCACCGGACTAAGCGCTTGGGAAGCCCAAGTTGGCACCATATAGAGACGGCCATTCATTCAGTCATATTTATTGAGCGCTCACTGTGTGCAGAGCACTGGACTAAGCGTTTGAGAAGTACAAGTTGGCAACTTATGGAGACAGCCATTGATTCATTCATTCAGTCGTATTTATTGAGCGCCTACTGTGTGCAGAGCACCGGACCAAGCGCTTGGGAAGTCCAAGTTGGCACCATATAGAGACAGTCCATTCATTCATTCAGTCATATTTGTTGAGCACTTACTGTGTGCAGAGCACTGGACTCAGTGTCTGGGAAGTACAAGTTGGCACCGTATAGAGACGGTCATTCATTCATTCAGTCGTACTTATTGAGCGCCTACTGTGTGCAGAGCACCGGACTGAGCACTTGGGAAGCCCAAGTTGGCACCATATACAGACGGTCATTCATTCATTCAGTCGTATTTATTGAGCACCTACCGTGTGCAGAGCACCGGACTGAGCGCTTGGGAAGCCCAAGTTGGCACCATATAGAGACGGCCATTCATTCAGTCATATTTATTGAGCGTTTACTGTGTGCAGAGCACTGGACTAAGCGCTTGGGAAGTCCAAGTTGGCAACATAGAGAGACGGTCATTGATTCATTCATTCAGTCGTATTTATTGAGCGCTTACTGTGTGCAGAGCACCGGACTAAGCGCTTGGGAAGCCCAAGTTGGCACCATGTAGAGACGCCCATTCATTCATTCAGTCGTATTTGTTGAGCACTTACTGTGTGCAGAGCACTGGACTAAGCGCTTGGGAAGTACAAGTTGGCAACATATAGGGACGGTCATTGATTCATTCATTCAGTCGTATTTATTGAGCGCCTACTGTGTGCAGAGCACCGGACTAAGCGCTTGGGAAGCCCAAGTTGGCACCGTATAGAGATGGTCATTCATTCATTCATTCAGTTGTATTTATTGAGCGCTTACTGTGTGCAGAGCACTGGACTAAGTCCTTGGGAAGTCCAAGTTGGCACCATATAGAGACGGTCATTCATTCATTCATTCATTCAATCGTATTTATTGAGCGCTTACTGTGTGCAGAGCACTGGACTAAGCGCTTGGGAAGCCCAAGTTGGCACCATATAGAGACGGCCATTCATTCAGTCATATTTATTGAGCGCTTACTGTGTGCAGAGCACTGGACTAAGCGTTTGAGAAGTACAAGTTGGCAACTTATGGAGACGGCCATTGATTCATTCATTCAGTCGTATTTATTGAGCGCCTACTGTGTGCAGAGCACCGGACCAAGCGCTTGGGAAGTCCAAGTTGGCACCATGTAGAGACGCCCATTCATTCATTCAGTCATATTTGTTGAGCACTTACTGTGTGCAGAGCACTGGACCCAGTGTCTGGGAAGTACAAGTTGGCACTGTATAGAGACGGTCATTCATTCATTCAGTCGTACTTATTGAGCGCCTACTGTGTGCAGAGCACCGGACTGAGCGCTTGGGAAGCCCAAGTTGGCACCATATACAGACGGTCATTCATTCATTCAGTCGTATTTATTGAGCGCCTACCGTGTGCAGAGCACCGGACTGAGCGCTTGGGAAGCCCAAGTTGGCACCATATAGAGACGGCCATTCATTCAGTCATATTTATTGAGCGCTTACTGTGTGCAGAGCACTGGACTAAGCGCTTGGGAAGTACAAGTTGGCAACATAGAGGGACGGTCATTGATTCATTCATTCAGTCGTATTTATTGAGCGCCTACTGTGTGCAGAGCACCGGACTAAGCGCTTGGGAAGCCCAAGTTGGCACCGTATAGAGATGGTCATTCATTCATTCATTCAGTTGTATTTATTGAGCGCTTACTGTGTGCAGAGCACTGGACTGAGTCCTTGGGAAGTCCAAGTTGGCACCGTATAGAGACGGTCATTCATTCATTCATTCATTCATTCATTCAATCGTATTTATTGAGCGCCTACTGTGTGCAGAGCACCGGACTAAGCGCTTGGGAAGCCCAAGTTGGCACCATATAGAGACGGCCATTCATTCAGTCATATTTATTGAGCGCTTACTGTGTGCAGAGCACTGGACTAAGCGTTTGAGAAGTACAAGTTGGCAACTTATGGAGACGGCCATTGATTCATTCATTCAGTCGTATTTATTGAGCGCCTACTGTGTGCAGAGCACCGGACCAAGCGCTTGGGAAGTCCAAGTTGGCACCATGTAGAGACGCCCATTCATTCATTCAGTCATATTTGTTGAGCACTTACTGTGTGCAGAGCACTGGACTCAGTGTCTGGGAAGTACAAGTTGGCACCGTATAGAGACGGTCATTCATTCATTCAGTCGTACTTATTGAGCGCCTACTGTGTGCAGAGCACCGGACTGAGCGCTTGGGAAGCCCAAGTTGGCACCATATACAGACGGTCATTCATTCATTCAGTCGTATTTATTGAGCGCCTCCTGTGTGCAGAGCACTGAACTAAGCGCTTGGGAAGCCCAAGTTGGCACCATATACAGACGGTCATTCATTCATTCAGTCATATTTGTTGAGCGCTTACTGTGTGCAGAGCACTGTACCAGGCGTTTGGGAAGTACAAGTTGGCAACAGATAGAGACGGTCATTCATTCGTTCATTCAGTTGTATTTATTGAGCGCCTACTGTGTGCAGAGCACGGGACTAAGCACTTGGGAAGCCCAAGTTAGCACCGTATAGAGACGGTCATTCATTCATTCAGTCGTATTTATTGAGCGCTTACTGTGTGCAGAGCACCGGACTAAGCGTTTGGGAAGTACAAATTGGCAGCATATAGAGACGGTCATTCATTTGTTCAGTCGTATTTATTGAGCGCCTGCCGTGTGCAGAGCACCGGACTAAGCGCTTGGGAAGCCCAAGTTGGCACCGTATAGAGATGGTCATTCATTCATTCATTCAGTTGTATTTATTGAGCGCTTACTGTGTGCAGAGCACTGGACTAAGTCCTTGGGAAGTCCAAGTTGGCACCGTATAGAGACGGTCATTCATTCATTCATTCATTCAATCGTATTTATTGAGCACTTACTGTGTGCAGAGCACCGGACTAAGTGCTTGGGAAGCCCAAGTTAGCACCATATAGAGACGGCCATTCATTCAGTCATATTTATTGAGCGCTTACTGTGTACAGAGCACTGTACTAAGCGTTTGAGAAGTCCAAATTGGCAACATATAGAGACGGTCACTCATTCGTTCATTCAGTCGTATTTATTGAGCGCCTACTGTGTGCAGAGCACCGGACCAAGCGCTTGGGAAGTCCAAGTTGGCACCCTGTAGAGACGCCCATTCATTCATTCAGTCATATTTGTTGAGCACTACTGTGTGCAGAGCACTGTACCAGGCGTTTGGGAAGTACAAGTTGGCACCATATAGAGACGGTCATTCATTCGTTCATTCAGTCGTATTTATTGAGCGCCTACTGTGTGCAGAGCACCGGACTAAGCGCTTGGGAAGCCCAAGTTGGCACCGTATAGAGATGGTCATTCATTCATTCATTCAGTAGTATTTATTGAGCGCTTACTGTGTGCAGAGCACTGGACTAAGTCCTTGGGAAGTCCAAGTTGGCACCATATAGAGACGGTCATTCATTCATTCAATCGTATTTATTGAGCGCTTACTGTGTGCAGAGCACTGGACTAAGCGCTTGGGAAGCCCAAGTTGGCACCATATAGAGACGGCCATTCATTCAGTCATATTTATTGAGCGCTTACTGTGTGCAGAGCATTGTACTAAGCGTTTGAGAAGTCCAAGTTGGCAGCATATAGAGACGGTCATTCATTCATTCATTCAGCCGTATTTATTGAGCGCCTACTGTGTGCAGAGCACCGGACCAAGCGCTTGGGAAGTCCAAGTTGGCACCATGTAGAGACGCCCATTCATTCATTCAGTCATATTTGTTGAGCATTTACTGTGTGCAGAGCACTGTACTAAGCGTTTGAGAAGTCCAAGTTGGCAACATATGGAGACGGTCATTCATTCGTTCATTGTCGTATTTATTGAGCGCCTACCGTGTGCAGAGCACCGGACCAAGCGCTTGGGAACCCCAAGTTGGCACCGTATAGAGATGGTCATTCATTCAGTTGTATTTATTGAGCGCTTACTGTGTGCAGAGCACTGGACTAAGTCCTTGGGAAGTCCAAGTTGGCACCATATAGAGACGGTCATTCATTCATTCATTCATTCAATCGTATTTATTGAGCGCTTACTGTGTGCAGAGCACTGGACTAAGCGTTTGGGAAGTACTAGTTGGCAACATAGAGAGACGGTCATTCACTCATTCAGTCGTATTTATTGAGCGCCTACTGTGTGCAGAGCACTGGACTAAGCGCTTTGGAAGCCCAAGTTGGCACCATATAGAGACGGTCATTCATTCTGTCGTATTTATTGAGCACCTACTGTGTGCCGAGCACTGGACTGAGCGCTTCGGAAGCCCAAGTTGGCAACATATACAGACGGTCATTCATTCATTCATTCATTCAGTCGTATTTATTGAATGCTTACTGTGTGCAGAGCGCCGGACTAAGCGCTTGGGAAGCCCAAGTTGGCAACATATGGAGACGGTCATTCACTCATTCAGGCAGTCGTATTTATTGAGCGCTTACTGTGTGCAGAGCTCTGGACTAAGCTCTTCAAAAGTCCAAGTTGGCACCATATAGAGATGGTCATTCATTCATTCAGTAGTATTTATTGAGCATTTACTGTGTGCAGAGCACTGGACTAAGCGTTTGGGAAGTCCAAGTTGGCACCGTATAGAGACGGTCATTCATTCAGTCATATTTATTGAGCATTTACTGTGTGCAGAGCAGTGGACTAAGCACTTGGGAAGTCCAAGTTGGCACCACAGACGGTCATTCATTCAATCGTATTTATTGAGCGCTTACTGTGTGCAGACCACTGGACTAAGCGCTTGGGAAGTCCAAGTTGGCACCATATAGAGACGGTCATTGATTCATTCATTCAGTTATATTTATTGAGCATTTACTGTGTGCAGAGCACTGGACTAAGCGCTTGGGAAGTCCACGTTGGCAACATAGAGAGATGGTCATTCATTCATTCATTCAATTGTATTTAAATTGAGTGCTTACATTGTGCAGAGCACTGGACTAAGCGCTTGGGAAATCCAAGTTGGCACCATATAGAGACGGGCATTCATTCAATTGTATTTATTGAGCGCTTACTGCGTGCAGAGCACTGGACTACACGCTTGGGAAGTCCAAGTTGGCAACATATAGAGACGGTCATTCATTCATTCAATCGTATTTATTGAGCGCTGACTATGCAGAGCACTGGACTAAGTGCTTGGAAAGTCCAAGTTGGCACCATGTAGAGACAGTCATTCATTCATTCATTCATTCAATAGTATTTATTGAGCGTTTACTGTGTGCAGAGCACTGGACTAAGCGCTTGGAAAGTCCAAGTTGGCACCATATAGAGACGGTCATTCATTCATTCAATAGTATTTATTGAGTGCTTACTGTGTGCAGAGCACTGGACTAAGCGCTTGGGAAGTCCAAGTTGGCACCAGATAGAGATGGTCATTCATTCATTCATTCATTCAATTGTATTTATTGAGCGCTTACTGTGTGCAGAGCACTGGACTAAGCGTTTGGGAAGTACAAGTTGGCAACGTAGAGAGACGGTCCCTACCCAACAGCAGGCTCACAGTCTAGAAGGGGGAGACAGACAACAAAACAAAGCATATTAACAAGATAAAATAGAGTAAATATGTACAAGTAAAAAAAATAAGTAGAGTAATAAATATGTACAAACATATATACATATCCCAACAGTGGGCTCAGTCCGTCCGCACTGCACCGAGTGACAGACAGCAATGGAAATAAAGGACAGAGAATAATAATAATAATAATGATGCCATTTGTTAAGTGCTTACTATTCACTCATTCATTCATTCATTCATTCAATCATTTGTTGAGCGCTTACTGTGTGCTGAGCACTGGACTAAGCGCTTGGGAAGTACAAGTTGGCAACATAGAGAGACGGTCCCTACCCAACAGCAGGCTCACAGTCTAGAAGGGGGAGACAGACAACAAAACAAAGCATATTAACAAGATAAAATAGAGTAAATATGTACAAGTAAAAAAAATAAGTAGAGTAATAAATATGTACAAACATATATACATATCCCAACAGTGGGCTCAGTCCGTCCGCACTGCACCGAGTGACAGACAGCAATGGAAATAAAGGACAGAGAATAATAATAATAATAATGATGCCATTTGTTAAGTGCTTACTATTCACTCATTCATTCATTCATTCATTCAATCATTTGTTGAGCGCTTACTGTGTGCTGAGCACTGGACTAAGCGCTTGGGAAGTCCAAGTCGGCAACATAGATGGTCCTTACCCCACAGCGGGCTCACAGTCTAGGAGGGGGAGACAGACGACAAAACAAAACATGTGGACAGGTGTCAAGTCTTCAGAATAAATAGAAGTAAAACTAGATGCACGTCATTGACAAAATAAATACAATAGTAAATATGCATAAATACAATAAATAGAGTAATAAATCTGTACAAACATACATACATCATGGCTCAGTGGAAAGAGCCTGGGCTTTGGAGTCAGAGGTCATGGGTTCAAACCCTGGCTCCGCCAATTGTCAGCTGTGTGACTCTGGGCAAGTCACTTCACTTCTCTGGGCCTCGGTTACCTCATCTGGAAAATGGGGATTAAAACTGTGAGCCCCCCCGTGGAACAACCTGATCACCTTGTAACCTTCCCAGCGCTTAGAACAGTGCTTTGCACAGAGTAAGCGCTTAATAAATACCATCATTATATACAGGTGCTGTGGGGAGGGGAAGGAGGTAGGGCGGGGGAGAGGAAGGAGGGGGCTCAGTGTGGGAAGGCCTCCTGGAGGAGGTGAGCTCTCAGTAGGGCTTTGAAGGGAGGAAGAGAGCTAGCTTGGTGGATGGGCAGAGGGAGGGCATTCCAGGCCAAGGGAAGGACTTGCGTTGCACATCGTAAGCGCTTAATAAATGCCATCATTATTATTGTTATTATTATCATCATCATCATCAATCGTATTTATTGAGCACTTACTGTGTGCAGAGCACTGTACTAAGCGCTTGGGAAGTACAAGTTGGCAACATATAGAGACAGTCCCTACCCAACAGTGGGCTCACAGTCTAAAAGGGGGAGACGGAGAACAAAACCAAACATACTAACAAAATAAAATAAATAGAATAGATATGTACAAGTAAAATAAATAGAGTAACAAATATGTATAAACATATATACATATATACAGGTGCAGTGGGGAAGGGAAGGAGGTAAGATGGGGGGATGGAGAGGGGGACGAGGGGGGAGAGGAAGGAAGGGGCTCAGTCTGGGAAGGCCTCCTGGAGGAGGTGAGCTCTCTTATAAGCACTTAGTACAGTGCTCTGCACACAGTAAGTGCTCAATAAATACGATTGAATGAATGAATGTGCAAGGCACTGTTCTAAGCGCTGGGGGAGATACGAGGTAATCAGGCTGTCCATGTGGGGCTCACAGTCTTCATCCCCATTTTGCAGTTGAGGTAACTGAGGCCCAGAGAAGTGAAGTGACTTGCCCAAAGTCACCCAGCTGACAAGCGGCAGAGCCGGAATTTGAACCCATGACCTCCGACTCCCAAGTCCCGGCTCTTTCCATTGAACCACGCTGCTTTTCTGATCTATGTATATTTATGCAGCGTGGTTCAGTGGCAAGATCCCGGGCTTGGGAGCCAAAGGATGTGGATTCTAATCCCGGCTCTGCCACTTTGGGCAAGTCACTTCACTTCTCTGGGCCTCAGTTCCCTCATCTGTAAAATGGGGATTGAGGCTGTGAGCCCCACGTGGGACAGCCTGATTACCTTGTATCTACCCCCCAGAGCTTAGAACAGTGCTTGGCACGTACTAAGTGCTTAACAAATACCATCGTTAGTATTATTATCAGCTGTGTGACTTTGGGCAGATCACTTCTCCGTGCCTCAGTTCCCTCATTTGCAAAATGGGGATTAAGTCTGTGAGCCCCACGTGGGGCAACCTGATTACCTTGTATCTACCCTGGCGCGTAGAACAGTGCTTGAGGCCCTACTGAGAGCTCACCTCCTCCAGGAGGCCTTCCCAGACTGAGCCCCTTCCTTCCTCTCCCCCTCATCCCCCTCTCCATCCCCCCATCTTACCTCCTTCCCTTCCCCACAGCACCTGTATATATGTATATATGTTTGTACATATTTATTACTCTATTTATTTTACTTGTACATATCTATTCTATTTATTTTATTTTGTTAGTATGTTTGGTTTTGTTCCCCGTCTCCCCCTTCTAGACTGTGAGCCCACTGTTGGGTAGGGACTGTCTCTATATGTTGGCAACTTGGACTTCCCAAGCGCTTAGTACAGTGCTCTGCACACAGTAAGCGCTCAATAAATACGATTGATGATGATGATGCTTGGCCCGTACTAAGTGCTTAACAAATACCACCATTATTATTATTATTATCAGCAGTGTAACTTTGGGAAGATCACTTTTCTGTGCTTCAGTTCCCTCATTTGAAAAATGGGGATTAAGACTGCGAGCCCCACGTGGGACAACCTGATTACCTTGTTCCTACCCCAGTGCATAGAACAGTGCTTGGCACATAGTAAACGCTTAACAAAATATCATTATTATTATTATTATGCGCGGTGGGGAGGGGGGAGATGAGCAAAGGGAGCGAGTCAGGAGGACGCTGAAGGGTGTGGGAGATGAAGAAAAGTGGGGTTTAGTAAGGGAAGGCTTCTTGGAGGAGGTGGGCCATCAGTAAGGCTTCGAAGGGGGGAGAGGAATTGTGTGGCGGATTTGAGGAGGGAGGGAGTATATATGTATATACCTGTATATATGTATACATGGTTGTACATATTTATTACTCTATTTTACTTGTACATATCTATCCTATTTATTTTATTTTGTTGGTATGTTTGGTTTTGTTCTCTGTCTCCCCCTTTTAGACTGTGAGCCCGCTGTTGGGTAGGGACTGTCTCTAGATGTTGTCAACTTGGACTTCCCAAGCGCTTAGCACATTGCTCTGCACACAGTAAGCGCTCAATAAATACGATTGATGATGATGATAATGAGGGAGTGTGTTCCAGGCTGTGTCTCTCAGCGTGGCCAGTGGACAAATCACGGCACCCGTGCAGATTGTATAGCTAGTCACGTATTCCAGGCCGGGAGCTCGGATTGTCACTCTTCGGTGTTGCATTGGACTCTCACTGTAGTGAGAAGCAGCGTGGCTCAGTGGAAAGAGCCCGGGCTTTGGAGTCAGTGGTCGTGGGCTCAAATCCCGGCTCTGCCGATTGTCAGCTGTGTGACCTTGGGCAAGTCACTTCACTTCTCTGGGCCTCAGTTCCCTCGTCTGTAAAATGGGGGTTGACTGGGAGCCCCCCGTGGGACAACCTGATCACCTTGTAACCCCCCAGCGCTTAGAACAGTGCTTTGCACATAGTAAGTGCTTAATAAATGCCATCATTATTATTATTATTATTATCTCCCAAGCACTTAGTACTCTGCACTCTGCCCACAGCAAGTGCTTAATAAATACAGTTGAATGAGTGAAGATGCAAACACCCATCACTCTTGCTGGCAGCTGCCAGGGACCGCCCCCCTCCTCTGAAAACTGTCTTTGTAGCCCCCACATTACCCATTTATGGGGGAGTCGCTTCCCAACCTTCATCCTGGCCCACTGGGTTCCCAAGCTGTAATTTATTTTAGTGTCCGGTTCTCCCCCACCAGATCATAAACTTCTTGAGGGCAGGGATCTTGTCTACCAGCTCTGTTGTTCGTTCATCCATTCATTCAATCGTATTTAGTGAGCACTTACTTTGTGCAGAGCACTATTAGTACTAGTACTAATACTATCCAGTATTAGTAATAATACTTAATAAATAAGTATTATTATTTTTAGACTGTGAACCCACTGTCTCTATATGTTGCCAACTTGTACTTCCCAAGTGCTTAGTGCAGTGCTCTGCACACAGTAAGCGCTCAATAAATACGATTGATTGATTAATAATAATATACAGTTACATTGTATTACGATACAATGTAATCTAATAATAATAATACTAGTACTAATAGTTACTGTACTAATAGTGCTGTACTAAGCACTATTTTTTCCCAAGTGTTTAGTACAGTGCTCAGCAAATGGTCCACAGTGCTCTCAGCATCGCCCGGACTTGCTCCCTTTATTCATCCCCCCTCCCAGCCACACAGCAGTTAGGTCCGTAGCTGTCCTTTATTTATATTCATTCATTCAATCGTCTTTATTAAGCACTTACTGTATGCAGAGCACTGTACTAAGCGCTTGGGAAAGCCCAGTACAGCAATAAACAGTGACATTCCCTGCCCACAACGAGCTCACAGTCTAGAGGTGGGAAGACAGACGGCAATACAAATAAATAAAGTTACAGATATATACGTAGGGGCTGTGGGGCTGGGGTGGAGTTTTTTTGTATTTTTATAAGTATATATCATGTATAATTTATATGAATGTCTCCCCCTCTAGGCTGTACATTCAATCAATCGTATTTATTGAGCGCTTACTGTGTGCAGAGCACTGTACTAAGCGCTTGGGAAAGTCCAGTACAGCAATAAACAGTGACATTCCCTGCCCACAACGAGCTCACAGTCTAGAGGTGGGGAGACAGACGGCAATACAAATAAATAAAGTTACAGATATATACGTAGGGGCTGTGGGGCTGGGGTGGAGTTTTTTTGTATTTATATAAATATATATCATATATAATTTATATGAATGGCTCCCCCCCACTGTTCGCTTAGAACAGTGTTTGGCACATAGTAAGTGCTTAACAAATACCATAATTATTATTACTATTCACAAATACCATTATTACTGTGTGGATAGAGGCCAGGCCTGGGAGTCTGAGATTAGAACTCAGCCCTTCTGATGCCCAGGCCTGGGCTCTAACCACTAAGCCATGCTGTCTCTCAGAAGAGATTCATTCATTCAGTTGTATTTATTGAGCACTTAACTGTGTGCAGAGCACTGTACTAAGCACTTGAGATGTTCTTCTGACTTACAAAGCACTTAACAACCTCTACTTAGTGCCAGATTTCATTGTTGCCTGCATAAACTCCCATTTCTGGGTAAATCTAATGACACATTCCAGTCTCAATAAGCGCTCAATACTTCTGATTGATTATACTGTAGTCTCCCAAGGGCTTAGTAAAGTGCTCTGCACACAGCAAATGCTCAATAAATACCATCAATTTATTATATTGCACTCTCCCACTGCTCAATCCATGCTTGGCCTGTAGTAAGGGCTTAATGATAATAATGATGGTATTTAAGCGCTTCCTATGTGCCCAGCACTGTTCTAAACGCTCGGGTAAATACAAGGTTATCAGGTTGTCCCACGTGGGGCTCACAGTCTTCATCCCCATTTTACAAATGAGGGAACCGAAGCCCAGAGAAGGTACCAAAGTCACACAGCTGATAAATCTTTTAGATAAGTCTTTAGATAAGTCTTTTAGACTGTGAGCCCACTGTTGGGTAGGGACTGTCTCTGTATGTTGCCAATGTGTACTTCCCAAGCGCTTAGTACAGTGCTCTGCACATAGTAAGCGCTCAGTAAATACGATTGATGATGATGATGATGATGATAAATGGCAGAGCTGGAGTTAGAACCCACAACCTCTGACTCCCAAGCCCACACTCTTTCCACTAAGCCACACTGCTGCTCGAAGAGATACCACAATAATAATCGTTATTATTATTATGGTGATCAGATCTCTCCCCCTCTAGACTGTAAGCTCACTGTGTGCTGGGAATGTGTCTGTTATTTATTTATTTATTTTACTTGTCCATATCTATTCTATTTATTTTATTTTGTTGGTATGTTTGGTTCTGTTCTCTGTCTCCCCCTTTTAGACTGTGAGCCCACTGTTGGGTAGGGACTGTCTCTATGTGTTGCCAATTTGTACTTCCCAAGCGCTTAGTACAGTGCTCTGCACATAGTAAGTGCTCAATAAATGCGAGTGATTGATTGATTGAGAGGAAGAGATGGACACTGAAATGAATACAGAGAGGGGAAATGGTAGGTTATAGGGATATGTACAGAAGTACGGCCTGATGGATAAAGCCGGGGCCTGGGATTCAGAAGGTCATGGGTTCTAATCCCGGCTCCGCCTTTTGTCTGCCCTGAGACTTTGGGCAAGCCACTTCAGTTCTCTGGGCCTCAGTGACTTCATCTGTAAAATGGGGATTAAGGCCCACATGGGACAGGGACTGATTGAGACTGTGAGCCCCACGTGGGACAACCTGATCACCTTGTATCTACCCCAGCGCTTTGAACAGTGCTTGGAGCATAGTAAGTGCTTATCAAATACTATTATTATTATTATTATTATTATTATTATTATTATTATTATTATTATTGTTGAGTAGGTTGGCATTGGAGGAGAGGAGGGTGTGGACTGGATTGTGGAAGGAAATCAGTGAGGTGGGGTAGGAGGGAGAGACCTGTTTGAGTGCCTTAAAACTGACGGTAAGGAGTCTCTGTTGGACACAGAGGTGGATATCCCCAGGGGGACTAGAAATGTGACGTAGTGGATCGAAAGAACCCGAGCCTGGGAACCAGAAGGACCTGGGTTCTAATCCCGCTCCGCCACTTGTCTGCCCTGAGACCTTGGGCAATCCACTTCACTTCTCCGGGCCTCAGTGACCTCATCTGTAAAGTGGGGATGAAGGCTGTGAGCCCCCATGTGGGACGGGGGCTGTGTCCAACTCGATTTGCTTGTATCCACCCCAGCGCTTAGTACAGTGTCTGGCACGTAATCAGCCCTAAACAAATGCCGTCATTATTATTTTGAGGTTTTAATTGTATTTGGGGGCGTAGGGATAAATAGCCCTCTTGCAGATGGAGGAGAAGAGAGGAAAATTTGTACTTCCCAAGCGCTTAGTACAGTGCTCTGCACACAGTAAGCGCTCAAGAAATACAATTGATGATGATGATGATAAAAGGGAAAAAAAAGCCAACTGCAGAAATTTAGCTGGTTGATAATCATATTTATTTTGTGAATGATGGAGGGCCATGAGAAACAGCATGGCATGGGGGAGAGATCACAGGCTTGGGAATAAGAGGACCTGGGTTCCAATCCCAGCTCCACCACCACTCTGCTGTGTGACCTTGGTGAAGTCACTTCACTTTTCTGTGATTCAGTTTCCGCCTCCGTAAAACAGGGATTAAATCCTACCCGTCATGGGTCAATGGAAAGAGCCCGGGCTTTGGAGTCGGAGGTCATGGGTTCGAATCCTGGCTCCGCCACATGTCTGCTGTGTGAACTTGGGCAAGTCACTTAACTTCTCTGAGCCTCAGTTACCTCATCTGTAAAATGGGGATGGAGGCGGTGAGCCCCACGTGGGACAACCTGATCACCTTGTATCCGCCCAGCGCTTAGAACAGTGCTTTGCACATAGTAAGCGCTTAACAAATGCCATCATTATTATTATTATTACTTAGGCTGTGAGCCCAATGTGGGACAGGGAGAATGTCCAACCTGATGTCTTCTTTCCACCCCTGTGCTTAGAACTGTGATTGATACGTAGTAAGCGCCTAACACATACCAAATACGGGGGCCTTAGCTTCTCTCCCTTCCGACGCCCACCTTTTGACCATTTTACTTTCCCCTGGCCCAAGAGGTGGGCAAGTGAAATGAAGCACCGAGTCCTCTGTGGTGGTCCCAAACAGTAGGACTGTTCCAGTCTAACCCAGCTCCCCCGCGTTTCGGCCGTGGGATCACTAGGCCTGAGTTTGAAACACTTCCCAATGCAGCCAATCAATCAGTGGCATTTATTGAGCGCTCACTCTGTGCAGAGCGCTGTACTAAGCACCTGGGAGAGTAGGATCCAACCGACTTAGGAGACGCATTCCTTGCCCGTAATGAGCTTCCAGTCCAGGTTCTTACAGCAACACATTCAAAACAAACCAGCCCAAGGGAGATATTAGAATTTTGCCCGATGCCTTGGTAATTCTCTCGGCTCCACTAGATCCTTTCGCCGGGTTTACTTTGCTGTTAGAGAAGTAGCGTGGCTTAGCAGAAAAAGCAGTCAGAGGAATCAGAGGATCCGGGTTCTAATCCTGGCTAGGGCCACTTCATTCAGGCATTCAAGCACTTAGTACGGTGCTTTGCACACAGTAAGCGCTTAATAAATACGACTGAATGAATCGTAATCAATCAATCAATCAATCGTATTCATTGAGCGCTTACTGTGTGCAGAGCACTGTACTAAGCGCTTGGGAAATACAAGTTGGCAACATCTAGAGACGGTCCCTACCCAGCAGTGGGCTCACAGTCTAGAAGGGGGAGACAGAGAACAAAACCAAACATATTAACAAAATAAAATAAATAGAATAGATATGTACAAGTTAAATAAGTAGAGTAGTAAATATGTACAAACATATATACAGGAATACATATATATGTATTCAATTAGTCAGGGAGTCAGAAGGTGATGGGTTCTAATCCTGGCTCTGCCACTTCAATCAATCAATCAGTCAATCAATCGTATTTATTGAGCGCTTACTGTGTGCAGAGCACTGTACTAAGCGCTTGGGAAGTACAAGTTGGCAATATAATGATGGCATTTGTTAAGCATTTACTATGTGCCAAGCACTGGGGGGGAATACAAGGTATTCACGTTGTCCTGCATGGGGCTCACAGTCTTAATCTCCATTTTACAGATGAGGTCACTGAGGCACACTTGTCTGCAGTGTGACCTTGGGCCAGTCACTTTACTTCTCAATGCCTCAGTTATTTCATCTGAATTCATTCAGCCGTATTTATTAAGCACTTTCTGTGTGTAGAGCACTATACTAAGTGCTGGGGAGAGTATAATATAACAATAAACAGACCCATTCCCTGCTCACAAGGAGCTTATAGTCTCGGGGGCGGGGGGAGACGGATATTAATAGAAATAAAGTAATGGCAGATATGCCTCATCTGTAAAATGGGAATTGACTGTGAGCCCCCCGTGGGGCAACCTGATCACCTTGTATCTCCCCAGTGCTTAGGACAGTGCTTTGCACATAGTAAGAGCTTAATAAATGCCATTATTATTATTATTATTATTATATGGACATAAGTGGTGTGGGGCTGGGAGGGGGATAAATAAAGGGAGCAAGTCAGGATGACGCAGAAGGGAGTGGGAGAAGAGGAAAGGGGGGATTAGTCAGGGAAGGCCTCTTGGAGGAGATGGGCGTTCGATAAGGCTTTGAAATGGGGGAGAGTGGTTGTCTGTGGGATCAATCAATCAATCGTATTTATTGAGCGCTTACTGTGTGCAGAGCACTGTGCTAAGCGCTTGGGAAGTCCAAGTTGGCAACATCTAGAGACAGTCCTTACCCAACAGTGGGCTCACAGTCTAAAAGGGGGAGACAGAGAACAAAACCAAACATACCAACAAAATAAAATAAATAGAATAGATATGTACAAGTAAAATAAATAAATAAATAGAGTAATAAATATGTACAAACATATATACATATATACAGGTGCTGTGGGGAAGGGAATAATAATAATAATAATAATGGCATTTATTAAGCGCTTACTATGTGCAAAGCACTGTTCTAAGTGCTGAGAAGGTTACAGGGTGATCAGGTTGTCCCACGGGGGGCTCACAGTCTTAATCCCCATTTTCCAGATGAGGGAACTGAGGCCCAGAGAAGTGAAGTGACTTGCCCAAAGTCACACAGCCGACAGTTGGCGGAGCCGGGACTTGAACCCATGACCTCTGACTCCAAAGCCCGGGCTCTTTCCACTGAGCCACGCTGCTTCTCCAATAAAATTACATCTCCTCCAAGAGGCCTTCCCTGACTGAGCCCTTTCATTCAATCAATCAATCAATCACTCGTATTTATTGAGCGCTTACTGTGTGCAGAGCACTGTACTAAGCGCTTGGGAAGTACAAGTTGGCAACATATAGAGACGGTCCCGGGAACCCGAGTAACTTAGATCTACCCCGGCTGTCAGTACGGTGCTGGACACATAGTAGACACTTGCCAGGTCCCGCAATTATCATTGTTATGGTTTCTTGTTTCCCAGTCACCCCGAGGCCACGCGTGTGTAGCCGTGAAGATGGCATGTCGTGGGTCCATGTGTCATGCTGGGGCGAGGTGCTTCGGGCCTAGACGTTTCCGGGCTGCCCAGCGGGTAACGAGCGAGGACGTAGTGTGGGCTGGCTGGTTTTTCTGGTAGAGGGGAGGCCCAAGTGCAGAAATCATCATCATCATCATCATCAATCGTATTTATTGAGCGCTTACTATGTGCAGAGCACTGTACTAAGCGCTTGGGAAGTACAAATTGGCAACATAAATGGTTTTGTCCTGGTTGGTTGGTTGGTTTTTCCGGACGGGCTCCTGGCGATGAAGGATCAGCTGAGCCCGGGCTTTGGACAAAAACGTCTTTGGACTCTTTCCCCTTTGGCAGGCACGTTCCCCAAAGGGCAGGGAGAAGCAACAAGGCTTAATAATAATAATCATCATCATCAATCGTATTTATTGAGCGCTTACTGTGTGCAGAGCACTGTACTAAGCGCTTGGGAAGTCCAAGTTGGCAACACATAGAGACAGTCCCTACCCAACAGTGGGCTCACAGTCTAAAAGGGGGAGACAGAGAACAAAACCAAGCATATTAACAAAATAAAATAGAATAGATATGTACAAGCAAAATAAATAAATAGAGTAATAAATACGTACAAACATATATACATATATAATAATGGCATTTATTAATGCCATTTTTTATTTTATATTTTTTATATTTTTTATATATTTTATATTTTTAGACTGTGAGCCCACTGTTGGGTAGGGACTGTCTCTATATGTTGCCAATTTGTACTTCCGAAGCGCTTAGTACAGTGCTCTGCACATAGTAAGCGCTCAATAAATACGATTGATGATTTATTAAGCACTTACTATGTGCAAAACACTTTTGTGAGCGCTGGGGAGGTTACAAGGTGATCAGGTTGTCCCACGGGGGGCTCACAGTCTTCATCCCCATTTTCCAGATGAGGGAACTGAGGCCCAGAGAAGTGAAGTGACTGGCCCAAAGTCCCACAGCTGACAACTGGCGGAGCCGGGATTTGAACCCATGACCTCTGACTCCAAAGCCCGGGCTCTTTCCACTGAGCCACGCTGCTTCTCTGCCGCCGATCCCGAGTCTGCCACTTGTCTGTAGGGTGACCTTGGGCCAGTCACTTCACTTCTCAATGCCTCAGTTACTTCATCTGTAAAATGGGGATTGAGCCTGAGCCCCAAGTGCGAAAGGGACTGTGTCCAAACCTATTTGCTTTTATCCACCTTGGTGCTTAGTACAGTGCCTGGCACATAGTAAGCACTTAACAAATACCACAATTATTGTTATCATTATTATTATTATTATTATTGTTATTATCAGTTCCCTCATCTGGAAAATGGGGATTAAGACTGAGCCCCACGTGGGACAACCTGACTACCTTGTGTCTACCCCAGTGCTTAGAACAGTGCTTGGCACAGAGTAAGCGCTTAACAAATGCCATCATTATTAGGAGAAGCAGTGTGGCTCAGTGGAAAGAGCCTGGGCTTGGGAGTCAGAGGTCATAGGTTCTAATCCTGGCTTCGCTGCTTGTCAGCTGTGTGACCTTGGACAAGTCACTCGACTTCTCTGTTCCGCAGTTACCTCATCTGTAAAATGGGGAAGAAGAATGTGAGCCCCACGTGGGACAACCTGATAATCTTGTATCCTCCCCAGTTCTAGAACAGTGCTTGGCACTGTTATTATATTATATTATTATAATATATATATTATATTATTATTATTATAATGATAATAATAATGATGGTATTTGTTAAGCACTTACTATGTGCCAAGCACTGTTCTAAGCGCTGGGGTAGACACAAGGTAATCACGTTGTCCCAAATGGGACTCACAGTCTTAATCCCCATTTTCCAGATGAGGTAACAGGCACAGAGAAGTTAAGTGACTTGCCCAAAGTCACACAGCTGACAAGCGGCAGAGCCAGGATTAGAGCCCATGACCTCTGACTTCCAACCCCGGGCTCTTTCCACTAAGCCATGCTGCTTCTCTATCATTTTATTATTATTATTATTATTATTATTATTATTATTATTATTATTATTATTATTACTACCCTAAGGGAAAGATCCTGGGCCTAGGAGGCATGGGTCCTGTGTTTCAATCCCCGCTCTCTCCCTCTTGTCCGCACAGATTTCATTTTATTTTTGATGGCATTTATTAAGCGCTTACTATGTGCAAAGCACTGTTCTAAGCACTGAAACATATATACATATATACAAGTGCTGTGGAGAAGGGAAGGAGGTAAGATGCAGGGGGTGGAGAGGGGGACGAGAGGGAGTGCAAAGCACTGTTCTAAGCGCTGGGGAGGTTACAAGGTGATGAGGTTGTCCCATGGGGGGCTCACAATCTTAACCCCCATTTTACAGATGAGGTAACTGAGGCACAGGGAAGTGAAGTGACTTGCCCCAAATCACACAATGTCACACATATGACCTTGGTCGAGTCGCTTCACTTCTCTGGGCCTCAGCTTCCTCATCTGCAAAATGGGGATTCAATATAATAATAATAATAATGATGGCATTTATTAAGTGCTTACTATGTGCAAAGCACTGTTCTAAGTGCTGGGGAGGTTACAAGGTGATCAGGTTGTCCCACGGGGGGCTCACAGTCTTCATCTCCATTTTACAGATGAGGTCACTCCTACTGAGAGCTCACCTCCTCCAGGAGGCCTTCCCAGGCTGAGCCCCTTCCTTCCTCTCCCCCTCGTCCCCCTCTCCATCCCCCACACCTTACCTCCTTCCCTTCCCCACAGCACCTGTATATATGTATATATGTTGGTACATATTTATTACTCTATTTATTTTACTTGTACATATGTATTGTACTTATTTTGTTAGTATGTTTGGTTTTGTCCTCTGTCTCCCCCTTCTAGACTGTGAGCCCACTGTTGGGTAGGGACCGTCTCTATATGTTGCCAACTTGTACTTCCCAAGCGCTTAGTACAGTGCTCTGCACACAGTAAGCGCTCAATAAATACGATTGATTGATTGATTGATTGAGGCCCAGAGAAGTTAAGTGACTTGCCCAAAGTCACCCAGCTGACAATTGGCAGAGCTGGGATTTGAACCCATGACCTTTGACTCCAAAGCCAGGGCTCTTTCCACTGAGCCACGCTGCTAATATTAGTAATTATGGTACATAATAATAATAATAATAATTTTGGTATTTGTTAAGCACTTACTATGTGCAAAGCACTGTTCTAAGCGCTGGGAAGGATACAAAGTGATCAGTTTGTCCCATGTGGGGCTCACAATCTTAATCCCCATTTTACAGATGAGGTAACTGAGGCAAAGAGAAGTGAAGTGACTTGCCCAAAGTCACACAGCTGACAAGCGGCAGAGCTGGGATTTGAACCCGTGACCTCTGACTCCGAAGCCCGTGCCCTTTCCACTGAGCCACGCTGCTTTGTTGCTATAGTATACTCTCCCAAGCGCTTAGTACTGGGTTTTGCACTCAGTAAGCATTCAGTAAGTACGATTGATTGATTGATTGCGGAGGGTACAATACTACAGTAAACATCATCATCAATCGTATTTATTGAGCGCTTACTGTGTGCAGAGCACTGTACTAAGCGCTTGGGAAGTCCAAGCTGGCAACATATAGAGACAGTCCCCACCCAACAGTGGGCTCACAGTCTAAAAGGGGGAGACAGAGAACAAAACCAAACATACTAACAAAATAAAATAAATAGAATAGATATGCACAAGTAAAATAAATAAATAAATAAATAGAGTAATAAATCAATCGTATTTATTGAGCGCTTACTATGTGCAGAGCACTGTACTAAGCGCTTGGGAAGTACAAATTGGCAACACATAGAGACAGTCCCTACCCAACAGTGGGCTCACAGTCTAAAAGGGGGAGACAGAGAACAGAACCAAACATACCAACAAAATAAAATAAATAGGATAGAAATGTACAAGTAAAATAAATAAATGAATAAATACATAGAGTAATAAATATGTACAACCATATATACATATATACAGGTGCTGCGGGGAAGGGAAGGAGGTAAGACGGGGGTGGAGAGGGGGATGAGGGGGAGAGGAAAGAAGGGGCTCAGTGTGGGAAGGCCTCCTGGAGGAGGTGAGCTCTCAGCAGGGCCTTGAAGGGAGGAAGAGAGCGAGCTTGGCAGAGGGGCAGAGGGAGCAGGGCATTCCAGGCCCGGGGGAGGACGTGGGCCGGGGGTCGATGGCGGGACAGGCGAGAACGAGGCCTAACGGTGAGGAGATTAGCGGCGGAGGAGCGGAGGGTGCGGGGTGGGCTGGAGAAGGACAGAAGGGAGGGGAGGGAGGAGGGGGCCAGGGGATGGATGGATGGACAGCCTTGAAGCCCAGGCTGAGGAGTTTCTGCCTGATGCGCAGATTGATTGGGAGCCACTGGAGATTTTTGAGGAGGGGAGTAACATGCCCAGAGCGTTTCTGGACAAAGACAATCCGGGCAGCAGTGTGAAGTATGGATTGAAGTGGGGAGAGACACGAGGATGGGAGATCAGAGAGAAGGCTGGTGCAGTAGTTCAGACGGGATAGGATGAGAGCTTGAATGAGCAGGGTAGCGGTTGGGATGGAGAGGAAAGGGCGGATCTTGGCAATGTTGCGGAGCTGAAACCGGCAGGTTTTGGTGACGGCTTGGATGTGAGGGGTGAACGAGAGAGCGGAGTCGAGGATGACACCAAGGTTGCGGGCTTGTGAGACGGGAAGGATGGTAGTGCCGTCAACAGTGATGGGAAAGTCAGGGAGAGGGCAAGGTTTGGGTGGGAAGACAAGGAGTTCAGTCTTCGACATGTTGAGCTTTAGGTGGCGGGCAGACATCCAGATGGAGATGTCCTGAAGGCAGGAGGAGATGCGAGCCTGGAGGGAGGGGGAGAGAGCAGGGGCAGAGATGGAGATCTGGGTGTCATCAGACACATTCCCTGCCCACAACAAGCTTACAGTCTAGAGGGGAAGACAGACAGGAATGTAAACAAGAGAAGCAGCGTGGCAGTGGAAAGAGCCCGGGCTTTGGAGGCAGGGGTCATGGGTTCGAATTCCGGCTCTGCCAATTGTCAGCTATGTGACTTTGGGCAAGTCACTTAACTTCTCTGGGCCTCAGTTCCCTCATCTGTAAAATGGGGATTAAGACTGTGAGCCTCCCATGGGACAACCTGATCGCCTTGTAATCTCCCCAGCGCTTAGTACAGTGCTTTGCACATAGTAAGCGCTTAATAAATGTCATTATTATTATTATTATTATTATTATTGTTATCAGACAGTCTTCTAGACAGTGAGCCCACCTTCTAGACTGTGAGCCCACTGTTGGGTAGGGACCGTCTCTATGTGTTGCCAACTTGTGCTTCCCAAGCGCTTAGTACACTGCTCTGCACACAGTAACTGCTCAATAAATACGATTGAATTGATTAAAGGAATGACAGATCCCGGCATAAGTGCTGTGTGGGGCTGGAAGGGGGGGATGAATAAAGGGAGCGAGTCCGGGTGACACAGAAGGGAGCGGGAGAATATATATGCTATATATATGTTGCCATATGTTGTCATATATGTTGCCAACTTGTACTTCCCAAGCGCTTAGTACAGTGCTCTGCACACAGAAAGCGCTCAATAAATACGATTGATTGATTGATTGAGAAGAGGAAAGGAAATGAAGGCTTAGTCAGGGAAGGCCTCTTGGAGGAGACGGATCTTCTGTAAGGTGTCACTTCTCTGGGCCTCAATTTCCTCATCTATAAAATGGGGATTAAATTTGTGCTCCCCTTTAGGTTGTGAACCCCACATGGGGCATGGACTGTGTCCATCCCCTTTTTTTTAAATGGTATTCGTTAAGCGCTTACTGTGTGCCAGGCACCGTCCTGAGCGCTGGGGCAGATACGAGCGGATCCCCCGGAAAGTGCTAATAAACTGATTAACTTGTATCTACCCAGCATTTAGAACAGTGCTTGACCGATTGTCTGGTCTTTCACTGTCTATAAAATGGGGATTAAATGCGTGCTCCCCTTTAGGCTGTGAACCCCACATGAGGCATGGACCGTGTCCGTCCCCCTTTTTTTTAATGGTATTTGTTAAGCGCTTACTGTGTGCCAGGCACCATCCTAAGCGCTGGGGCAGATATGAGCTGATCCCCTGGAAAGTGCTAGTAAACTGATTAACTTGTATCTACCCAGCATTTAGGACAGTGCTTGACCAATTTCTGGTCTTTCACTGTCTATAAAATGGGGATTAAATGTCCGTCCCCTTTTTTTAATGGTATTTGTTAAGCGCTTACTGTGTGCCAGGCACCGTCCTATGCGCTGGGGCAGATACGAGCGGATCCCCTGGAACGTGCTAATAAACTGATTAACTTGTATCTACCCAGCATTTAGAACAGTGCTTGACCAATTGTCCGGTCTTTCACTGTCTATAAAATGGGGATTAAATGCGTGCTCCCCTTTAGGCCGTGAACCCCACATGAGGCATGGACCGTGTCCGTCCCCTTTTTTTTTAATGGTATTTGTTAAGCGCTTACTGTGTGCTAGTCCTAAGCGCTGGAGCGAGCGAATCCCTTGGAAAGTGCTAATAAACTGATTAACCTGTATCTACCCTGCATTTAGAACAGTGCTTGACCAATTGTCCGGTCTTTCACTGTCTATAAAATGGGGATTAAATGCGTGCTCCCCTTTAGGCTGTGAACCCCACATCCGTCCCCCTTTTTTTTAATGGTATTTGTTGAGCGCTTACTGTGTGCCAGGCACCGTCCTAAGCGCTGGGACAGATACGAGCGAATCCCCCGGAATGTGCTACTAAACTGATTAACTTGTATCTACCCAGCATTTAGAGCAGTGCTTGACCAATTGTCTCGTCTCTCGCTGTCGAGTCGTCGCCGACCCGTAGTGACTCCACGGACACGTCTCTCCCAGAGCGCCCCGTCTCCACCCGCCGCCGTTCTGGCAGCAGATCCGTAGATTTTTCTCGGTAAAAATCCGGAAACGTTTGACCACTGCCGCCTTCCGTGCAGTCAACTGGAGTCTCCGGCCTCGACCGTCTCCCGCGCCGCTGCTGCCCAGCACGGGTGAGTTTTGCGTTGCCGCGGATTGCCCGCCGCTCGCTAGAAACTGGCCAAGCTAGGAATGGGATGGACAGGCCTCTGCTTCACTCTCCCTCCCGCCGGGACTGGTAATAATAATGATAAAAGTGATGGTGTTTGTTAAGCGCTTACTATGTGCCCAGCACCGTTCTAAGCGCTGGGCGGGGGATACAAGATGATCAGGTTGTCCCACGTGGGGCTCACAGTCTTCATCCCCATTTGACAGATGAGGTAACTGAGGCTCAGACAATCAATCAATCAATCGTATTTATTGAGCGCTTACTGTGTGCAGAGCACTGTACTAAGCGCTTGGGAAGTCCAAGTTGGCAACATATAGAGACAGTCCCTACCCAACAGTGGGCTCACAGTCTCAAAGGGGGAGACAGAGAACAAAACCAAACATACTAACAAAATAAAATAAATAGAATAGATATGTACAAGTAAAATAAATAAATAGAGTAATAAATATGTACAAACATATATACATATATACAGGTGCTGTGGGGAAGGGAAGGAGGTAAGATGGGGGGATGGGGAGGGGGACGGGGGGGGTGAAGTGACTTGCCCAAGGTCACACGGCAGACATGTGGCAGAGCCGGGATTCGAACCCATGACCTCTGACTCCAAAGCCCATGCTCTTTCCACTGAGCCATGCGGCTTCTCTGAAGCAGAGGTGGAGGACTGGAAACTCTCCAGCTACCATCCTGAATTCATTCAATCAGTATTTGAGCGCTTACTGTGTGCAGAGCACTGTACTAAGCGCTTGAATAAGCACTTAATCAGTTAATAGTATTTATTGAGCGCTCGTTCTACTACACTCCATGTGCCCCCTCCTCTAATGATTGAAACTTTGAGCCCCACGTGGGACAGATATCCAACCCAGCGCTTAGTACAGTGCCTGGACCATTTTAAGCACCTAACAAATGCCACAATAATTATTATTATTATTGTTATTGTTAATAACTCAGTGGAAAGAGCATGGGCTGTGGAGTCAGAGGTCATGGGTTTGAATTCCGGCTCTGCCACATGTCTGCTGTGTGACCTTGGGCAAGTCACTTAACTGCTCTGAGCCTCAGTTACCTCATTTGTCAAATGGGGATGAAGACTGTGAGCCCCATGTGGGACAACCCGATCACCTTGTATCCCCCTCAGTGCTTAGAACAGTGCGTGGCATAGTAATAAATAATTAATAATTAATAATAATAAATTAATTATTAATTAATAATTATTTGATTCCACTAAGCCACGAGAAGCAGCATGCATATTTATTATTGTGCATATTTATTACTCTATTTATTTATTTTACTTGTACATATCTATTCTATTTATTTTATTTTGTTAGTATGTTTGGTTTTGTTCTCTGTCTCCCCCTTTTAGACTGTGAGCCCACTGTTGGGTAGGGATTGTCTCTATATGTTGCCAACTTGTACTTCCCAAGCGCTTAGTACAGTGCTCTGCACACAGTAAGCGCTCAATAAATACGATTGATGATGATGATGATGATTAATATTATTATTATCAATAATAATAATAATAATAACACCAGCCTACTGAGTAGCCCATGGTCTCCCCTGTCCCGCCGCTGACCCCTCACCCAGATTATTTATATGGTATTGTCTTCCTTGTACTCTCCCAAGCACTTCGTTCAGTGCTCTGCACACAGTAACCGTTCAGTAAATTCATTCGTTCATTCAATTATATTTATTGAGTGCTTTCTGTGTGCAGAGCACTGTACTAAGCGCTTGGGAAGTCCAAATCGGCAGCATATAGAGACGGTCCCTACCCAACAACGGGCTCACGGTCGAGAGGGGGGAGACAGGCAACAAAACAAGTGGACAGGTGTCAATACCACTGATTGATTGAGATTGGAAGCCTTCACGGAGCTCAAGTATTTCTGTAGAAAATGACACACACCCACACCCCGTCCCCCCGAAAAACACCCTCAAATTTCTTTTGGCCAAGTCGCCAATCCGATTATTTTTCGGAATCCCAGGTTGGCCTCCACAGGGCGGGCAGGCCCCCAAATTCCCATTTGTTTTTAATGATGGGTGTCGGAGTTCCTGGAAGCCCCTGGACTCACTCTGGTTGTGCTTCCCGCCTCAGGGGAGGAGGGAAGGTGGGGGCTCCCCCGGCTATGACTCCGTGATTAATAGTTGGGGTATTTAAGGGCTGACTATGGGGTAAGTACCAGACTAAGTGCCAGGCTCTAGTCCTCTAGACTGTGAGCTCGCTGTGGGCAGGGATGTCTGTTTGTTGCTATACTGTCCTCTCCCAAGCGCTTAGTACCGTGCTTTGCACACAGTAAGCACTCAGTAAATCCGATTGAACGATTACCCTGCACCGTGTCATAGGCGCTAGAGCAGGGACCTGGGAGCTAGAGGGTCATGGGTTCTAATCCCGGCTCCTCCCCTTGTCAGCTGGGTGACCCTGGGCAAGTCGCTTGACTTCTTGTAGCCTCAGTTACCCCATCTGGAAAAAAATGGGGATAAGAGTGTGAGCTCCCTGTGGGAATGGGAATGTCTCTAACCTGATTAACAGGTATCAACCCCAGTGCTTAGAACAGTGCTTGGCACACAGTAAGAGCTTAACAAGAACCAGAATTATTGTTGTTGTTTATTTTGTTAATATGTATTGTTTTGTTGTCTGTCTCCCCCTTCTAGACTGTAAGCCCGCTATTGGGTAGGGACCGTCTCTATATGTTACCAACCTGTACTTCCCAAGCGCTTAGTACAGTGCTCTGCACACAGTAAGCGCTCAGTAAATACGATTGAATGAATGAATGATTGAATGACTGCATGTCCCACATGGGGGCTTCAGTTTTAATCCCCACTTCACAGGTGAGGGAAGTGAGGCCCAGAGAAGGGAAGCGACTCGTCCAAGGTCGCACAGCAGACGAGTGGTGGAGCCGGGATTAGAACCCAGGTCCTTCTGACCGCCGGGCCCGGGCTCCATCATCATCATCATCATCAATCGTATTTATTGAGCGCTTACTATGTGCAGAGCACTGGACTAAGCGCTTGGGAAGTACAAATTGGCAACATATAGAGACAGTCCCTACCCAACAGTGGGCTCACAGTCTAGAAGAGGGAGGCAGAGAACAAAACCAAACATACTAACAAAATAAAATAAATAGAATAGATATGTACAAATAAATTAAATAAATAGAGTAAAAAAATATGTACAAACATATATACATATATACAGGTGCTGTGGGGAAGGGAGGGAGGTAAGATGGGGGGATGGAGAGGGGGACGAGGGGGAGAGGAAGGAAGGGGCTCAGTCTGGGAAGGCCTCCTGGAGGAGGTGAGCTCTCAGCAGGGCCTTGAAGGGAGGAAGAGAGCTAGCTTGGCGGATGGGTGGAGGGAGGGCATTCCAGGCCCTCCATCCGCTAAGCCACGTTGCTTCGACGGAGGAACGGAGGCCCCGAGAAGGGAAGTGACCTGCCCCTCGCCCCCGGTCATAGGACTCTCTCCAGCCAATCTGAGGATGACATAATGTGACATAATAATAGTTTAGGTCTCCATCGGAGCAACCCACCCAAACCACCCCCACCTTGCCCAGTTGGCTGTCCATCCCAACAGCCGGCGGAGCGCTCGGACGTCGAGCCTGGCGATCTGGCGTTTAGCCCCTGCCCCCTTCTCTCACCCCATAGCCCCGGTGACCTCCCCCCGACCCCCCGAGTCCGAGCGGAGAGCGCCGGACACCCCAAGGAGCGGCCAGCTGGGCCGCCGCACCCCAAGAATTTGGGCCGGGCCCACCGCCTTCCGGATCTGCTCCCACCCAAATCCCCGGCCGGCGGGGGCCAGAGGCGGATTTCTTCGGAATCCACCAGAGCCGGCCAGAAGCGGGAGGCGGACGGTTGTGTTCATTCGTTCAGCCGTTCGGTTATTCTCTCCCCGCCCGAGGGAGCCTCCCCGATCGTGTGCCAGGACTTAGGTCAGTCACTGCCGCTCTCCGGACGACCCCTTCTCACACGTTTCTGGGCGGAACCGGGGTCTCCCATCCGCTTGCCGTAATTAGGTAAGGTTTCTTCAGACGGCACGGAATAACGGTATTGGGAAATTCATTTATTCAGCCGTATTAATTGAGCGCTGACTGTGTGCAGAGCCCTTGGGAGAATACGATGCAACAATAAACGGACACGTTCCCTGCCCCAGTGAGCTCACAGCGTAGAGGGTGGGAGACAGGTATTAATAGAAATAAATAAATGACAGTTATGAACATAAAGGGGGTGGGGTGGGGGATGAATAAAGGGAGCGAGTCAGGGCGATGCAGAAGGGAATGAGAGAAGGGGAAAGGAGGCCTTGGTCTGGGAAGGCTTCTAGGACGAGGTGGGCCTTCAATGAGGCTTTGAAGTGAGAGAGAGGAATTGTCCGTGGGATTTGAGGAAGGAGGGCATTCCAGGCCAAAGGCAGGATGTGGGCCAGGTGGAGTCCCATGTTCAGAGAGGATAAGAATTGTTTCTTTTAATGGTATTTGTTAAGCGCCACTAACTGGCAGCTTGAGCGAATGGGGGAGACCTAAGCTCCCGATGGAAAATGAAGGCTGCCTTTTTTTTTTTATCAATCAGTGATTTTGGTTGAGCACTTACCGTGTGCAGAGCACTGTGCTAAGCGCCTGGGAAAGCCCAGTACAGTAGAGTCGATAGGCCCGTTCCCTGCCCACGATATGCCGGCATTCTAGCTTCCTTGTAGTATGAAGTGTGTGTGTGTGTCCGTAGTTCAGAGAAGCAGCGTGGCTCAGTGGAAAGAGCCCGGGCTTTGGAGTCGGAGGTCATGGGTTCAAATCCCGGCTCCGCCAATTGTCGGCTATGTGACTTTGGGCAAGTCACTTCTCTGGGCCTCAGTTCCCTCATCTGTAAAATGGGGATGAAGACTGTGAGCCCCACGTGGGACAACGTGATCACCTTATATCCCCCCCAGTGCTTAGAACAGTGCTTTGTACATAGTAAGCACTTAACAAATACCATTATTATTATTATTATTGGGTAGAGTAGGTGCCTGGGAGTTAGAAGGACCTGGACCTCTGCCACGTGTCTGCTTGGTGACCTTGGGCAAGTCACTTCACTTCTCTGTGCCTCAGTCACCTCATCTGTAAAATGGGGATGAAGACTCCGAGCCCCATGTGGGACAGGGACCGTGTCCAACTTGATTATCTTGAATCTACTCCAGGGCTTAGAACCGTGCTTGGCACACCAGTGAGCACTTAACAAGTACTGTCATCATATCGTCATCGTCATCATCGTTATTATTATTATTTGCGGGGCGGCACTGTGGGGACAGCAGATTCATGGAAGCGACAGATTCTTTAGTGATTCACTGAGCCGTGTCCTGCGTTGAAGCAGTTGTGAAGCCGGAAAACGTTTAGGAAGATTTTAGTGGGTTGTTTTTTTTTGTGTGTGTGTGCAACGCGAGGAACAATTAAGAGTATGTAATGAGCACGGACTCTGTGCAGAGCACTGCGCTTAGCACTTGGGACGGTACAGAAGATCCCTGCCGTCGGGAAGCCTCCAGTCACACAGAAGGCAAGCGCTGGAGCTGGGATGAGAACCCAGCTCCCCCGACTCCCAGGCGTAGGCTATATCCACTAGGCCATGCTCATTCTATTTTGACTTTATTACTAATACTAATAATCAATCAATCAATCGTATTGAGCGCTTACTGTGTGCAGAGCACTGTACTAGCGCTTGGGAAGTACAAGTTGGCACATAGTCCCTACCCAACAGTGGGCTCACAGTCTAAAAGGGGGAGAGAACAAAACCAAACATACTAACAAAATAAAATAAATAGAATAGTTATGTACAAGTAAAATAAATAGAGTAATAAATATGTACAAACGTATATACATATATACAGGTGCTTTGGGGAAGGGAAGGAGGTAAGATGGGGGATGGAGAGGGGGACGAGGGAGAGAGGAAGGAAGGGGCTCAGTCTGGGAAGGCCTCCTGGAGGAGGTGAGCTCTCAGTAATATAATACTAATAATAATTGTGGAGTTTGTCAAGCGCTTACTATGTCCCAGGCACTATACTAAGCGCTGAGGTGGATACATGCAAAATTGAGATGGACTCAGCCCCTGCCCCACATGGGGTTCACGGTCTCAGTCCCCCTTTTCCCAATGAGGTAACTGAGGCCCGGAGAAACGACGAGATTTGCCCAAGGTCACACAGCAGATGAGTGACATATCTATTCTATTTTATTTTGCTAGTATGTTTGGTTTTGTTCTCTGTCTCCCCCTTCTAGACTGTTGGGTAGGGACTGTCTCTATATGTTGCCAACTTGTACTTCTCAAGCGCTTAGTACAGTGCTCTGCACAAAGTAAGTGCTCAATAAATACGATTGATTGATTGATTGAGTGGCGGAGCCTGGATTAGAGCCCCTGACCTTCTGACTCCCGGGCCCGGGCTCTGCCCACTGTGCCCTGCCGCTTCGGTTTAAGAAATAAATGGAATAACCGGCGAGGAGCCGAGTTTGGTAGCAGCTGATCCAGTGAGGGAAAGCGGGAAGGAGGCTGAGAGTGGTGAGAGATGTTGGGAAAGTTGGCGGAGGGAGCGGGGACGAGGAGACGTAAGAGGGGGAAATGTTGAAATCAGAAAATTGGAGAGGAAATCTCAGCGAGACCAAAAGAAGTAAAAATAGAATTAAGTCTGCGAGGTGCCCGCCTTTCCGAAATACTTGGGGTTCCCACGATGCAGATTCAGAAAGTTTGGTCCGGGGATGAGAGGGAAAGGAAAGGATACACATCTCTTTGGGTGAGAATGAGGGAGGGGAGGAGAAGAAGAAGAAATGCCATCATCTGGTTTACCCCCACAACCGTTTTTTTGTTTCAGTTTGAGGTCCCGGAGCTGATAACATTCTTTCGGTTAAGATTTATTTCCTCATTGTCTAGTTGTTGGGCAGGATTGCTGGTGGAAAACCCTACCCCCTTGCCCGGCGTGGTTTTCTAGTTCAAGCTTCAGGGCAAGTCCACTCTGCCTGATGTTGTAACGATAAGGATAATAATAATAATAATAGTGGCATTTCTTAAGCGCTTACTGTACTAAACGCTGGGGTCACTACAAGCAAATTGAGTTGGACACAGTCCCTGTCCCACCGGGGACTCAATCCCCATTTAATAATAACAATAATAATAGTGGTATTTGTTAAGCACTTACTATGTGCCAACCGCTGTTCTAAGCGCTGGGGTAAAAACAAGGTAATCAGGTTGTCCCACGTGAGGCTCACAGTCTTAATCCCCATTTTACAGATGAGGGAACTGAGGCTCTATTTATTTATTTATTACTCTATATTTATTTATTACTCTATTTTACTTGTACATATCTATCCTATTTATTTTATTTTGTTAGTATGTTTGGTTTTGTTCATTCATTCATTCAATCGTATTTATTCTCTGCCTCCCCCTTTTAGACTGTGAGCCCATTGTTGGGTAGGGACTGTCTCTATATGTTGCCAACTTGTACTTCCCAAGCACTTAGTACAGTGCTTTGCACACAGTAAGCGCTCAATAAATACAATTGATTGATTGAAGTGACTTGCCCGGTCACACAGCGCACAAGTGGCAGAGCCGGGATTAGAACCCACGACCTCTGGCTCCCAAGCCCGGGCTCTTTCCACTGAGCCCCGCTGCTTCATTTGACGGAAGAGGCCCAGGGAAGTGAAGGGACTTGTCCAAGGTCACACGGCAGACAAGTGGTGGAGGTGGGATGAGAACCCACGACCTTCTAAGTGCCAGGCCCGGGCTCTGTCTGCGACACCCATGGCCAGGGGATGGCGAGGGTGGGAGGAAGTCCTCAGGGTCCCCTGGTGTTGAGGTGGGCGAACCTGTCCTTGGGGAGGGGACGTTTCCCCCCTCCTCAAGAAACTCCAGTGGTTGCCCAGCCACCTTGGCATGACGCAAAAACTCCTCCCGCACCCTCCGCTCCTCCGCTGCTAATCTCCTCACCGTTAGGCCTCGTTCTCGCCCGTCCTGCCGTCGATCCCCGGCCCACGTCCTCCCCCGGGCCTGAAATGCCCCCAATCCCTCTGCCCCTCCGCCAAGCTAGCTCTCTTCCTCCCTTCAAGGCCCTGCTGAGAGCTCACCTCCTCCAGGAGGCCTTCTCAGACTGAGCCCCTTCCTTCCTTTCCCCCTTGTCCCCCTCTCCATCCCCCCCATCTTACCTCCTTCCCTTCCCCACAGCACCTGTATATATGTATATATGTTTGTACATATTTATTACTCTATTTTACTTGTACATATCTATTCTATTTATTTTATTTTGTTAGTATGTTTGGTTTTGTTCTCTGTCTCCCCGTTTTAGACTGTGAGCCCACTGTTGGGTAGGGACTGTCTCTATATGTTGCCAATTTGTACTTCCCAAGCACTTAGTACAGTGCTCTGCACATAGTAAGGGCTCAATAAATACAATTGATGATGATGATGAAGGCCCTACTGAGAGCTCACCTCCTCCAGGAGGCCTTCCCAGACTGAGCCCCTTCCTTCCTCTCCCCTTCGTCCCCCTCTCCATCCCCCCCATCTTACCTCCTTCCCTTCCCCACAGTACCTGTATATATGTATATATGTTTGTACATATTTATTACTCTATTTTACTTGTACATATCTATTCTATTTATTTTGTTTTGTTAGTATGTTTGGTTTTGTTCTCTGTCTCCCCCTTTTAGACTGTGAGCCCAATGTTGGGTAGGGACTGTCTCTATATGTTGCCAATTTGTACTTCCCAAGCGCTTAGTACAGTGCTCTGCACATAGTAAGCGCTCAATAAATACGATTGATGATGATGATGAAGGCCCTACTGAGAGCTCACCTCCTCCAGGAAGCCTTCCTACACTCAGCCCCTTCCTTCCTCTCCCCCTCGTCCCCCTCTCCATCCCCCTCATCTTACCTCCTCCCCTTCCCCACAGCACCTGTCTATATGTATATCATCATCATCATCATCATCAATCGTATTTATTGAGCGCTTACTATGTGCAGAGCACTGTATATCTGTTTGTACATATTTATTACTCTATTTTACTTGTACATATCTATCCTATTTATTTTATTTTGTTAGTATGTTTGGTTTTGTTCTCTGTCTCCCCCTTTTAGACTGTGAGCCCACTGTTGGTTAGGGACTGTCTCTATACGTTGCCAACTTGGACTTCCCAAGCGCTTAGTACAGTGCTCTGCATACAGTAAGTGCTCAATAAATACGATTGATTGATTGATTGTCGGTAGTGACCCTTTGAGCGGGGAGGCTCAGGAGGGGAGGAGAAGCAGTAGCAGGTCCCTCATGGCTCCACTCCCGGAGAGGCTGCTGGGACCCGGGGTTCCCCAGGGCTGTTGCCACGGTGACAGGAGACCGTTTCCTCACCTCTGACCTTTTGGATTTTGTCCCCATCCCGCCCCCTTTCCGCCAGTCTCCTGACTCGGAAGAGGGGCTCTTTGGAGTCATTTTCTCGGACTATTTATTTTATTTTGTTAGTACGTTTGGTTTTGTTCTCTGTCTCCCCCGTCTAGACTGTGAGCCCGCTGTTGGGTAGGGACTGTCTCTAGATGTTGCCAACTTGGACTTCCCAAGCGCTTAGTCCAGTGCTCTGCACACAGTAAGCGGTCAATAAATACGATTGATTGATTGATTGATTGATTCAGAGCTGTCTGTCCCCTCGCCCCCTCCTACCTCACCTCCCTTCTCTCCTTGTCCATCGCAGCCCGCACCCTCCGCTCCTCTGCCGCTGCTCACCTCCTCACCGGGCCTCGTTCTCGCCTGTCCCGCCATCGACCCCTGGCCCACGTTTCAAAGCCTTATCAAAGGCCCATCTCCTCCAAGCCCACCCCTGCAGCATTTATGTCCAGATCTGGCATTTATTTATTTCTACTAATGCCATTCTCCCCCTCTGATAATAATGCTGGTATTTGTTAAGCGCTTACTATGTGCCAAGCACTGTTCTAAGTGCTGGGGTAATAATAATAATGATGGTATTTGTTAAGCGCTTACTATGTGCCAAGCACTGTTCTAAGCACTGGGGTAGTAATAATGATGATGGTATTTGTTAAGAGCTTACTGAACCCCTCCATTTTCTCTTCTCCCACTCCCTTCTGTGTCGCCCTGATTTGCTCCCTTGGTTCATGTCCCCTCCCACCCCTACAGCATTTATGTCCAGATCTGGCATTTATTTATTTCTACTAATGCCATTCTCCCCCTCTGATAATAATGCTGGTATTTGTTAAGCGCTTACTATGTGCCAAGCACTGTTCTAAGTGCTGGGGTAACAATAATAATAATAATAATGATGGAATTTGTTAAGCGCTTACTATGTGCCAAGCACTGTTCTAAACACTGGGGTAATAATAATAATGATGATGATGGTATTTGTTAAGAGCTTACTGAACCCCTCCATTTTCTCTTCTCCCACTCCCTCTGTGTCGCCCTGATTTGCTCCCTTGGTTCATGTCCCCTCCCACCCCTACAGCATTTATGTCCAGATCTGTCATTTATTTATTTCTACTAACGCCATTCTCCCCCCCCCTAATAATAATGTTGGTATTTGTTGAGAGCTTACTATGTGCCAAGCACTGTTTTAAGCGCTGGGGTAGATATAAGGTGATCGGGTTGTCCCACGTGGGGCTCACGGTCTTAATCCCCCATTTTACAGATGAGGTCACTGAGGCCCAGAGAAGTGAAGTGACTTGCCCAAAGTCACACAGCTGACAGTTGGCAGAGCCGGGATTTGAACCCATGACCTCTGACTCCAAAGCCCAGGCTCTTTCCACTGAGCCACGCTGCTTCTCCAGAAGACTGGAGACTCTAGACTGGAAGCTCTTTGTGGGCAGGGAACGTGTCTGTTCAAGGTCGTATTGAACGCTCCCAAGTGCGTAGTACAGTACTCTGCACACAGTAAGCAGACTTTTAGACTGTGAGCCCACTGTTGGGTAGGGACCGTCTCTAGATGTTGCCAACTTGGACTTCCCAAGCGCTTAGTACAGTGCTCTGCACACAGTGAGCGCTCAATAAATACGATTGATTGATTGATAGTAAGTACTCGATAAGTGGCTAGAGCCCAGGCCTCGGAGTCAGAAGGTCACGGTTTCCCATCCCGGCTCCACCACTCGTCTGCCGTGTGACCTTGGGCAAGCCACTTCACTTCTCTGGGCCTCAGTTCCCTCATTTGTAAAATGGGGATGGAGACTGTGAACCCCATGTGGGACGGGGACTGTGTCCAACCTGATTTTGCTTGTAATAATGATGGTATTTGATAAGCGCTTACTCCGTGCCAAGCACTGTTCTAAGTGCTGGGGTAGTAATAATAATAATGATGGTATTTGTTAAGCGCTTAGTGTGTGCCAAGCACTGTTTGAAGTGCTGGGGTAATAATAATAATAATGATGATGGTATTTGTTAAGTGCTTACTGTGTGCCGAGCACTGTTCTAAGCACTGGGGTAATAATAATAATGATGAGATGGTATTTGTTAAGCGCTTACTATAGAAGCAGCGTGGCTCAGTGGGAAGAGCACGGGCTTTGGAGTCAGAGGTCATGGGTTCGAATTCCGACTCCACCACGTCTACTGTGTGACCTTGGGCAAGTCACTTAACTTCTCTGGGCCTCAGTTACCTCATCTGTAAAATGGGGATTAAGACTGTGAGCCCCACGTGGGACAACCTGATCACCCTGTATCCTCCCCAGCGCTTAGAACAGTGCTTTGCACACAGTAAGTGCTTAACAAATGCCAATTATTATTATTATTATTATTATTATTATTATTATTATTATTAAATGCCGAGCACTGTTCTAAGTGCTGGGGTAGTAATAATAATAATAATGGTATTTGTTAAGCGCTTACTATTGCCAAGCACTGTTCTAAGTACTGGGGTAATAATAATAATCATAATGATGGTATTTGTTAAGCGCTTACTGTATGCCGAGCACTGTTCTAAGCGCTGGGGTAATAATAATAATAATGATGATGGTATTTGTTAAGAGCTTACTATATGCCGAGCACTGTTCTAAGCCCTTGGGTAGTAATAATAATAATGATGGTATTTGTTAAGCGCTTACTATGTGCCAAGCACTGTTCTAAGTACTGAGGTAATAATAATAATAATAATGATGGTATTTGTTAAGCGCTTACTATATGCCGAGCACTGTTCTAAGCACTGGGGTAATAATAATAATAATGATGATGGTATTTGTTAAGCACTTACTATATGCTGAGCACTGTTCTAAGCCCCGGGGTAGTAATAATAATAATGATGGTATTTGTTAAGCGCTTACTGTGTGCCAAGCACTGTTCTAAGTACTGGGGTAATAATAATAATAATAATAATTATTATGATGGTATTTGTTAAGTGCTTACTATATGCCAAGCACTGTTCTAAGCACTGGGGTAATAATAATAATAATAATGATGGTATTTGTTAAGCGCTTACTATATGCCGAGCACTGTTCTGAGCACTGGGGTAGATACAAGGTAATCAGGTTGTCCCACGTGGGGCTCACAGCCTTAATCCCAATTTGGCAGATGAGGCCACTGAGGCACAGAGAAGTCAAGTGATTTGCCCAAGATCACACAGCTGACAAGTATCCACCCCAGCTCCTGGTACAGTGCCTGGCGCATAGTAAGAGCTTATCAAACGCCACAATTATGATTATAATGGCATTTTGTTAGGCGCTTACTATGTGCAAAGCACTGTTCTAAGCGCTGGGGGGATCCAAGGCGATGAGGTTGTCCCACACGGGGGGCTCACAGTTTTAATCCCCGTTTTACAGATGAGGGAACTGAGGCTCAGAGAAGTCAAGTGACTTGCCCAAGGTCACACAGCTGACAGGTATCCACCCCAGCTCCTGGTACAATGCCTGGCACGTAGTAAGCGCTTAACAAACGCCGCAATTATTATTGTTCTCTGGGCCTCAGTTCCCTCCTCTGTGAAATGGGGATCAAGACTGTGAGCCCCTGGTGGGGCAGCCTGCTTTTGCTTGTACCAACCCCAGTGCTTAGTACAGCGCCTGGCACGTAGTAAGCGCTTAACGAATAGCACAATTAGGATTATTGTTTTTCTGACTGACTTGGCCGACGTGAATCATCCTGGACGCCTCCCCGATGCCATTTGCCCGGTGACTCAAATGGCAGGGTGGCGTCACCACGGCGGTTTCCGAGCGAGTCCACAGGGTGGGCGGGGGCCCCGGGAGGCTGCCCAGCGGGCGGCGGAGCCCAGCGATCAATCAATCAATCAATCGTATTTATTGAGCGCTTACCGTGTGCAGAGCACTGTACTAAGCGCTTAGCACCGGCATGGCGCGGTGGAGCCCAGCGCACAGAAAGGGCAACTCTCAGTAACCCTTTCCACAGTCCCTTGAGCAGCGTGGCTCAGTGGAAAGAGCCCGGGCTTTGGAGTCGGAGGTCGCGGGTTCAAATCCCGGCTCCGCTGCTTGTCAGCTGGGTGACGTTGGGCAAGTCACTTCACTTCTCCGGGCCTCAGTTCCCTCATCTGGAAAATGGGGATGAAGACTGTGAGCCCTTCATGGGACAACTCAATTCCCTCATCTGTCAAATGGGGATGAAGACTGTGAGCTCCCCGTGGGACAACCTGATGACCTTGTATCTACCCCAGCGCTTAGAACAGTGCTTTGCACATAGTAAGCGCGTAACAAATGCCAACATTATTATTATTGAGCTCAGCGGGGCCTAGCGGAAACAGCCCCGGCCCCGGAGGCTGAAGGCCGGGGTTCCCAGCCCGGCTCCGCCACTTATCCGCTCTGTGACCCTGGGCAAGTCACTTCTCTTGAGAAGCAGCGTGGCTCAGTGGAAAGAGCATGGGGTTTGGAGTCAGAGGTCATGGGTTCAAATCCCGGCTCCGCCACACGTCTGCTGCGTGACTCTGGGCAAGTGACTTCACTTCTCTGCGCCTCAGTTCCCTCATCTGGAAAATGGGGATTAAGACTGTGAGCCCCCCCCCCCCCCCCCCCGCCGTGGGACAACCTGATCACCTTGTAACCTCCCCAGCGCTTAGAACAGTGCTTGGCACATAGTAAGCGCCTAACAAATGCCATCACTATTATTATTATTATTATTGAGAAGCAGCGTGGCTCAGTGGAAAGAGCACGGGGTTTGGAGTCAGAGGTCATGGGTTCAAATTCCGGCTCTGCCACACGTCTGCTGTGTGACCCTGGGCAAGTCACTTCACTTCTCTGAGCCTCAGTTACCTCATCTGGAAAATGGGGATTAAGACTGTGAGACCACTACTTCCCAATCAATCAATCATATTTATTGAGCGCTTACTGTGTGCAGAGCACTGAACTAAGTGCTTGCGAAGTCCAAGTTGGCAACATAGAGAGACAGTCCCTACCCAACAGCGGGCTCACAGTCTAGAAGAGGGAGACAGAGAACAAAACCAAACATATTAACAAAATAAAATAAATAGAATAGCTATGTACAAGTAAAATAAGTCAATAAATAGAGTAATAAATATGTACAAACAAGCGCTTAGTCCAGTGCTCCGCACACAGTAAGCGCTCGGTAAATACGATTGAATGAATGACTCCCCACAGCACATATGTATCTATCTGTAGATATCTGTAATTTATTGATTTATCTATTTATATTAATATCTGTCTCCCCCTCTAGACTGTGAGGTTGTTGTTGGGTAGGGACCGTCTCTAGATGTTGCCAACTTGTACTTTCCAAGCGCTTAGTCCAGTGCTCCGCACACAGTAAGCGCTCAGTAAATACGATTGAATGAATGAATCCCCACAGCACATATGTATCTATGTGTAGATATCTGTAATTTACTGATTTATCTATTTATATTAATGTCTGTCTCCCCCTCTAGACCATGAGCTCGTTGTTGGGTAGGGACCATCTCTAAATGTTGCCCACTTGTACTTCCCAAGCGCTTAGTCCAGTGCTCCGCACACAGTAAGCGCTCAATAAATACGACTGAATGAATGACTCCCCACTGCACATATGTATCTATCAGTAGATATGTGTAATTTATTGATTTATCTATTTGTATTAATGTCTGTCTCCTCTTCTAGACCGTGGGCTCATTGTTGGGTAGGGACCATCTCTAGATGTTGCCAACTTGGACTTCCCAAGCGCTTAGTCCAGTGCTCCGCACACAGTAAGCGCTCAATAAATACGATTGAATGAATGACTCCCCACAGCACATATGTATCTATCTGTATATTTCTAATTTATTGTTTTATCTGTTTGTATTAATGTCTGTCTCCCCCTCTAGACCGTGAGCTCATTGTTGGGTAGGGACCATCTCTAGATGTTGCCAACTTGGACTTCCCAAGCGCTTAGTCCAGTGCTCCGCACACAGTAAGCGCTCAATAAATACGATTGAATGAATGACTCCCCACAGCACATATGTATCTATCTGTGTATATCTGTAATTTATTGCTTTATCTATTTGTATTAATGTCTGTCTCCCCCTCTAGACCGTGAGCTCGTTGTTGGGCAGGGACCGTCTCTATTTGTTGCCAACTTGTACTTCCCAAGCGCTTAGTCCAGTGCTCTGCACACAGTAAGCGCTCAATAAATACGATTGAATGAACGAATGAATGTGGAGCAAACTGATCACCTTGTAACCTCCCCAACGCTTAGAACAGTGCTTTGCACATAGTAAGTGCTTAATAAATGCCATCATAATTATTATTATCACGGTGCCTCAGTTATCTCATCTGCAAAATGGTGACTCAATCCCCGTTCTCCCTCCTACTTAGGCTGAGAGCCCCGCAGGGGACCTGATTAGCTTGTACCTGCCCCAGTGTTTAGTAATAACAGTAATAATACTTGTTAAGCGCTTACTACGTGCCAAGCACTCTTCTAAGCACTGGAGAGCTTAGTACAGTGCTCTGCACACAGTAAGCGCTCAATAAATACGATTGATGATGATGGGTACATACAAGTTAATCAGGTCGGATACAGTCCCTGTCCCACATGGGGCTCACAGTCTTAATCCCCATTTCTCACAGATGAGGTCACTGAGGCACCGAGAATAATAATAATAATAATAATAATAATGATGGCATTTGTTAAGCGCTTACTATGTGCAAAGCACTGTTCTAAGCACTGGGGAGGTTGCAAGGTGATCAGGTTGTCCCCCACAGGGCTCACAGTCTTAATCCTCATTTTCCAGAAGAGGTAGCTGAGGCACAGAGAATAATAATAATAATAATAATAATAGCATTTATTAAGCGCTTACTACATGCAAAGCACTGTTCTAAGCGCTGGGGAGGTTACAAGGTGATCAGGTTGTCCCACGGGGGGCTCACAGTCTTCATCCCCATTTTCCAGATGAGGGAACTGAGGCACAGAGAAGGGAAGCGACTTGCCCAAAGTCACCCAGCTGACAATTGGCGGAGCCGGGATTTGAACCCACCACCTCTGACTCCAAAGCCCGGGCTCTTTCCCACCGAGCCATGCTGCTGCAGGAAGTGACCTGCCCAAAATCACACAGCTGACCATTGGCAGAGCCGGGAGAAGTGAAGTGACTTGGCCAGGGTCACACAGCAGGCGTGTGGCAGAGCCGGGATTAGAACCCGTGACCTTCTGGCTTTCAGGCCTGTGCTCTGTCCACTATGCACAGTGCTTGGCACAGAGGAAGCGCTTAACAAATACCACTATTACTATCATTATTACGTGGTAAAACTAGGCCAGTCTCCCCCCCCCCCCATGCATGCACATACACACACACACACACACTCTCCCCACCCCATTGAAGAGCCATTAAAAAGCTTCACCATTTCTAATAGTAATAATATAATAGCTCTAATAGTAATCCTAATAATATAATAGCTGTTGTACATGTTAAGCACTTACTGTGTGCCAGGAACTGTACTAAGCGCTGGAATAATTGCAAGATAATGGGGTTGCACACAGTCCCTGTCCCTCCCGGGGCTTAATCGCTCAATCAGTCATATTTATCGAGCATTCCCTGTGCCTACTAAGCGCTTTACTGCGCGTACCAGCAGTAGAGAAGCAGCGTGGCTCAGTGGAAAGAGCCCGGGCTTTGGAGTCAGAGGTCATGGGTTCAAATTCCGGCTCCGCCAATTGTCAGCTGGGTGACTTTGGGCAAGCCACTTCACTTCTCTGGGCCTCAGTTCCCTCATCTGGAAAATGGGGATTAAGACCGTGAGCCCCCCATGGGACAACCTGATCACCTTGCAACCTCCCCAGTGCTTAGAACAGTGCTTTGCACATAGTAAGCGCTTAATAAATGCCATTATTATTATTATTATTATAACAGACACATTCCTTGCCCATAATAATAATAATAATTGGCATTTGTTAAGCGCTTACTATGTGCAAAGCACTGTTCTAAGCGCTGGGCATTTATTAAGCGCTTACTATGTGCAAAGCACTGTTCTAAGCGCTGGGGAGGTTACAAAGTGATCAGGTTGTCCCAAGGGGCTCACAGTCTTCATCCCCATTTTACAGATGAGGTAACTGAGGCCCAGAGAAGTTAAGTGACTTGCCCAAAGTCACACAGCTGACAACTGGTGGAGCCGGGATTTGAACCCCTCACCTCTGGCTCCAAAGCCCGAGCTCTTTCCGCTGAGCCATGCTGCTTCCCATGTGTTGCCAATTTGTACTTCCCAAGCGCTTAGTACAGTGCTCTGCACACAGTAAGCGCTCAATAAATGCGATTGATGATGATGATAATGGCTTAATAAATGCCATTATTATTATTATTATTATAACAGGCACATTCCCTGCCCTTAGTGAATTCACAGTCTAGAGGGGGAGATATCTGTAATTTATTGATTTATCTATTTATATTAATATCTGTCTCCCTTAAGACAGTCTCCCTTTTAACAATAATAATAATGATGGCATTTGTTAAGCACTTACTATGTGCAAAGCACGGTTCTAAGCGCTGGGGCGGATACAGGGTGATCAGGTTGTCCCACGGGGGGGCTCACAGTCTTCATCCCCATTTTACAGATGAGGGAACTGAGGCCCAGAGAAGAGAAGTGACTTGCCCAAGGGCGCACCGCAGACATTAAAACCCAGGTCCTCGGCATCCCAGGCCCGGGCTCTTTCCACTAGGCTACCCTGCTTCTCCGGCTCCCTCCACCAAGGGAGAGGTGACCAGTCCCGATCCTTCAGGCAAATGGAGCCTCCACCCTGTGATCAATCATTCATTTGTATTTATTGAGCACTTACTATGTGCAAAGCACTGTTCTAAGCGCTGGGGGGGGGATACAAGGGGATCAGTTTGTCCCACGTGAGGCTCACCGTCTTAATCCCCATTTTCCAGATGAGGGAACTGAGGCCCAGAGAAGTGACCTGCCCAACGTCACACGGCTGACAATTGGCAGAGCCGGGATTCGAACCCATAATAATAATAATAATAATGGCATTTATTAAGCGCTTACTATGTGCAAAGCGCTGTTCTAAGCGCTGGGGAGGTTACAAGGAGATCAGGTTGTCCCATGGGGGGGCTCGCAGTCTTCATCCCCATTTTCCAGATGAGGTCACTGAGGCCCAGAGAAGTGAAGTGACTTAATAATAATAATAATGATGGCATTTATTAAGCGCTTACTATGTGCAAAGCATCATCATCAGTCTTATTTATCGAGCGCTCACTGTGTGCAGAGCACTGCACCAAGCGCTTGGGAAGTACAAGTTGGCAACACACAGAGACGGTCCCTACCCGACAGTGGGCTCACAGTCTAAAAGCCCTGTTCTAAGCGCTGGGGAGGTTACAAGGGGATCAGGTTGTCCCACGGGGGGCTCACAGTCTTCATCCCCATTTTACAGATGAGGGAACCGAGGCACAGAGAAGTTGAGTGACTTGCCCAAAGTCACACGGGTGACAACTGGCAGAGCCGGGATTCGAACCCATGACCTCTGACTGCAAAGCCCGGGCTCTTCCCACTGAGCCACGCCGCTTCTCCACAATCAGGTGGCGGTGCTTTAAGGTGGCAGACCTGGATTTGATTTCTCTTTTATTCATCCCGGAGAAGCCCCTTTCCGGAGGCTTCATCCCCTTCGATTAGGCCCCGGAGAGTTAAAAGGCTCGGGAATGCGATTCAAAACCTAGTCGGTTGTGACTCATTCCCTCTGTTCCCAAAGATTTCCGGACCTGACGGGCAAGGATTCGGGCGCCTTCTCCGGTCCCCGGCCCCGGGAGATGAAGGACTTCTCCTTTAACCAAAGCTTGGACAGATGAAAAAATTTTTAAAAGGCACATTTTTCCCCTCCCACCCCTTCTTTAAATGATAAGTATTTTTAACCGCGCCGAAATGATGAAAGCAGCGTGGCTCGGTGGAAAGGAGCACGGGGTTTGGAGTCAGAGGTCAGGGGTTCAAATCCCGGCTCCGCCAATTGTCGGCTGTGTGACTTTGGGCAAGTCGCTTCACTTCTCTGTGCCGCAGTTACCTCATCTGTAAAATGGGGGTTAAGACTGTGAGCCCCCCCCCACCGTGGGACAACCTGATCACCTTGTAACCTTCCCAGCGCTTAGAACAGTGCTTTGCACATAGTAAGCGCTTAATAAATGCCATTATTATTATGAAGTCCAATTAGTTTTTGGGGGTCCATCCTCTTCGGAGAGTTCGTTTAGAGAAGCAGCGTGGCTCAGTGGAAAGAGCCCCGGCTTTGGAGTCAGAGGTCAGGGGTTCAAATCCCGGCTCTGCCAATTGTCAGCTGGGTGACTTTGGGCAAGTCGCTTCACTTCTCTGGGCCTCAGTTACCTCATCTGTAAAATGGGAGTTAAGACTGTGATCCTTCCCCCGTGGGACAACCTGATCACCTTGTAACCTTCCCAGCGCTTAGAACAGTGCTTTGCGCGTAGTAAGCGCTTAATAAATGCCATTATTATTATGAAGTCCAATGAGTTTTTGGGGGTCCATCCTCTTCGGAGAGTTCGTTTAGAGAAGCAGCGTGGCTCAGTGGAAAGAGCCCGGGCTTTGGAGTCAGAGGTCATGGGTTCAAATCCCGGCTCCTCCAATGGTCAGCTGTGTGACTTTGGGCAAGTCACTTCGCTTCTCTGGGCCTCAGTTCCCTCATCTGGAAAATGGGGATTAAGATTGTAAGCCCCCCGTGGGACAACCTCATCACCTTGTAACTCCCTCAGCGCTTAGAGCAGTGCTTTGCACATAGTGAGCGCTTACCAAATGCCATCATCATCATCATGAGCAGGAATACAACGCCATGTTCAGAGAGTTGTTTTTCCGTGATAATTTGGTCAGAGTTCCTTGGGTCTCGGGGTCTTCGGTTCAGAGGAGAAGCTGCATAACTCCAGGGATAGAGCCAAGGCCCGGGAGTTAGAAGGACCTGGGTTCTAATTCCGGCTCCGCCGTCCGTCTGCTGTGTGACCTTGGGCAAGTCGCTTCACTTCTCTGGGCTTCAGTTCCCTCATCTGTAAAATGGGGATAAGGGTGTTAGCCCCACGTGGGACAGGGACTGTGTCCAATCTGATCAGCTTGTACCTAGAGAAGCAGCGTGGCTCAGTGGAAAGAGCCCGGGCTTTGGAGTCAGAGGTCATGGGTTCAAATCCCGGCTCCTCCAATGGTCAGCTGGGTGACTTTGGGCAAGTCACTTCACTTCTCTGGGCCTCAGTTCCCTCATCTGGAAAATGGGGATTAAGACTGCGAGCCCCCTATGGGACAACCTGATCACCTTGTAACCTCCCTAGTGCTTAGAACAGTGTTTTGCACATAGTAAGTGCTTAATAAATGCCATCATTATTATTATCTACCCCAGCGCTTAGTGCTTGGCGCATAGTAAGCGCTTAATAAATGCCATCATTATTATTATCTACCCCAGCGCTTAGAACAGTGCTTGGCGCATAGTAAGCACTTAATAAATGCCATCATTATTATTATCTACCCCAGCGCTTAGAACAGTGCTTGGCGCATAGTAAGCACTTAACAAGTGCCATAATAATAATTATTATTATTAATAATAACATTAACCAGCCAAAGCCACGTACAGAGAGTTGTTATTCTGAGTTAATTGGCCAGAGCCCCTTGGGTCTCTCGGCTTTCAGTTCAGAGGAGAAGCGACGTGACTTAGCGGATAGATCACGGGCCTTGGAGCCAGAAGGACCTGGGTTCTAATCCTGGCTCCGCCACATGTCCGCTGTGTGACCTTGGCCAAGTCGTTTCCCTTCCCTGGGCCTCAGTTCCCTCAGCTCTAAAATGGGGATAGGAGTGCGAACTGCTCCATGCGGGACGGGAACTGTGTCCAACCTGCTTAGCTTCTATCTAGCCCTGAGCTTAGTACAGTGCTTGGCACGTAGTAAGCGCTTCGCAAGTACTATAATAATAATATTATTTTACAATTATAAATTATTATTATTATTGTTAGCCAGACGAAACCACATTCAGAGAGTTGTTGTTCTGAGATAATTGGTCAGGGCCCCTTGGGTCTCTCGGCATTGAATTCAGACAAGAAGCAGCATGACTTAACGGATAGTCACGTATCTTGTACTTCCCAAGCGCTCAGTACAGTGCTCTGCACACAGTAAGTGCTCAATAAATACGGTTGAAAGAGTGATAGAGCCCGGGTTCTAATCCTGACTCTGTTCCATATCCTCTGTGTGACGTGTACTTGTACTTCCCAAGAGCTTAGTACAGTGCTCTGCACACAGTAAGCGCTCAATAAATACGATTGATTGATTGACTGATTGACATGGGGCAAGTCACTTCACTTCTCTGGGCCTCAGTGACCTCATCTGTAAAATGGGGATTAAGAGGGTGAGCCCCATGATTAATTCGTATCTCCCCCAATGCTTAGAACAGTGCGTGGCACACAGTAAGGGCTGAACAAGTACCATCCTTATTGTTATTAGGAATCACGCTTTTCGGAGACTCCGGAATGGGATAATTAACCCCCGCCACCAAAGAAACAACTCCGAATCCATCTCTGCAGCTGGGAATTACTCTACCAGAAAATCTCCAAGAGCTTTTTCAAACAGTCAATCAATCGGTCGTTTTTATTGAGAGCTTCCCCTGTGCAGAGCACTGTACTGAGCGCTTTGGAGAGGACGGTAGAGTTGGTAGGTCATCATCATCATCAATCGTATTTATTGAGCGCTTACTGTGTGCAGAGCACTGTGCTAAGCGCTTGGGAAGTCCAAGTTGGCAACATATAGAGACGGTCCCTACCCAATGATGTGATGGGATGATCGAAGGAATGAATCCCTGCCCTCAAGGATAAGGTGAGCGGGAGGCAGACAGTCAAAATAAGTTACGGACGGGGGAATTTCTCCCGACTTTTCCGTACAGGGAATTTGACTCCAAGCAGATTGCCTCCTGAGGTTGCGGGGCTTCCGTCTCCGAGGGGGAAGCTTCAATCGAAACGCACAGACGCGCACAGGAAAAGTTGTCACCGGCGTGCCGGGCTTGGCATCAGGAAATGGTGCACGGGTTGAGAAGTCCTTGACTCAAATGCCACGGCAGACTTTCTTCAACGCTTCCGCGGCTGTCGCCGTCCTCTTTTCATCTTTCAAGTTCCGACGCAGGCCCCCGGCAGAGCCAGGAAATTCGGTCGGCGCGAGGATCCGTCCTGAATTCCCTCCCGCCGAGGCCGGGCAGACAGAAGGGAGGCTGCCTCCCGCCCCCTCCTTTCCCGCAGCCCGAGTTGTCGAAAGAGTCCCCGCCGCACACCCTCCCGTCTCCCCTTCTGCTCTCGTTCCCTGGGGATTTGAGAATGTTTGGGAAAACTGGCGTGGCGCGAGGTAGCGGGAAAAGAAGGGAAAGAGATTTCCAAGGGAATGGTTTCCAGAGCAGAATGCCGCCTTTACCGTCGGCGCGGCGCGGAGGGGCCTCCAAAGGTTAGAGAAGCGGCGTGGCTCAGTGGAAGGAGCACGAGCTTTGGAGTCAGAGGTCGTGGGTTCAAATCCCGGCATCCGCCAGTTGTCAGCTGTGTGACTTGGGCAAGTCACTTAACTTCTCTGTGCCTCAGTTACCTCGTCTGTAAAATGGGGATTAAGACTGTGAGCCCCGTGTGGGACAACCTGATCACCTTGTAACCTCCCCAGCGCTTAGAACGGTGCTTTGCACATACTAAGCGCTTAATAAATGCCATCATTATTATTATTACTATCAGGGTGGTTTGGAAACTCATTTGGGCAGGGAATGGGTCTGTTGTTGTATTGTACTTGCCCAACCGCTTAGTGCAGTGCTCTGCACACAGTAAGCGCTCAATAAATATGATTTTTTAAAAAAAGTTGACCCCTTCCCCCCCCGGGCTTGAAGAAGTCGCCCGGTCCGGTGAAATTCACCCGTGGCCATCGGAGTTTCAATCGAGATTAAATCCCCGGGTTTCTTTTTCCATTTGACCGTCAATTGAAAGATGTGTGCGTCCCCCAACTGCCACTGCAGTTCTTCCCGAGAGGCTTAAGTTTTAATAATAATAATAATAATAATAATAATAATAATAATAATGATGGTATTTGTTAAGCACTTACTATGTGCCAGGCACTCTTCTAAGTGCTGGGGGTGATATGTGTTAGGTTGGACACGATCCCCCTCCCACATGGGGCTCACACTCTTATCCCCGTTTTCCAGATGAGGGAACTGAGGCCCAGAGAAGGCAAGCCTCTGAGCCTCTGCGACCTCATCTGTAAAATGGGGATTAAGAGTGTGAGCCCTGTGTGGGGCAGGGACTGTATCCGACCTGATTACTTTGTATCTACCCCAGTGCTTAGAACAGTGTTTAGAACAGCCCCCTGTATGCTGTAAGCTCGCTGTGGGCAGGGACTGTGTCTGTTTATTGTTGTATTGGACTTTCCCAAGTGCTTAGTATGGTGCTGTGCATACAGTAAGCACTCAGTAAATATGATTGAATGAACAGTGCTTGGCACTTAAAAGTGCTTAACAAATACCACTGTTATTATTATCATTACCAATAATAATAGTAATGATTTAGTGTCTACCTCAGAAGCAGCGTGGCTCAGTGGAAAAGGGCCTGGGCTTTGGAGTCAGAGGTCATGGGTTCAAATCCCTACTCCGCCAACTGTCAGCTGTGTGACTTTGGGCAAGTCACTTAACTTCTCTGGGCCTCAGTGCCCTCATCTGTAAAATGGAGATGAAGCCTGTGGGCGCCCTGTGGGACAACCTGATTACCTTGTATCCTCCCCAGCGCTTAGAACGGTGCTTTGCACATAGTAAGCGCTTAATAAATGCCATTATTATTATTATTATTATTATTATTACCTCCCTCACTGGACTGCAATCTCCCTGAGGGTAAGGATTGCATCTATTGTAGTAACAGTGTTAATAATGGTGGTTGTATTTGAAGATGGGCATTAATAGAAATAAATCAATGACAGATACAGACATGAGTGCTCTGGGGCTGGTCGGGGGGGATTCATTCATTCATTCAATCGCATTTATTGAGCGCTTACTGCATGCGGAGCACTGTACTAAGCGCTTGGGAAGTCCAAGTTGGCAACATATAGAGACGGTCCCTACCCAACAACGAGCTCACGGTCTAGAGGGAGAGACAGACATTACTACAAATACATAAAACAATCAATTACAGATATCTACAAATAGATACATATGTGCTGTGGGGAGTCATTCATTCAATCGCATTTATTGAGCGCTTACTGTGTGCGGAGCACTGTACTAAGCGCTTGGGAAGTACAAGTTGGCAACATCTAGAGACGGTCCCTACCCAACAACGAGCTCACGGTCTAGAGGGGGAGACAGACATTAATACAAATAGATGAATAAAGGGAGCAAGTCAGGGCCACGCAGAAGGGAGAGGAGGGCTTGATCAGGGAAGGCTTCTTGGAGGAGATGGGCCTTCAATAAGGCTTGGAAGTGGGGAGAGCTAATGTGGGTGGGATTTGAGGAGGGAGAGGCAGGACGTGGGCCAGGGGTCAGTGGTGAGATAGGTGAGCGCTAACTTGTACTTCCTGCGTGCTTAGTACAGTGCTCTGCACACAGTAAGCACTCAATACGATTGATGATGATGATGAGATGGAGGCCCAGGGAGAAGGTATTAGAGGAGCAGAGTGTGAGCCCACTGTTGGGTGGGGACTGTCTCTATATGTTGCCAATTTGTACTTCCCAAGCGCTTAGTACAGTGCTCTGCACATAGTAAGCGCTCAATAAATACGATTGATGATGAGTGTGAGGGCTGGGTTGTAGGAGAGTAGCAGGCTGAGGTAGGAGGGGGCAAGGTGGTGGACGGCTTTAAAGCCCGTGGTGACGAATTTCTGTTTGATACGGAGGTGGGTGGGCGGCCACTGGAGGCTCTTGAGGAGAGGGGCAACGTGGCCTGAATGTGGTATCTACCCCAGTCCTTAGAACAGTGTTTGGCACATAGTAAGCGCTTAACAAATCCCACAGTTATTATTGCTATTAATAAAAATAGTAATAATGATTACTAATAATATAAGTATTACTATTAATAATTAGTAATACTAGTAATATTACTAATATTAGTAGTATTAGTAATACTAGTAATAATTATTACTAAAAATAATAATAATGATCCTGGCTCCACCACTTGTCAGCTGTGTGACTTTGGACAAGTCACTGCACTTCCCTGTGCCTCAGTTACCTCATCTGTAAGATGGGGATTAAGACTGTGAGCCCCCCCGTGGGACAACCTGATCACCTTGTAAACTCCCCAGCGCTTAGGACAGTGCTTTGCACATAGTGAGCGCTTAATAAATGCCATGATTATTATTATTATTATTAATGATAATTGTAGTTTGGGGTCGAGAGCAGACAGCGTTGATTCTGGGAGCCCCGACCGTTGGCATTCTAACGGTTCTCTTGGAAGCCCGGCCTCTGGGTTCCCCCCTCCATCAACGCCTGCCCCTGGCCGGACTCTCCGCTTCCCAAATTTGGGAAGGAGGCAGCGGTTTTGGGGGTGAGGGGGCTGCCCCACACACACCACCCCAGGCCCACTGGCCGTTAGGAACTGTTAGCCGGAACTCGCCGGACGGAGAGACGACCTCCACAGTCCCCTCTGGCCCACCCCCGGGCCAGCCCGGTTTGGGTGGCATCCCATCGCCGTGGAGGTTTTGGGGGGACCCCAATCAGCCGCCCCAGAGCGGGGAAGACCAAGTCTGGTAGGATTGCTGGGGTCGACGCCCGGAACCCCCGTCAGGAAGCGGGGGTTCCTCGATGGCGGCCTCGGGAGCAGGGATCCCCAAGAGGAATCAATCAATCAATCCATCAATCGTATTTATTGAGCGCTTACTGTGGGCAGAGCACTGTACCAAGCGATTGGGAAGTCCAAGTTGGCAGCATATGGAGACAGTCCCTACCCAACAGTGGGCCCACAGTCTAAAAGGGGGAGACAGAGAACAAAACCAAACATACTAACAAAATAAAATAAATAGAACACGTATGTACAAGTAAAATAAATAGAGTAATAAATATGTACAAACATATATACATATATAAAAGGAAATCCAGGCCTGGGCCTGCCCCTTCATTCATTCATTCATCATCAATCCTATTTATTGAGCGCTTACTATGTGCAGAGCACTGTACTAAGCGCTTAGAGAAGTTAAGTGACTTGCCCAAAGTCACACAGCTGACAAGTGGCAGAGGCGGGATTTGAACCCATAATAATAATAATAATAGTAGGGGTATTTGTTAAGCACTTACTATGTGCAAAGCACTGTTCTAAGCGCTGGGGGGGATACAAGGTGATCAGGTTGTCCCACTTGGGGCTCACAGTCTTAATCCCCATTTTACAGATGAGGGAACTGAGGCACAGAGAAGTTAAGTGGCTTGCCCAAGGTCACACAGCTGACAAATGGCAGAGCCGGGATTCGAACCCATGACCTCTGACTCCCGAGCCCGGGCTCTTTCCACTGAGCCACGCTACTCCCCCTTCACTCATTCATTCGTTCATTCATTCACTCACTCGTATTTATTGAGCGCTTACTGTGTGCAGAGCACTGTACTAAGCGCTTGGGAAATACAAGTTCTAGACTTCCCCTTCTAGACTGTGAACCCGTTGTTGGGTAGGGACCGTCTCTATATGTTGCCAACCTGTACTTCCCAAGCGCTTAGTACAGTGCTCTGCACACAGTAAGCGCTCAATAAATACGATTGAATGAATGAATACAAGTTGGAAACATATAGAGACGGTCCCTACCCGACAAGCAGCGTGGCTCAGTGGAAAGAGCACGGGCTTTGGAGTCAGAGGTCAGGGGTTCGAATCCCGGCTCCGCCAAATGTCTGCTGTGTGACCTTGGGCAAGTCACTTAACTTCTCTGAGCCTCAGTTACCTCATCTGTAAAATGGGGATTGACTGTGAGCCCCACGTGGGACAACTTAATCACCTTGTAACCTCCCCAGCGCTTAGAACAGTGCTTTGCACATAGTAAGCGCTTAACAAATGCCATTAAAAGAAAAAAGAAAAAAAAGAAAAGAACAACGGGCTCACAGTTTAGAAGGGGGGAGACAGATAACAAAACAAAGCTTGTAGACAGGTGTCAAAGTCGTCCGAACAAACAGAATTAAAGCTATGCCAACCCCTTCGTGCCAACCCCTTCACCCAGCGGCTCACAGGGTGGGTGGGCATCAGACTGAGTCAGACCACCCGAAGCCCCCTCTCCGGGCAGGCCGCCATCCAAACCGCCCTGAATCAATCACTCGTATTTATTGAGCGCTTACTGTGTGCAGAGCACTGTACTAAGCGCTTGGGAAGTCCAAGTTGGCAACATATAGAGACAGTCCCTACCCAACAGTGGGCTCACAGTCTAAAAGAGGGAGGGTGTGAATGAGTGTGGAGGGAGTGATTGCCACTACGGGTCGTCCATTAGTATTTATTTTTATTAGTTATTTGTTCATCCCCCGCTCAACCCCGCGGCACTTATGGACATATCTGTGAATTTATATATTTATCTGTATGAAAGTCCGTTTCCCCCTCTAGACTCTGAAGCAGGGAATGTGTCTATTTTTTGTTATATTGTACTCTCCCAAGTGCTTAGTACAGTGCTCTGCACATAGCACTCAGAACAGTGCTTTGCCATAGAAAGCGCTTAACAAATGCCATCATTATTTATTATAGCACTCAGTAAATATGATTGAGTGAATGAATGAATGAATGAAAGTGTCAGCAGTCAATCGATGGTATTTATTGAGCACTTGCTTTGTGCAGAGCACTGTCTTAAACACTTGGGAGAGTACAATTAAAAATAATAATGATTCAGTTGGTGGACACAACCTTTGCCCTTGAGCTTACAGTCTCACAGGGGAGATACTCAGGCAGGCTGGGTTGTGTCATCAATAATAATAATAATAATAATAATAATAATAATAATAATGGCATTTTTTAAGCGCTTACTCTGTGCAAAGCACTGTTCTAAGCGCTGGGGAGGTTACAGGTGATCAGGTTGTCCCACGGGGGGCTCACAGTCTTCATCCCCATTTTCCAGATGAGGTAACTGAGGCCCAGAGAAGTGAAGTGACTGGCCCAAAGTCACACAGCTGACAAGTGGCAGAGCTGGGATTTGAACCCACGACCTCTGACTCCAAAGCCCGGGCTCTTTCCACTGAGCCACGCTGCAATCAGTAGGCGGTATTTATTGAGCGCCGACTGGAGTCAGAGCACTGTATTAAGTGCTCAGAAAAGGAAAGTTCAAGAGAGTTGGCCTGGTCCCAGCCCACAAGGATCTTATGGTCTGCTGGGTGACCTTGGCCAAGTCACTTTGCTTCTCTGTGCCTCAGTTCCCTCATCTGGAAAATGGGGATTAAGACGGTGAGCCCTATGTGGGACAGGGACTGTGTCCAGCCTGATTATCTTGTTTCTATCCCAGCGCTCTTAACACATAATCATTAACCATAATAATAATAATTATTATTATTAATTATTATTAATAATAATAATAACAATAATATTACAGGGGGAGATAGACGTTAAAAGGAGTTGGGCTAGGGGAAATAGAGTAGAAGAATATTTTTGTAAGCGCCGGGGGGCTGGGATGAATAGCCAGTTGCATGATTGAGGCAGAGAGGAGGGTGGATAGGTGAAATGAGTGTCAGCCTTGTGTGTTAATTCATAATTGATTCGGCTTTATCGTTTTGAGGGAATCTCTCTCATAACTCCCCTCAATTCCTAACTACAGCGCTCTGCACACAGTCAGTGCTTAATAGAAACGATTGAACGAATCTACTGCAGTGCTTAGTATAGTTCATGAAATATTACTCTATATTATTACTCTATATATTTATTTTACTTGTACATATCTATTCTATTTTATTTTGTTAGTATGTTTGGTTTTGTTCTCTGTCTCCCCCTTCTAGACTGTGAGCCCACTGTTGGGTCGGGACTGTCTCTCTATGTTGCCATCTTGTACTTCCCAAGCGCTTAGCACAGTGCTCTGCACACAGTAAGCGCTCAATAAATACGATTGATTGATTGATTACAGGGAAGCAGCATGGCGTAGGGGATAGAGCCCAGGCCTGGGAATCAGAAGGACCTGGGTTCTAATCCCAGCTCTGCCATTTGCTGTGTGATCTTTATTTATTTTACTTGTACCTATCTATTCCATTTATTTTATTTTGTTAGTATGTTTGGTTTTGTTCTCTGTCTCCCCCTTTTAGACTGTGAGCCCACTGTTGGGTAGGGACTGTCTCTATATGTTGCCAAGTTGTACTTCCCAAGCGCTTAGTACAGTGCTCTGCACACAAGCGCTCAATAAATACGATTGATGATGATGATGATGATGATGATCTTGGGCAAGCCACTCAACTTCTCTGTGCCTCAGTTACCTCATCGGTAAAATGGGGATTGAGTCTGTGAGCCTCACATGGGACAGGGACTGTATCCAACCCAATTTGCTCGTGTCCATCCCATCGCTTAGTACAGTGCCTGGCACATAGTAAGCGCTTAACAGATACTACAGTTGTTATTATTGTGATTATTTGTGCCTGGCACATGGTAAGCATTGAACAAATACCATTTTTAGAAAAGAAGATGGCGGGGGGGGGGGTGGTCCCTGGGTGTCTTGTGACTCTCTCAAGCGCTTAGTACAGCATGGTGTAGTGGATAGACCGTGGGCCTGGGAGTCAGAAGGTCATGGGCTCTGATCCCGGCTCTGCCACTTGTCTGCCGTGTGACCTTGGTCAAGTCACTTCACTTCTCTGGGCCTCAGTTCCCTCATCTGGAAAATGGGGAGTAAGAGTGTAAGCCCCATGTGGGACAGGGACTGTGTCCAACCTGATTTACTTGTATCCACCCCAGTGCTTAGTACAGTGGCTGGTACATAGTAAGTGCTTAACAAATACCATAATTATTATTATCATCAGTGCTTGGAACAGTGCTTGGCACACAGTAAGCGCTTAACAAATACCATTATTATTATTATACCTGTATATATGTATATATGCTTGTACATATTTATTACTCTATTTTACTTGTACATATCTATTCTATTTATTTTATTTTGTTAGTATGTTTGGTTTTGTTCTCTGTCTCCCACTTCTAGTCTGTGAGCCCACTGTTGGGTAGGGACCGTCTCTATATGTTGCCAACTTGGACTTCCCAAGCGCTTAGTCCAGTACTCTGCACACAGTAAGCACTCACTAAATACGATTGATTGATTGATTGATTATTATTATTATTATTACAGTGCTGTGCACACAGTAAGTGCTCAACAAATTCATTCATTCAGCCATATTTCTTGAGCGCTTACTGTGTGCAGAGCACTGTACTAAGCGCTGGGGAGAGGATGACAACAAACGGAGACATTCTCTGCCCTCAACGAGCTCACAGTCGAGAATGAATGAATGACTTTACCCCACAAGTGACTGAGCCAGTCCTTCCCCCCCCCCCCCCCCCCAGACACACAGACACATAGTAAGCGCCCTTTAGTGACAGCGACCTTCTCCCCCAGAAACCTCCCCTCTGCTCCGGTCCTCCTGGGTCTCCCCTCCCGCCTCTTTCTTTCTCTTTCTCTCTCTCTCTTTCATCGTAAACAAGTTCCTTCAGCCTCCTCTGGCTTGGAAAAAAATCAAACGTCTCTTGGCTCGGAAACAGTCGTCTGACACTGGAATCTTTCCTTCCTTGGAAACTTGAAGACTTCAAAGCAAAGAAAAAAAGAAGCACGAAGAAGAAGAAAGGGGGACAGATCCGGAAGAAACCCTTCAGGGAACCCAACGCCAGGGAGAGAAAGCCACCTGTTCCCTCTCTCCTCCATCCCCATCCCGTCCCCTCCCTGCCACCGATCTCACACCCAGGTCGAATTTGGTGACAGAGCGATGATGATAATAATAATAATAATAATGATGATGGTATTTGTTAAGCGCTTACTATGTGCCAGCCACTGTAATGATGGTATTTGTTAAACACTTATATGTGCCAAGCACTGGGGGGGATAATAATAATAATAATAATGGCATTTATTAAGCGCTTACTATGTGCAAAGCACTGTTCTAAGCGCTGGGGAATTTACAAGGTGATCAGGTTGTCCCCCGTGGGGCTCACAGTGTTGATCCCCATTTTACAGATGAGGTAACTGAGGCCCACAGAAGTGAAGTGACTTGCCCAAAGTCACACAGCCTGGACAGTTGGCGGAGAAAAGCGTTTCTGTGTCCATTGAACACCATCAGAGGTACTACTACTAATAATAATGATGGTATTTATTAAGCGCTTACTGTGTGCAAAGCACTGTTCTAAGCTCTGGGGAGGTTACAAGGTGATCAGGTTATCCCACGTGGGGCTCACAGTCTTCATCCCCATTTTGCAGATGAGGGAAGTGAGGCATCGAGAAGCGAAGTGACTTTCCCAAAGCCACACGGCTGACAAGTGGCGGAGTCGGGATTAGAACCCATGACCTCTGACTCCCAAGACCGTGCTCTTTCCACTGAACCACGCTGCTTCTCAGCCGCTGTACTAAGCGCTGGGGTGGATCCAAGCAAATCGGGCTGCTGGGCACAGTCCGTGTCCCACGTGGGGGCTTGTGGTCTCCACCCCCATTTTCCAGATGAGGGAAATGAGGTCCAGAGAAGTGAAATCATCATCATCAATCATATTTATTGAGCGCTTACTGTGTGCAGAGCACTGTACTAAGCGCTTGGGAAGTACAAGTTGGCAACATATAGAGACAGTCCCTACCCAACAGTGGGCTCACAGTCTAAAAGGGGGAGACAGAGAACAAAACCAAACATACTAACAAAATAAAATAAATAGAATAGATATGTACAAGTAAAATAGAGTAATAAATATGTACAGACATATATGCATATATACAGGTGCTGTGGGGAAGGGAAGGAGGTAAGATGGGGGGGACGGAGAGGGAGACAAGGGGGAGAAGCCTAAGAGTCATCAGAAGCCTAAGAGTTGGAGCTCCTTTGTTGTCGGTGGGCCGGGCCACACTTATGCCTGGAATAAAAATAATAATAATAATAATAATAATAACTGTCTTAAGAGCTTTTTCTGTGCCAAGCACTGTATAATAATAATAATAATAATGGCATTTGTTAAGTGCTTACTATGTGCAGAGCACTGTTCTAAGCACTGGGGGGGATGCAAGGTGATCAAGTTGTCCCACTTGGGGCTCACAGTCTTAATCCCCATTTTACAGATGAGGTATCTGAGGCTTAAAGAAGTTAAGTGACTTGCCCAAGGTCACACAGCAGATATGTGGTGGAGTCGGGATTCAAACCCATGACTTCAGACTCCAAAGCCCATGCTCTTTCCACTGAACCATGCCGGGACAGATACAAGATAATCAAGTCCCATATAGGGCTCCCGGTCAAAGTATGAGATTGAATCCTCCACATTTGGCAGATTCATTCATTCATTCAATCGTATTGAGAGCTTATGTGCGCAGAGCACTGTACTAAGCGCTTGGGAAATTACAGTACAACAATAAACAGGGACATTCCCTGCCCACATCATCATCATCATCATCATCAATCGTATTTATTGAGCGCTTACTATGTGCAGAGCACTGTACTAAGCGCTTGGGAAGTACAAATTGATCCTTCCTTCCTGTCAACTGCTTGCTGTGAGACCTTAGTGAGCTCACAGTCTAGGCCGGGGGAGACAGACAGCAAAACAAATCAGTAAAATGACAGATATAGACAGAAGTACTGGGAGGGTGGGAGGAGGGGAAGGGTAAAAGGAGCAAGTCAGGGAGAAGGGAGTGGGAGGTGAGGAAAAGTGGAGCTTAGTCTGGGAAGGCCTCATGGAGGAGGTGGGTCTTCAATAAGGATTTGAAGGCGGGGATGGGGGAAAGCTATCGTCTGTGGGATTTGAGGAGGGAGGGCATTTCAGGCCCGAGGCGGGATGTGGGCCAAGGGTCGGCGGCGAGAGAGGCGAGATGGAGGCCCAGTCCCTTCCCCAGCTGGGGCTCACAGCCTAAGTGGGAGGGAGAACGAATAATGGAGTCACCATTTTGCAGATGAGGTAACTGAGGCACAGAGAAGTTACCTTCCGGTCCCGACTCCGCCGCTTTTCTGCAGCGTGACCGAGGGGAGGGGTCACTTTTGTTCGATCGTATTTACTGAGCACTCACTGTGTGTGGAGCACCGTACTAAGCACTTGGGAGAGTACAGTACAACAATAAGCATTCCCTGCTCACAACAAGCACTTTGGGCCTCAGTTTCCTCCTTTGTAAAGTGGGGGGTAAAGTGTACCCATCCTCCCTCTGCCTTGGACCGTGAGCCCATTATGGGGCAGGGATTGGGTCTGATCGAAGGCATTTTATCTGCCCTGGTGATGAGCACAGGGCTTGGCACATAGTAAATGCTGAATAAATACCATCGTTATTACTGTTATAAAGGTGCCTCAAGATTCATTCAGTTGTATTTATTGAACGCTTACTGTGTGCAGAGCACTGTACTAAGCTCTTGGAAAGTACAATTCGGCAACAAATAGAGATAATCCCTACCCAAGAACGGGCTCACAGAGCTCACTTCCTCCAGGAGGCCTTCCCAGACTGAGCCCCTTCCTTCCTCTCCCCCTTGTCCCCCTCTCCATCCCCCCTTCTTACCTCCTTCCCTTCCCCACAGCACCTGTATATATGTATATATGTTTGTACATATTTATTGCTCTATTTATTTATTTATTTTACTTGCACATATCTATTCTATTTATTTTATTGTGTTAGTATGTTTGGTTTTGTTCTCTGTCTCCCCCTTTTAGACTGTGAGCCCACTGTTGCCAACTTGTACTTCCCAAGCGCTTAGTACAGTGCTCTGCACACAGTAAGCGCTCAAATACGATTGATTGATTGATAGAAGAGTACTTAATTGTGGTACTTGTTAAGCACTTTCTATGTGCCAAGCACTGTTCTAAGTGCTGGGCAGATACAAGTTCCCCAGGTTGGACACAGTCCCTGTCCCACACGGGGTTTACACTCTTAATCCCCATTTTCCAGATAAGGGAACTGAGGCCCAGAGAAATGAAGTGACTTGACCAAGGTCACGCAGCAGACTGGTGGCGGAGCTGGGATTAGAACCCAGGTCCTTCCGACTCCCAAGCCCAGGCTCTGTCCACTAGTGTCCCCTTGTTTCTTCCTCTTTTGTCATCTGGTTCTATTAATAATAATAGTAATAGTAATAATAATAGTTGTGGTATTTGTTAATACCTCCTTCCCTTCCCCACAGCACCTGTATATATGTATATATGTTTGTACATATTTATTACTCCATTTATTTTATTTGTGCGTATCTATTCTATTTTATTTTGTCAGTATGTTTGGTTTTGTTCTCCGTCTCCCCCTTTTAGACTGTGAGCCCACTGTTGGGTAGGAACCGTCTCTCTATGTTGCCAACTTGTACTTCCCAAGCGCTTAGTACAGTGCTCTGCACACAGTAAGTGCTCAATAAGTACGATTGATTGATTGATTGATTATTATTATTCCCCCTTTTAGACTGTGAGCCCACTGTTGGGTAGGGGCTGTCTCTATATGTTGCCAATTTGTACTTCCCAAGCGCTTAGTACAGCGCTCAATAAATACGATTGATGATGATGATGATTGCAGGGAGGCGAGGCAGAGGCGACCGCGATAAACCCGGCCACCCCCTCCGAGGGCGGGCCGGGCCGGGCTTCTCTGCCCGGGCCCCGAGTGAGAAGGGGGCAGCGCCAACGTCGCTTTCTCGCCCAGTTCGCGGGAGCTTCCTAGCCAGGGCCAGTTGCCAAATCCGAGAAGAAAGAACTCCAGGAAGATACGAAAGTCTCTTTAAACTCCAAAACGGGGATGAAATAGAGAAAGCAGCACGACTCTTTGGAAAGGACCTGGGTTCTAATCTTGCTCCGCCACTTGTCTGTTGTGGGACCTTGGGACTTCTCTGTCCCTCAGTGACCCCATCTGGAAAATGAGGGTTAATAATAATGATGATATAATAATAATGTTGGCATTTGTTAAGCGCTTACTATGTGCAAAGCACTGGTCTAAGCGCTGGGGAGGATACAAGGTGATCAGGTTGTCCCACGTGGGGCTCACAGTCTTAATCATCATCATCAATCGTATTTATTGAGCGCTTACTGTGTGCAGAGCACTGTACTGAGCGCTTGGGAAGTCCAAGTTGGCAACATCTAGAGACAGTCCCTACCCAACAGTGGGCTCACAGTCTAAAAGGGGGAGACAGAGAACAAAACCAAACATACTAACAAAATAAAATAAATAGAATAGATATGTACAAGTAAAATAAATAAATAGAGTAATAAATATGTACAAACATCTATACATATATACGACTTTAATCCCCATTTTACAGATGAGGCCCAGAGAAGTGAAGTGACTTGTCCAAAGTCACACAGCTGACAATTGGCGGAGCCAGGATTTGAACCCATGACCACTGACTCCCAAACCCGTGCTCTTTCCACTGAGCTACGCTGCTTCCCTAATAATAATAATTATAATAATAACTATGGTATTTGCACTTCTCCAAGAGGTCTTTCTTGATTAATCCCTCTTTTCCCAGGCACTCTATAGCTTTAATTCTATCTGTTCTGATGATTTTGACACCTGTCTTCATGTTTGGTTTTGTTGTCTGTCTTCCCCTTCTAGACTGAGCCCGTTGTTGGGTAGGGACCATCTCTAGATGTTGCCGACGTGTGCTTCCCAAGCGCTTAGTACAGTGCTCTGCATCATCATCATCATCAATCGTATTTATTGAGCGCTTACTATGTGCAGAGCACTGTACTAAGCACTTGGGAAGTACAAATTGGCAACATATAGAGACAGTCCCTACCCAACAGTGGGCTCACAGTCTAAAAGGGGGAGACAGAGAACAAAACCAAACATACTAACAAAATAAAATAAATAGAATAGATATGTACAAATAAATAAATAAATAAATAAATAGAGTAATAAATATGTACAAACATATACATACATATATATGTATATATATATGCATATATACATATCTGCACACAGTAAGAGCTCAATAAATACGATTGAATGAACTGGGGGGAAATACAGGCAAATCGGGTTGGACACAGTGGGGCTCATAGTCTCAATTCCCATTTTACAGATATGGTCACTGAGGCCCAGAGAAGTGAGGCGACTTGCCCAAGGTCACACAGCAGGCAAGTGGCAGAGCTGGGATTAGAACCCATGACCTTCTGACTCTCAGGCCTGTGCTCTATTGGGACAGGGACTGTATCCAACCTGATTATCTTGTATCTACCCCAGCGCTTAGAACAGTGGTTGGCACATAATAATAATTATTATTATAGTATTCGTTAAGCACTTACTATGTACCAAGCACTGTTCTAAGCGCTGGGGGTGGCTCAGTGGAAAAAACAGAGGCTTTGGAGTCAGAGGTCATGGGTTCAAATCCCGGCTCCGCCACTTGTCAGCTGTGTGACTTTGGGCAAGTCACTTCACTTCTCTGGGCCTCAGTTACCTCATCTGTCAAATGAGGATTAAGGCTGTGAGCCCCCCGTGGGCCAACCTGATCACCTTGTAACCTCCCCAGCGCTTAGAACAGTGCTTTGCACATAGCAAGCACTTAATAAATGCAGTCTAAAAGACTGTGATTAATTCCACCAATTAGTGTTATTTATTGAGCCTTTATTGGGTGCTGAGCACTGTACTAAGCTCCTGAGAGAGTACGCTAGAACAACGGAACAGACCCATTCGTGGCGCACGGCGGGCTTGCCAAGCACTGTACTGTGGGCAGTCGGTGGCACACTGAGAACCTGTCTGTCTCCCCCACCTCCTAGAAACAGTGTGGCTTAAGTGGAAAGAGCCCGGCCTTGGGAGTCAGAGGACGTGGGTTCTAATCATCATCATCATCAATCGTATTTATTGAGCGCTTACTGTGTGCAGAGCACTGTACTAAGCGCTTGGGAAGTCCAAGTTGGCAACATATAGAGACAGTCCCTACCCAACAGTGGGCTCACAGTCGAAAAGGGGGAGACAAAACCAAACATCCTAACAAAATAGAATAAATAGAATAGATATGTACAAGTAAAATAAATAAATAGAGTAATAAATATGTACAAACATATAGACAGATATACAGGTGCTGTGGGGAAGGGAAGGAGGTAAGATGGGGGGGATGGAGAGGGGGACGAGGGGGAGAGGAAGGAAGGGTAATCCCGGCTCCACCACTTATTAGCTGTGTGACTTGGGGCAAGGCACTTCACTTCTCTGTGCCTCAGTTCCCTCATCTGTAAAATGGGGATGAAGACGGTGAGCCCCACGTGAGACCACCTGATCACCCTGCATCCACCCCAATGCTTAGAACAGTGCTTGGCACATAATAAGCGCCTAACAGATACCATCATCGTCATTATTATTGTTATTGTTCTAGACTGTGAGCCCGGTTTGGGCAGGGATTGTCTCTATCCGTGGCTAGAAGTGGCGTGGCTCAGTGGAAAGAGCCCGGGCTTTGGAGTCAGAGGTCACGGGTTCAAATCGCGGCTCCTCCAATTGCCTGCTGTGTGACCTTGGGCAAGTCACTTAACTTCTCTGTGCCTCAGTTCCTTCATCTGTAAAATGGGGGTTAAGACTGTGAGCCCCCCCGTGGGATAACCTGATCACCTTGTAACCTCCCTTCCTTCATCTGTAAAATGGGGGTTAAGACTGTGAGCCCCCCGTGGGATAACTTGATCACCTTGTAACCTCCCCAGCACTTAGAACAGTGCTTTGCACATAGTAAGCGCTTAATAAATGCCATCATTATTATTATTATTATCATCCGTTGCTGAATTGTACTTTCCAAGTGCTTAGTACAGTTCTCTGCACTCAGTAAGTGCTCAGTAAATGTGAATGAATGAGTTAATGAATGAATGAACCTCACCAGGCTACTCCCCTAATACATCGCAAGAAGCAGAGTGGCTCAGTGGAAAAAACCCAGGCTTTGGAGCCAGAGGTCATGGGTTCAAATTCCGGCTCTGCCACTTGTCAGCTGTGTGACTTTGGGCAAGTCACTTCACTTCCCCCTTTTGGACTGTGAGCCCACTGTTAGGTAGGGACTGTCTCTATATGTTGCCAACTTGTACTTCCCAAGCGCTTAGTACAGTGCTCTGCACACAGTAAGCGCTCAATAAATACGATTGAATGAATGAATGAATCCCACAGCCTCCCTGCTGTCTCTCAGTCTCCCTCTTTATTTATTTATTTATTTATTAAGCGCTTAATCTGTGCCAAGCACTGTTCTAAGCGCTAGGGAGGTTACAAGTCACTTCAGTCTCTTTTGCAGGCTCCTCCTCCCCCTCCCATCCTCTTACTGTGGGGGTTCCCCAAGGTTCAGTGCTTGGTCCCCTTCTGTTCTCGATCTACACGCACTCCCTTGGTGACCTCATTCGCTCCCACGGCTTCAACTATCACCTCTACGCTGATGACACCCAGATCTCCATCTCTGCCCCTGCTCTCTCCCCCTCTCTCCAGGCTCGCATCTCCTCCTGCCTTCAGGACATCTCCATCTGGATGTCCGCCCGCCACCTAAAGCTCAACATGTCGAAGACTGAGCTCCTTGTCTTCCCTCCCAAACCTTGTCCTCTCCCTGACTTTCCCATCTCTGTTGACGGCACTACCATCCTTCCCGTCTCACAAGCCCGCAACCTTGGTGTCATCCTCGACTCCACTCTCTCATTCACCCCTCACATCCAAGCCGTCACCAAAACCTGCCGGTCTCAGCTCCGCAACATTGCCAAGATCCGCCCTTTCCTCTCCATCCCAATCGCTCCCCTGCTCATTCAAGCTCTCATCCTATCCCGTCTGGACTACTGCACCAGCCTTCTCTCTGATCTCCCATCCTCGTGTCTCTCTCCACTTCAATCCATACTTTATGCTGCTGCCCGGATTATCTTTGTCCAGAAACGCTCTGGGCATATTACTCCCCTCCTCAAAAACCTCCAATGGCTACCGATCAATCTGCGCATCAGGCAGAAACTCCTCACCCTGGGCTTCCAGGCTGTCCATCCATCCCCTCGCCCCCTCCTACCTCACCTCCCTTCTCTCCTTCTACTGCCCAGCCCGCAACCTCCGCTCCTCCACCGCTAATCTCCTCACTGTACCTCGCTCTCGCCTGTCCCGCCATCGACCCCGGGCCCACGTCATCCCCCGGGCCTGGAATGCCCCCAATCCCTCTGCCCCTCCGCCAAGCTCGCTCTCTTCCTCCCTTCAAGGCCCTGCTGAGAGCTCACCTCCTCCAGGAGGCCTTCCCAGACTGAGCCCCTTCTTTCCTCTCCCCCTCGTCCCTCTCTCCATCCCCCCGTCTTACCTCCTTCCCTTCCCCACAGCACCTGTATATATGTATATATGGTTGTACATATTTATTACTCTATTTATTTATTTATTTATTTATTTTACTTGTACATTTCTATCCTACTTATTTTATTTTGTTGGTATGTTTGGTTCTGTTCTCTGTCTCCCCCTTTTAGACTGTGAGCCCACTGTTGGGTAGGGACTGTCTCTATGTGATGCCAATTTGTACTTCCCAAGCGCTTAGTACAGTGCTCTGCACATAGTAAGCGCTCAATAAATACGATTGATTGATTGATTGATTGATTCATTTCTCTGGGCCTCAGTTACCTCATCTGTAAAATGGGGATTAAGACTGTGAGCCCCCCGTGGGACCACCTGATCACCTTGTAACCTCTCCAGCGCTTAGAACAGTGCTTTGCACATAGTAAGCGCTTAATAAAATGCCATTATTATTATTATTATTATCCCCCTCCCAGCCCCGCAGCACTTAGGTACAAATCTGTAGTTTATTTCAATCAATCAATCAATCAATCAGTCGCATCTATTGAGCGCTTACTGTGTGCAGAGCACTGTACTAAGCGCTTGGGAAGTACAAGTTGGCAACATCTAGAGACGGTCCCTACCCAACAGTGGGCTCACAGTCTAAAAGGGGGAGACAGAGAACAAAACCAAACATATTAACAAAATAAAATAAATAGAATAGATATGTACAAGTAAAATGAATAGAGTAATAAATATGTACAGACATATATACATATATACAGGTGCTGTGGGGAAGGGAAGGAGGTAAGATGGGGGGAAAGAGGGGGACAAGGGGGAGAGGAAGGAAGGGGCTCAGTCTGGGAAGGCCTCCTGGAGGAGGTGAGCTCTCAGTAGGGCCTTGAAGGGAGGAAGAGAGCTAGCTTGGCGGAGGGGCAGAGGAAGGGCATGCCAGGCCCCTAATGTCTGTTTCCCCCTCTAGACCGTAAACTCGTCGTGGGCAGGGAATGTGTCTGTTTATCGTTGTAGTGTACTCTCCCAAGCGCTTAGTACAGTGCTCTGCACAGAGTAAGTGCTCAGTAAATACGATGGAATGAGTGAATGAATGAATGAAGGATGGGACTGTGACCCCACGGTGAATTCACACAGCAGTGTCAATGGAAACACACCCTTTATCACCTCTTTAGGGTTTAAGGGGTCCTTTTGTTTAAATCCCATCACATTTCCATCCCCCCTCCCCGTGTTGAGATCAGTCCTTAAGTAATAATAATAATGGTATTTGTTAAGTGCTTACTATGTGCTGAGCACTGTTCTAAGTACTGGAGGAGATACAAGGTTATCAGTTTGTCCAGAGAAGCAGCGTGGCTCAGTGGAAAGAGCCCGGGCTTTGGAGTCAGGGGTCCTTGGTTCAAATCCCGGCTCCGCCAATTGTCAGCTGTGTGACTTTGGGCAAGTCACTTCACTTCTCTGGGCCTCAGTGACCTCATCTGGAAAATGGGGATGGACTGTGAGCCCCCCCGTGGGACAACCTGATCACCTTGTAACCTCCCCAGCGCTTAGAACGGTGCTTTGCACATAGTAAGCGCTTAATAAATGCCGCCATTATTATTAGTCCCCATTTTACAGATGTATATGTTGCCAATTTGTACTTCCCAAGCGCTTAGTACAGTGCTCTGCACATAGTAAGCGCTCAATAAATACGATTGATGATGATGACTGAATTGAGGCACAGAGAAATGAAGTGACTCGCCCAAAGCCATACAGCTGATTTGCACATAAAAAGTGCTTAATAAATGCCATCATTAGTATTAATCCCCATTTTACAGGTGTATATGTTGCCAATTTGTACTTCCCAAGCGCTTAGTACAGTGCTCTGCACATAGTAAGCGCTCAATAAATACGATTGATGATGGTGATGGAATTGAGGCACAGAGAAATGAAGTGACTCGCTCAAAGCCATACAGCTGACAAGCGGCGGAGCAGGGATTAAAGCCCGCAGCCTTTGACTCCCAAGCCCGCACTCTTTCCACTAATAATAATAACAATGGCATTTATTAAGCGCTTACTATGTGCAAAGCACTGTTCTAAGCCACGTTGCCAGGGCATGGGGAGGGGCTTCGGACCTGGCCTTTCCCCAGCTGAGCTAGCGGGATTTACGAAGGGCTTACTAGGTGCTAAATCCCAGGTTAGAGCAATTTCTCCAAGTCCCAGACCCAGGCCGGGGCGTCCTCCGGGCTTGTACATATCTATTCTATTTATTTTATTTTGTGAGTATGTTTAGTTTTGTTCTCTGTCTCCCCCTTTTCGACTGTGAGCCCACTGTTGGGTAGGGACCGTCTCTATATGTTGCCAATTTGTACTTCCCAAGCGCTTAGTCCAGTGCTCTGCACATAGTAAGCGCTCAATAAATACGATTGATGATGATGAGTGATCCCTGGAGCGAGCCGGGTGCCTCGGGAAAAGCCTTAACCGGTGCCCTCCCCGCCGTTGGCAGAGTGAAGACGGAGCGGAGCGGATTCTTTCCCTGAACCTGGACGGCCGGCCCCACCTCCAAGCTGGCGATGTCAAGGGTGCCGAGCCCCCCGCCTCCGGCAGAGATGTCCAGCGGGCCGGTCGCAGAGAGCTGGTGCTACACCCAGGTGAGCGGCACCCCCAAATCCCAACCGTTTCCCCACCCGTGGCCCGGGGACTCCCGCCCACGGAGCCCTGAGGGCCTGTCTTCTAATAATAATCATACCTCCTTCCCTTCCCCACAGCACCTGTATATATGTATATATGTTTGTACATACTTATTACTCTATTTATTTATCTTGTACATATCTATTCTATTTATTTTATTTTGTTAGTATGTTTGGTTTTGTTCTCTGTCTCCCCCATTTAGACTGTGAGCCCACTGTTGGGTAGGGACTGTCTCTATATGTTGCCAACTTGTACTTCCCAAGCGCTTAGTACAGTGCTCTGCACACAGTAAGTGCTCAATACGATTGATTGATTGATTTCCAGACTGAGCCCCTTCCTTCCTCCATCCCCCCCCCATCTTACCTCCTTCCCTTCCCCACAGCACCTGTATATATGTATATATGTTTGTTCAAATTTGTTACTCTATTTATTTATTTATTTTACTTGTACATATCTATTCTATTTATTTTATTTTGTTAGTATGTTTGGTTTTGTTCTCTGTCTCCCCCTTTTAGACTGTGAGCCCACTGTTGGGTAGGGACTGTATATGTTGCCAACTTGTACTTCCCAAGCGCTTAGTCCAGTGCTCTGCACACAGTAAGCGCTCAATAAATACGATTGATTGATTGATTGATTCCCAGACTGAGCCCCTTCCTTCCTCCATCCCCCCCCATCTTACCTCCTTCCCTTCCCCACAGCACCTGTATATATGTATATGTGTTTGTACAGATTTATTACTCTGTTCATGTATTTTACTTGTACATATCTATTCTATTTATTTTATTTTGTTAGTATGTTTGGTTTTGTTCTCTGTCTCCCCCATTTAGACTGTGAGCCCACTGTTGGGTAGGGACTGTCTCTAGATGTTGCCAACTTGCACTTCCCAAGCGCTTTGTACAGTGCTCTGCACACAGTAAGCGCTCAATAAATACAATTGATTGATTGACTGATTGATTGTTAAGCGCTTACTATGTGCCAGGCACTGTTCTGAGCGCTGGGGGAGATACAAGGTCATCAGGTCATCCCACGTGGGGCTTATGGTCTTAATCCCCATTTTACAAATGAGGGAACTGAGGCGCGGAGACGTGAAGTGACTTGCCCAAAGTCACACAGCTGACAAGTGGTGGAGCTGGGATTAGAACCAGTGACCCCAGACTCCCAAACACGCGCTCTTTCCGCTGAGCCACGCGGCTTCTCAACTGTGAGCCTGTTGTTGGGTAGGGAGTGTCTCAATCAGTCAGTCAATCAATCAATCAATCAGTCAATCGTATTTATTGAGCGCTTACCGTGGGCAGAGCACTGTGCTAAACGTTTGGGAGAGTGTGATATAAGAGGTGCTAGACAAGTTCCCCGCCCACAATGGGCTTAGAGTCTAGAAGCAGCGTGGCTCAGTGGAAAGAGCCCGGGCTTTGGAGTCAGAGGTCATGGGTTCGAATCCCGGCTCTGCCAATTACCAGCTGCGTGACTTTGGGCAAGTCATTTCACTTCTCTGGGCCTCAGTGACCTCATCTGTAAAATGGGGATGAGGACTGTGAGCCCCCCGTGGGACAACCTGATCACCTTGTAACCTCCCCACCGCTTAGAACAGTGCTTTGCACATAATAAGCGCTTAATAAATGCCATCATTATTATTATTATTATTATTATATAGAGGAAAAAAGAAAGAGAAAGACACCCCTTTTTCAGCCTTCTTTCGGCCTTTTTGGAGAGTTCTGCTGTCCCCGATGGTCTCCCGGCGGGCGATGTGATGCCGGGCGATGTGATGTGGTTTGCGCTCTCTGTCTCTCCGGGCAGCAAAATCGTCCAGAAAGCTCAGGTGTCGTTGCCAAAAGAACTGACCGATTGGCAGGAAAATGTCTGCTTCGCCACTTCTGTGTCATTCATTCAGTCTGAGCGCTTACCGTGTGCAGAGCACTGTACTAAGCGCTTGGGAAGTACAGTTCAAAAATAAATAGAGACAATCGCTGCCCACAACGGGCTTACAGTCTAGGCGGTGTCCCCCAAACCTCCCCGACTCCATACAGGGGAGAGCGAGGGAGAAGGGGCCTCATTCCTGATCGCCACCTTGTTTCCGAGGTTGCCAGCATTGTCGGCGGGGGTGGGGAGACCCCCCCCCCCAATCCCCACCTCTTCCTCCTCTTCCTCCTCCTTCTCCAGGGATCTGGCTCTTTCCTTCCCCCCTCACCCACCTCCACCAGCGGCCCCCATGAGTGGGTAAACTCCTCGAGGGCCTCAGAGTAAATCACTCAGAGTATTTCCTTAGCACCTCCTGTGTGCAGGGTGCATTAAGCATGAGCATATCTTTGAGTTAGGGGACATGAATAATAATGATAATAATAGTATTGATGGTAATAATATTGATAATCTGTGGCATTTAAGCCCTTACTATGTACTGAGTACTGTATAGCTGGGATAGATACATGATAATCAGGTTGGACACAGTCCATGTCCCACTTGGGGCTCACAGCATAAGTAGGAGGGAGAATCGGTACTGAATCCTCATTTTGCAGATGAGGTAACTGAGGCAAAGTTAAGTGACTTGCTCAAGATCCTACAGCAAACAAGTGGAAAAGAGGGCAGGAAACGTGCCCGCCGGTTTCCCGTCGCCCTTCATTCATTCATTCGGTGGTATTTATTGAGCGCGTACTGTGTGAAAAGGACCGTACTAAGCGCTCAGGGGAGGACAGTATAAGAACCGACCCATTCCTGCCCACAAAGCGGGCCCTTCCGCCCGCCCCTAGGAGAGGGCCGTGGCCACCGGCGGACTCGGTGGTTCCGAACGGCCCCCCTCGCTTCCCACCCGCAGATCAAAGTGGTGAAATTCTCCTACATGTGGACCATCAATAACTTCAGCTTCTGCCGGGAGGAAATGGGCGAGGTCATCAAGAGCTCGACGTTCTCGTCGGGAGCCAACGATAAACTGAAATGGTAAGGAGCGGGGCCGCCCTCCGATTCTGGGGTTTGTTGAGAGCTTACTAGGGGGCAGGGACTGTACTAAGCGCTGAGGTGGATGCAGGCTAATCGGGTTGGACACAGTCCCTGTCCCACGTGGGGATCATGGTCTTAATCCCCATTTTATAACAGTGCTTTGCACATAGTAAGCGCTTAATAAATACCATTATTATCATTATTTTATAAGTGAGGAAAATGAGGCCCAGAGAAGTGACTGAGGCCCCTTTTCGACTGTGAGCCCACTGTTGGGTAGGGACTGGCTCTATATGTTGCCAACTTGTACTTCCCAAGCGCTTAGTACAGTGCTCTGCACACAGTAAGCGCTCAACAAATACGATTGATGATGATGATGGATCACGGTCTTAATCCCCATTTTATAACAGTGCTTTGCACATAGTAAGCGCTTAATAAATACCATTATTATTATTATTTTATAAGTGAGGAAAATGAGGCCCAGAGAAGTGACTGAGGCCCCTTTTCGACTGTGAGCCACTGTTGGGTAGGGACTGGCTCTATATGTTGCCAACTTGTACTTCCCAAGCGCTTAGTACAGTGCTCTGCACACAGTAAGCGCTCAGTAAATACGACTGATGATGATGATGGATCACGGTCTTAATCCCCATTTTATAACAGTGCTTTGCACATAGCGCTTAATAAATACCATTATTATTATTTTATAAGTGAGGAAAATGAGGCCCAGAGAAGTGAAGTGACTTGCTTTAAGGTCCCACAGCAGGAAAGTGGCAGAGCCAGGATTAGAACCTTGATCTTCTGACGCCCAGGCCCGGGCTCCTGGGTTAGGACACTGAAAGAAGGCAAAATTTGGGGATTGAAAAGCAGGGAGCCCCACAAGACCCGTAGTAGGAGAAAGGGAATCTGGGGGTAAAAAGTTAGGGTTGAAGTGTTGCCCGTCGGTCCCTCGGGAACGGCGGCAAGCGGGGCTTCTCCGATGCCGCCCCCACTTCTCCGACCCCTCCGTTTTGGACAGGTGTTTGCGCGTGAACCCGAAAGGGCTGGATGAAGAAAGCAAAGATTACCTGTCGCTCTACCTGCTGCTGGTCAGCTGCCCGAAGAGCGAGGTGCGAGCCAAGTTCAAATTCTCCATCCTCAATGCCAAAGGAGAAGAGACCAAGGCCATGGGTGAGGAGGCGCCTTCCTTTGCGGCCCGGGGGCGGGGGGTCTGGGCCCTCCCGCGGTCAGGCGCCGGGGGGGTGAAGCATCCCGTCCGTCTCTTTTGCAGAGAGCCAGCGAGCCTACCGATTCGTGCAGGGGAAAGACTGGGGGTTCAAGAAATTTATCCGTCGGGATTTCCTCCTGGACGAGGCCAACGGGCTCCTTCCTGACGACAAGCTGACACTGTTTTGTGAGGTGAGGTCCCGGATGGTGGTCTTGGGCGCTGGGGTGGGGGTTTGTCTGTGTGTGATGGTGTGTGTCTCTGAGGGGACAGAGCAATTACCTGCCGTTTCCAGACTCGATCGTTCAGATCTGGGCAGCCGGCGGGTGTGTGACTTTGTGTGTAATGGTGTCCGTCTGTGAGGGGACAGAGCAGTTGTCTGTTGTTTCCAGCCTTGATCGGTCAAGCGGGGAGCTGGGCAGCTGGAGTGTGTGTGATGGTGTGTATTTTTTTTTAATGGCATTTGTTAAGCTCTTACTACGTGCAAAGCACTGTTCTAAGCACTGGGGGGATACAAGGTGATCAGGTTGCCCCACGGGGGGCTCACAGTCTTAATCCCCATTTTACAGGTGAGGGAACTGAGGCACAGAGAAGTTAAGTGACTTGCTGATGAGTGGCGGAGCCGGGATTAGAACCCATGACCTCTGACCCCCCCGCCCGGGCTCTTTCCACTGAGCCACGCTGCTTCTCTTATTTGTGTTGCCAACTTGTACTTCCCAAGCGCTTAGTACAGTGCTCTGCACACAGTAAGCGCTCAATAAATACGATTGATTGATTGAGGGGACAGAGCAGTAATAACAATAATAATGGTGGTATTTGTTAAGTGCTTACTGTGTGCCAGGTTAACAAACTAACTGGTAAGTACAGGTTGGACACAGTCCCGGTCCCAGATGGGGCTCTCAGTCTCAACTCTGAGTTGTCTGTCGGTGGTGTTTATTGAGTGCTCGCTATGTGCGGAGCACTCTGCTGAGCACTTGGGAGGGCCCAATCTAGGAAGAGTCGGTAGGCCCGTGCGCTGTTCTGTGAGGCGCTGGCGGAGAAGTGGATTTGGGCCCGGCAGGCTGCGGAGAGCGGAGGAGGGGAACCTGCCAGCTCCTGCTGACGCCATCATAGCTTTTCTCGGGGAAGCAGGTGCCGCACATGTTCATCTTCCACTTCCTCGTCGGCCCCAGGTGCCGCTTCTACTGTTGGGCCCGTGCCCGGCCAGGCTGGTTCCGTGCTGACAGCCCCTCCGCAGACTCAGAAACTTTCAGCAGTGGGGGGCTGTCCGCGGCTGCACTGGGGTCCCCGCGGAGCCTGTCGGACCCCTTCTCCTCATCCCACCGCTAGACATCCTCCCCTCGTCCCGGGCACCCGGTCGCCCTCGGTCGCCGTGCGCCAAAGCCGCCGGGGCCGCCAGCCTGCCCGCAAAGCCCGGCTTACGGGCCCTTGGGGGGCGTGGAGAGAGGGTAGGGATCCTTGGCCGGGGCCGAGACGGAAGGACTCCCCTTTCCCTGCCCCGAGCTGCCGTTGCCGAGCCGGGTTGGAACCGGGCCGCGCCAGGGCGGGACCCGAGGGATCGATCCGCCGCTGAACCACTTCCTGCCTCCCACCGACTCCCAAACGCCGACGATCGGGGAAGCGAGGAGGCGGCGTGGGAGGAAAAGGAGCATCCGGCACATAATAATAATAATGATGGCATTTATTAAGCACTTACTACGTGCAAAGCACTGTTCTAAGCGCTGGGGGGGATACAGCGTGATCAAGTTGTCCCACGTAGGGCTCACAGTCGTAATCCCCATTTTTACAGATGAGGGAACTGAGGCTCAGAGGAGTGAAGTGACTTGCCCAAGGTCACACAGCAGACTTGTGGTGGAGCCGGGATTCGAACCCACGACCTCTGCCTCCAAAGCCCGGGCTCTTTCCACTGAGCCACGCTGCTTCACTGCTTCTCTTTACATCCCCACCCGGGGCTTCCTCTTTTCTGCATGCTTTGGGGCCACACTGCAGCGTTACACTGAAGGGTGCGATGCCCCAGGGGCAGGCCAACACCGTCCCCGGGGCACGTTGGAGCCCCCATTTGTGGCCAGGGAGCCAAATAATTTGGGCCAGATTAAAAATCAGACTGCTCACCCGGTTCCCCCCGGTGCTGCGGAACTGGGGAGGTGAAAGATTATCAGCTTGTCCCCTCCCTATTTAACGAATAGAGAAGCAAAACACAACCCTGTTTCTGGTCAGGGGATTTAGCCACAACTCAAAGGGGATTTAAAATCGAAACAGTCAGCGCTGTGGTTCTTGAGGGAAACGGACTGATTTTTGGACCGAAAAGGGTTACAAGTGACGTTCTTCCCGCCCGCCCCCTTTAAATGCGGGGTCTCGGCCAAGCCCGCGTGAGGCATTTCGAGAAGCCGGTTGTTTTTAAGGAGACGCAAATGTCACCTCCGTGTCCCTTTCCCAGCTGCAAGCCTGAATGAGTCTCCCTAGTCAGCTTACAGGGGGATGAACATTCTGTGGGGGGTTTTTAACATTGTCATTTCCAAAGGAAAAATAGTTTCAAAGTTTCAAGTTGGGCCCCGATGACCCATTGGAGAGCGGTGGATGAAATTTACTTTTAATTAAACGTACTTAGTGCCAGCCAAGGTGCCAGCTGGAAAGCCTGGAAGCCAGCAACCCGCCCGCCCTCTCTGCCTCTCTTCCAACCCAACCCGGCAGCGGGGAATATGTCGCGTTGTTGTTGTTTTGGGCTCTCCCAGCGCTTAGTACAGTGCTCTGCACACAGTAAGCGCTCAATAAATACGGTTGACTGACTGACAGAAGACAGTAAGCGCTCAATCAATATGACCGAATGAATGGTTCGTTCGTTCGGTCGTATTGATGATTGAGCGCTTACTGCGTGCAGAGCTTGGCTCTGTCCCAGCACTTGGTACAGTGTCTGGCACGTAATAAGCGTTTTAACAGTTACCATTAAAGAAAAATGTTGTGGTGATCAGTGGTATGTATCAAGTTGCCTGTTGTGGGCAAAGCCCTGTGCTAAGTGCTCAGGAGAGTCTGACGGGCCCTCATCCACACCCTTCTATTCAACCGTGGGCAGGGACCATGTCTTTCAACTCTTTTATTGTACTCTTTCAAACTCAGCACACGGTAAGCACTCGATTCATACCACAGATTGATTCTTTTTTTTGTTTAATAAACAATAATGATGGTTTCTGTTAAGCGCTTACTATGTGCCAAGTACTGTTCCGTGTGCTGGGGCAGATACAAGGTTCTCAGGTGCGTGTTCGCTGCCGTCCCCAGGTGAGCGTGGTGCAAGACTCGGTGAACATCTCCGGCCAGAACACCATGAACATGGTCAAAGTGCCCGAGTGCCGCTTGGCGGACGAACTGGGAGGCCTCTGGGAGAACTCACGCTTCACCGACTGCTGCCTGTGCGTGGCCGGCCAGGAGTTCCAGGCGCACAAGGCCATCCTGGCAGGTAGGGATGCTCCGGGGAGCCCGGCCCCGAGGAGTCTGCTGCCCGCCAGTTGGCGGGGGCCGGTGCCCACGTCGGGCGAGGCCTTGACCGCAGGCTCTGGGATTGACCCTGGCAGCTATTGAGGGGGACGGGGGAGCAGGCCCCAGCTTCCCATTGCCACCCGTTCCCCGGGGTCGCCTGGATCCGTGCCTCCAGACCCCACCCCGGCAGCCCCCAGGGCAGCGCCAGCCGGAACGCCGACTGTCCCCAGGGGAGCCCCGCCTCCGCTGACCATCTTCCCAGATTGAGCCTCTTCCTTCCTCTCCGCCTCTCCATCCCCCCCATCTCACCTCCTTCCCTTCCCCACAGCACCTGTATATATGTCAGTACATATTTATTACTCTATTTTACTTGTACATATCTATTCTATTTATTTTATTTTGTGAGTATGTTTGGTTTTTCTCTCTGTCTCCCCCTTTTAGACTGTGAGCCCACTGTTGGGTAGGGACTGTCTCTAGATGTTGCCAACTTGGACTTCCCAAGCGCTTAGTACAGTGCTCTGCACACAGTAAGCGCTCAATAATTACGATTGATTGATTGATCCCTTCCTTCCCCGGTGCCCAGCCCGCTCTCCGGTCTTCAGCGCCATGTTCGAGCATGAGATGGAAGAGAGCAAAAAGGTTGGTGGCGGGGCGGGGGCGGGGAGGGGGGATCTCTGCCTCAGCACCCCGGGGTTGCGGGATGGTGGGGACGCCAGGAGACCACTGCCCTGGAGACGCACCAACGAGGAAGCAGACCTGAGGGAGATGACGTTCCTTTCGGCTAGGACAGGGCAAGGCCGCGGTCGGGCCCGCCACAGTACATAATAATAATAATGGTATTTGTTAAGCGCTTACTATGTGCAAAGCACTGTTCTAAGCGCTGGGGGGATACATGGTGGTCAGGTTGTCCCACGTGGGGCTCACAGTCTTAATCCCCATTTTACAGGTGAGGGAACTGAGGCCCAGAGAAGTTAAGTAACTTGCCCAAAGTCACCCAGCTGACAGTTGGCGGAGCCGGGATTTGAACCCATGACCTCTGACTCCAAAGCCCGGGCTCTTTCCACGGAGCCACGCTGCTTCTTCCCAGACTCTGGGAAATGGAAAGAGAGAGGAAGAGAGAGAAAAAAGAGCAAGAGGTATCCCAAGGGAGAGAAAAAGGAGAGAGAAAGCGCATAGCTCTCAGGGGGTCGATAGGCCCACGGGGGCGGCCCCAGGACGCTGACCGTCAGGGGCCGTTCGCACAAGTGGCAAAGACCCAGAGCGATGACTGTGCCCTTGCCCACAAACACGGACCTGAAGGACATGTACGCCCTTTTAGACTGCGAGCCCACTGTTGGGTAGGGACTGTCTCTATATGTTGCCAACTTGTACTTCCCAAGCGCTCAGTACAGTGCTCTGCACGCAGTAAGCGCTCAATAAATACGATTGATGATGATGTACGTGGAGCAGCTGCGGCGGAACCGGGGGCACCAGGGTCCGGCCGGGCCTCCTTCCTAAAGGAGGGGAGGGACCGGTCCGTCTTCCTCCGGGTTCTCCCACCCGCCGCACCGTCCCCCGAGCCGAAGGCTCCCGACGTCCCTCACTCTGGCTTCTCTCCTGGCCCAGAACCGGGTGGAGATCAACGACGTAGAGCCGGAGGTGTTCAAGGAGATGATGGGCTTCATCTACACGGGGCGAGCCCCCAACCTGGACAAGATGGCTGACGACCTGCTGGCAGCAGCCGACAAGGTGGGGTGGCGAGTTCGGGGCGGCGGGCTCGGGTGGTGGGCTCGTGAGACCTAAGCAGGTTTTCCGGGTGATGATGATGATGGCATTTGTTAAGCGCTTACTGCGTGCAAAGCACCGTTCTAAGCGCTGGGGAGGTTACGAGGTAATCAGGTTGTCCCACGGGGGGCTCACAGTCTTCATCCCCATTTGACAGATGAGGGAACTGAGGTCCAGAGAAGTGAAGTAATAATAATAATAATGGCTCTTATTAAGCACCTACTATGTGCAAAGCACTGTTCTAAGCGCTGGGGAGGTTATAAGGTGATCAGGTTGTCCCACGTGGGGCTCACAGTCTTAGGCCCCATTTTACAGATGAGGTAACTGAGGCCCAGAGAAGTGAAGTGACTTGCCCAAAGTCACACAGATGACAAGTGGCGGAGTCGGGATTTGAACCCATGACCTCTAACTCCAAAACCCGGGCTCTTTCCACTCAGCCACGCTGCTTACTCTCGGGGGGTGGTGCGGGAAGCCCGGGGGAGGTTCAGTGACCCTCCCCCACCTCTGAGCCCGCCTGGGAAGACCAGGAACACCACCGAGCAGAGCCAGTGATACCAGCTTATATTTGAGGGGACCATGGGGTCGGTGTCTGTTATATTGTAATGATAATAATAACAATAATAATCGTACTTCTTTAGCTCTTACTATGTGCCAAGCACCAGTCTCAGCCCTGGGGCTGATCCAAGTTAATCAGGTTGGACCCAGTCCCTGTCCCACAAGGGGCTTACAGTCTTAATCCCCATTTTCAAGATGAGGTAACTAAGGCACAGGGAAGTGAAGTGATTTGCCCAAAGTCACACAGCTGACAAGCGTCAGAGCCGGGATTAGAACCCATAACCTCCGGCTCCCAAGCCCGGGCTCTTGCCACCAAGCCACGCTGAAAACCAACTCCCTCCCAAACTGGAGGGACCCAAGGGGTCACCTGGGGGACTCAGAGACCCGGCCAGCGGGTTGCCGAGCAATCTTGGCCTCTGCGGTGACCGCCTGCAAGCGGCCACTTGCGAGACCCATGCCCCGGACACTGCAGGGGAAAAAAAAGGTGGTATTTGTTAAGCGCTTACTATGCCAGGCATCGTACTAAGCGCTGGGGTCGATACAGGCAAATTGGGTCGGACATCCCCATTTTACAGATGAGGTAACTGAGGCCCGGAGAAGTGAAGTGACTTGCTCAAGGTCACACGGCAGACACGTGGCAGAACCGAGGTTAGCGTTCACGACCTTCTCACTCCCAGGCCCGTGCCGTACCCATTTTGCCATGGTGAACTGCAATTTTTTCTCGCCAAGCCCCTGGGCCAGTACTTTCCTCCAAACTGAGGCCACCAGGCACAGAGCCCCCCACTTCCCCTGCCCTCCATCATCATCATTCATTCATTCATTCGATCGTATTTATTGAGCGCTTACTATGTGCAGAGCACTGGACTAAGCGCTTGGGAAGTCCAAGTTGGCAACATCTAGAGACGGTCCCTACCCAACAACGAGCTCACGGTCTAGAGGGGGAGACAGACATTAATACAAATAGATAAATCAATAAATTACAGATATCTACAGATAGATACATATGTGCTGTGGGGAGTCATTCATTCCATCGTATTCATTGAGCGCTTACTGTGTGCAGAGCACTGTACTAAGCGCTTGGGAAGTCCAAGTTGGCAACATATAGAGACAGTCCCTACCCAACAGTGGGCTCACAGTCTAAAAGGGGGAGACAGAGAACAAAACCAAACATACTAACAAAATAAAATAAATAGAATAGATATGTACAAGCAAAATAAATAAATGGAGTAACAAATCTGTACAAACATATATATATATATACAGGTGCTGTGGGGAAGGGAAGGAGGTAAGATGGGGGGTGGAGAGGGGGACGAGGGGGAGAGGAAGGAAGGGGCTCAGTGTGGGAAGGCCTCCTGGAGGAGGTGAGCTCTCAGTAGGGCCTCCAAGGCTGAGGGAATAGAGCCCGGGAGCAGAGGAGCCGGCAGCAGCCTTGAATTTCCCCAATGCCATCCTGAATTTCCCGACTCGGACCGACCTCGGCCCCAGTCCACCTCATCCCCTCACATTCCCCGGCCTCCCTGCCATCTTGGGACCGGCCGAAAGCAAAATCAGGGTTGGGAGGGTGTGGTAGTAATTAATAATAATAATGATAGTACTTGTTAAGTGCTTACTGTGTACCAGGCACTGCTCTAAGCGCTGGGGTAGATACAAGGTAATCAGGTTGTCCCACGTAGAATTCACAGTTACCAGCGTGGCTTAGTGGAAAGAGCGTGGGCTTGGGAGTCAGAGGTCATGGGTTCTAATTCCGCCTCCGCCACTTGTCAGCTGTGTGACTTCGGGCAAGTCACTTCACTTCCCTGTGCCTCAGTTACCTCATCTGGAAAATGGGGATTAAGACTGTGAGCCCCGTGTGGGACAGCCTGATTACCTTGTGTCAACCCCAGCGCTTAGAACAGTGCTTGGCATGTAGTAAGCGCTTAACCAATACCATCATCATTATTATTATTATCTGGAAAATGGGGTTGAAGACTGTGAGCCCCACGTGGGCCAACCTGATCACCTTGTCACCTCCCCAGCACTTCGAACGGTGCTTTGCACTTAGTAAGCGCTTAATAAATGGCATTATTATTACTGAGACCGCCTGCCCAAACCCTAGCCCCGCTGGTTGACCCGCCTGAGACCGCAGTTCGCCGGTGCGGCGGGCGGGGAGAGGCAGCCTCCATCGTGGGGTTTGGCACCGGAGGGCGGGCATGGCGGCGGGCCCCCTCTGAGCCCGGTCCCGCGGGGCTTGTTCGCAGTACGCCCTGGAGCGTTTAAAGGTGATGTGTGAGGACGCCCTGTGCAGTAGCCTGTCAGTGGACAACGCCGCCGAGATCCTCATCCTGGCCGACCTGCACAGCGCCGACCAGCTCAAGACCCAGGCCGTGGACTTCATCAACTAGTGAGGCCCCTCTGGGGTCTGGGGTGGGGGGCTGGGCCACCCAGTAGGCCCTTAGGGGCGGGGGGCTGGGAGGTCAGAGATGGTGGGGGGTGGTGAGGGTGTCCATGCATCTGCCCCCATTCCGAAGGGGCACCTCGGGGGGGGGCCCGCTGGTAGGCTGACCAGGTGGGCGGGTGGTCATGCCCTCCTTTCTGGTGGTAACGGGCACCCCCCCGCCCCCTTCTCTCCTCCAGCCACGCCTCCGACGTCATGGAGACCTCCGGCTGGAAGTCGATGGTGGGGTCCCATCCCCACCTGGTAGCCGAGGCCTACCGCTCCCTGGCATCGGCTCAGTGCCCCTTCCTGGGGCCCCCGCGCAAGCGCCTGAAGCAGTCGTAAGGCCGCGGGGGGAGGCGGCGGCCGCGGACCCCTCCCCGTGCCGGAAGCCGCCGCCATCACCCCCGCTCCCCGGCCCCGGCCCACCGCCCCCCCCCGTGACACCCGCCCTCCGCGGGGGGTGGGGGGCGGCGGGCAGGCCGCTTCGTGACGTCCGGACTCGCCCGGGCCGGGAGCCAGGCCGCAGCGAAGGCCCGCGGCCGTGCAGCCTGGGTGGGACCCCACCCCGAGCCTGGACGGGGGTCCGCGGGCAGGGCCCGCCTCTGCCCTCGGCATCCAGCCCCGTGCCAACCGGCTCGCTTTTCACGGCGCGGGACGGAGGCGGCGGCAGCAGCAGGATGGAGGAGGAGAGGCCCACGGGCCTTCCCCACCAGGGATTTTGCGATGGATTTCGGGAGCATCCGGAGCAAAAGGAAAACCGGTTCGCGGCCTTCCCGCCGAGGTGGGGGTCGGGGGGGCGCCTGGCCCCCTCGTGATGTTAGCACTTGTATGTTACTGCAAAAAAAAAAAAAATAGACAAAAAACAAAGCCCCTTAACCCTCTTTGGAGAAATGGCCCGGAAGGCGGGCAAGACCGGAGAGTGGGGCCCCCAGCCGCCTCCGCGACGACGTCGTCTTCGTGGTCGTCACCTTCGGGAACTGGAAGACGAGGAAATCCTTGCCCCGGTCGGACCACCTTGTACTGTCTTGACAAGAAGCGCACGGTTCTCCGTTTTTAGCTCTCGTGGAAAATGTTTTTGGGCATTTTTCCCCGCTTTTATTTCCCCTTCCCTCTCCCCCCGTCCTTTTTTTTCCTTTAAAGAAAAAAAAAAAAAACCCAGATGAAATGGAGGAAATTTTATCTTTCTCCATCGTCGAGTCGGACGGATCCCGTGGCCGGTCGCCCCACGGTTCCCATCGATGGCTGAGGAGCCAGCTCTGCCCCGTTGCTGCCAGCCTCTCTGGACAGGAAGAACTTCCGAGTAGCTGGTCCTTTTTTTTTTTTTTTTTTCCTTTTTGAAAATATAAATAATTAACTATTTTGTATTGGGCGGAGTCTCTTGTCTTGTCTTCCAGGCTGAAGTGGAACCCGCCCGGGACATCTCGCTAAGGGATTCAGTGGGGATGGGGGTGGGCTCCGGGCTGAGCAAGACTAGCCCCTCATTCATTCATTCATTCATTCATTCATTCATTCATTCATTCATTCATTCATTCATTCATTTCACTCATTCATTCATTTCATTCATTCAATCGTATTTATTGAGCGCTTACTGTGTGCAGAGCACTGTCAGCGCCGTGCAGCCTGTGGAGCTCAGACACCGGGGCCCATTCCCCCTTACCATGCTTCCTCTCCGGCCCACCACGGGGAGTGGGCGAGGGGGACGTACTACTACTAATAATAATTATGGTATTCGTTAAGCGCTTACTATGTGCCAGGCGCTGTTCTAAGCGCCGGGGTGGACATAAAATTGGGTTGGACACAGCCTCTGGCCCACGGCCTAAATATAATGGTAATAATTATAGTATCCGTTAAGCGCTCACTATGTGCCGGGCACTGTTCAAAGCGCCGGGGCGGACATAAAATTGGGTTGGACACAGCCTCTGGCCCACGGCCTAAATATAATGGTAATAATTATAGTATCTGTTAAGCGCTCACTATGTGCCGGGCACCGTATTAAGCGATGGGGTGGATACAGGCTACTAGTCGGGATGGATACAGTCCCTGGTCCCACGTGGGGCGCTCAGCCCCAATCCCCGTTTTACAGATGGTGAAACTGAGGCCCAGAGAAGTGAAGTGACCTGCCCAAGGTCACACAGCAGGGCAGCGAGGCTGCACCCCAAGTCCTCTGACCTGCAGAGCTGGGGTTCGGGGAGCTGGCCAGAGGGGCCCACCCACCCGCTGACTGTAGAAACCATGAAAATCCCTGGATTCTGTCCTGGGTGGAGGCAGAGGATTGGCCTGATTGACCTAAAGGTCAATCAATCAATCAATCAATCGTATTTATTGAGCGCTTACTATGTGCAGAGCACTGTACTAAGCGCTTGGGAAGTACAAATTGGCAACACATAGAGACAGTCCCTACCCAACAGTGGGCTCACAGTCTAAAAGAGTCTCTCCTGAGTCTCTGATACCCACGCCTTCGCCTCAGAGTGGTATTTAATAAGCGCTTTCTATGTGCTCCGTACTGTACTTGATCCCCATTTTGCACTGTAAAATGTACACAAGTGCACGTTGTACGCTGTACTGAGAAGCAGCGTGATTTAGCGGAAAGAGCCCTCGCTTGGGAGTCAGAGGTTGTGGGTTCTAATTCTGCCTCTGCCAGCTGTGTGACTTTGGGCAAGTCACTTCACCACTCTGGGCCACAGTGACCTCGTCTGTAAAACGGGGAGGAAGACTGTGGGGCCACCTGATTACCTTGTAATTACCCCAGTGCTTAGAACAGTGCTCGGCACGTAGCGCTTAACAAATACCGTCATCATTATTATTATTACTCGGCGCTGGGGTAGATTCAAGCAGCGTGGCTCAGTGGAAAGAGTCAGAGGTCATGGGTTCGAATCCCGACTCCGCCACATGTCTGCTGTGTGACCTTGGGCAAGTCACTTAACTCCTCTGAGCCTCAGTTACCTCATCTGTAAAATGGGGATTAAGACCGTGAGCCCCACGTGGGGCAACCTGATCACTTTGTATCCCCCCAAGCGCTTAGAACAGTGCTTTGCACATAGTAAGCGCTTAACAAATGCCAACATTATTATTATTATTATTATTCAAGGTCATCAGGTTGGACACAGTTCCTGCCTCTCAGAGAGTCAAAGTAGAAAGGAGAAGAGGGATTGAACCCTCATTTTATTCATTCATTCATTGTCGTATTTCTTGAGCGCTTACCGTGTGCAGAGCACTGTACTAAGCGCTTGGGAAGTACAAATCGGCATGCAGAGCACTGTACTAAGCGCTTGGGAAGGACAAATAGGCAACATACAGAGACGGTCCCTACCCAACAATGGGCTGACAGTCTAGAAGGGGAAGACAGACAACCAAACAGTTTTGCAGACGAGAGAACCGAGGCCCAGAGAAGTGAAGTGACTTGGCCAAGGTCACCCAGCAGACAAGGGGCGGGGCCGGGATTAGAATTTTTTCCACGAGGCCACGCTGCCTTTGCTGCTCTCTGATTATTAGATGAGGATTTTCAGGATCGGGTCTAGAGCCCGGTAAGCGCTCAGTAAATACTTTTGAATGAGTGAACGAACCACAGCGCACACTTCATCTCTACGGCTCAAGGAAGGCAAGATTTCACCTCTTCAGAAAGCCAAGACAGGGGATTACGCGTAATCTCTTTTATTGTATCAACCCCCGCACCAGAACAAAGTAGTATTAATAATGATGGCATTTGTCCGCCATTATTACTATTATTAGGGAGGTCCAGTGTCCTGCCCAAAGTCACCCAGCAAAGCAGAGGCAAGACTAGGGCAAGTCGCTTCACTTCTCTGGGCCTCAGTTACCTCATCTGTAAAATGGGGATTAAATCCTCCAATTGAGACTGTGAGCCCCGGGTGGGACAGGAACCGTCCAACCTGAGATACATGGACAGCGCTTGTCACACGGTAAGTGTTAAATGCCGCCAAACAACCTTCTATCGATGGTTTTTATCGAGCGCTCACTGGTTGTGGAGCACTGTACTAAGCGATCCCTGCCTTCAAGGAGGTTACGGGCCACCTGCCTTATCTCCAACAAGGGCCCGGCCCGCACATTTCCCCCTCTCTCACCAACCTACTGTCCGTACCTCCATCTTGTCTGTCCCCCCACCGGCCCCTGGCCCAGGACTCCCTCCCCCTTAAATAATAATAATGGCATTTATTAAGCACTTACTATGTGCAAAGCACTGTTCTAAGCGCTGGGGAGGTTACAACGTGATCGGGTTGACCCACAGGGGGGCTCACAGTCTTTAATCCCCATTTTACAGAAGAGGTAACTGAGGCCCAGAGAAGTTAAGTGACTTGCCCAAAGTCACACAGCTGATAACTGGCAGAACCGGGATTTGAACCCATGACCTCCGACTCCAAAGCCCCTGCTTTTTCCACTGAGCCATGCTGCCCCCTTCACATCCAACAGACCACCTTCCCTGGCTCACCCCCTTTTTAAAATTTTTTTTTTTGGTTTTACTTATTGGTATTTTCTAATCACTTGCTCTGTACTAGGCACTATACTAAGCGCTGGGGTAGCTACCGGCTAAACAGGTTGCCCACTGTCCCTCTCCCACGTGGATTTTCACAGTCAGAGAAGCAGTGTGGCTTAGTGGAAAGGGCAGGGGCTTGGGAGGGTTATGGGTTCTAATCCCAGCTCCGCCGCTTACCAGCTCTGTGACTTTGGGGAAGTCAATTCTCTGTGCCTCAGTTCCCTCATCTGTAAAATGGGGATTAAGACTGTGAGCCCCACGTGGGATAACCTGATTACTTTGTATCAACCCCAGTGTTTAGACTGTGTCTTTTAGACTGTGAGCCCACTGTTGGGTAGGGACTGTCTCTATATGTTGCCAATTTGTACTTCCCAAGCGCTTAGTACAGTGCTCTGCACATAGTAAGCGCTCAATAAATACGATTGATGATGATGTTTAGAATAATGCTTGGCACATAGTAAGCACTTAACAATTATTATTATTATTATTATTATTATTATTAATCCCTATTTTACAGATAAAGTGGCCAAGGCACAGGTTCTGTTTCTTGTCACCCAGCAGGCAAGCGGTAGAGGCAGGATTAGAACCCAAGTCCTGACTCCCAGGGCACTGCCCACTAGGCCATGCTGCTTCTCTCCCCTCCCCTCTGCTACAACCACAGATTGCGCCGTGTACCCCTTAAACACTTGGTTACTTGCCCCAGATCCACAGAGAAGCAACACGGCTTAGTGGCAAGACCATGGGTTTGGGAGTCAGAGGACGCGGGTTCTAATCCCACCTCCGCCACTTGTCTGCTGGGTGACCTCGAGCAAGCCGCTTACCTTCTCTGTGCCTCAGTTACCTCATCTGGAAAATGGGGATCAAGACTGAGCCCCACGTGGAACAACCTCATTACCCAGCGTGGCTTAGTGGCAAGATCCCGGGTTTGGGAGTCAGAGGGCCTGGGTTCTAATCCCGGCTCTGCCGCTTGTCAGCTATGCGGCTTTGGGAAAGTCACTTCACTTCTCTGTGCCTCGGTGACCTCATCTGTAAAATGGGGATTGACTGTGAGGCCCCCAGTGGGACAACCTGATGACCTTGCATCTATCCCGGCACTTAGAACAGTGCTCGGAACATAGGTAAGCGCTTAACATTCATTCATTCATTCAATCGTATTTATTGAGTGTTTACTGTTTGCAGATACTACCATTATTATTATTATTATCTACCCCAGCGCTTAGAGCAGTGCTTGGCACATAGTAAGTGCTTAAGAAACACCATTATTAGTATTATTACTACATAATCCCTAAAAAGTAACATAGCTGTGTACCTGGTGCCCCCTTCTTCACCCCGCCTCCTTTCTCCCCCAACTCCGGTCCATACTTCACTCTGCTGTCCAGGACGTTTTTCTAGAAAAACATTCAGGCCATGTTTCCCCACTCCTCAAGAAACTCCAGTGGTTGCCCAGCCACCTGCACATCAAACAGAAACTCCTCACCATCATCATCATCATCATCATCAATCGTGTTTATTGAGCGCTTACTATGTGCAGAGCACTGTACTAAGCGCTTGGGAAGTACAAATTGGCAACATATAGAGACAGTCCCTACCCAACAGTGGGCTCACAGTCTAAAAGACTTTCATCGGCTTTCAAAGCATTCAATCCCCTTTCCCCCTCCTACCTCACTTGGCTTCTCTCCCACTACAACCCAGGCCGCACACTGCTCCTCTAACGCCAACCTTCTCACCGTGCCTCAACCTCATCTATCAGACCCCTGACCTCTCATCCACGTCCAGTCTCTGGCTTGGAATGCCCTCCCTCCCCAAATCCCGCGATAATGACTCTTCTCCCCTTCAAAGCCTTATCGAATAATAATAATAATAATAATAATGGCATTTATTAAGCGCTTACTATGTGCAAAGCACTGTTCTAAGCGCTGGGGAGGTTGTCCCACGGGGGGCTCACAGTCTTAATCCCCATTTTCCAGATGAGGGAACTGAGGCCCAGAGAAGTGAAGCGACTCGCTCAAAGTCACACAGCTGACAAGTGGCGGAGCCGGAATTTGAACCCATGACTTCTGACTCCAAAGCCCGGGCTCCTTCCACTGAGCCACGCTGCTTCGAAGACCCATCTCCTCCAAGAGGCCTTCCCTGACTACGCCCTCCTTTCCTCTTCTTCCACTCCCTTCTGACTTGCTCCCTATATTCTCCCCCGCCAGCCCCACAGCGCTTGTGTAAAATATCTGTAATTTATGTATTCACAGCACTATCCGTCTCCCGCTCTAGACCGTAAGCTCACTGTGGGCAGGGAATGTGTCTTGTTCTGGTGTTGTCCCCTCCTGAGCGCTTAGTAAGAGAAGCAGCGTGGCTCAGTGGAAAGACCCCGGGCTTTGGAGTCAGAGGTCATGGGTTCAAATCCCGGCTCCGCCTGTGTGACTTTGGGCAAGTCACTTAACTTCTCTGTGCCTCAGTCACCTCATCTGTAAAATGGGGATTAAGACTGTCCCCGTGGGACAACCTGATCACCTTGTAACCTCCCCAGCATTAAGTGCATTAAGCGCTTGATAAATGCCATCGTCATTATTATTATTACTAATATAGTTCTCCACACACAGTAAGCGCTCAATTCCCCCCACATTCCGGAGCATCGGTTCGGCGCTTGGAGCAGGGGGAAGGAGGCGAGGAAACGGGGGACCCAGAGGAAAAGGAAGAACCATCCCCACCGCGCTCGCCTCCCAGATCTGCTTCCAGGCCCGGATCCGGCCTGACGCCGTCACCGCCGGCTCTTCCGACTCCCGCCATCTGCCAGCCGCAGCGGAGCGGATCCAGAGGGGTTACGGCGGGCTCTGATGGGGGGACAGAGAGAGAGAGAGAGACCGCCGGGGAAGGGGGAGAGAAAGAGAGATGCCCCCTCCCCAGCCCAACCCTCCTGGAAAAGCTACTGGAGCGGATAAGGGAAGGAGGGGAAGGGAAAGAAGAAGTAACGTCGCTTCCATCTCTGCTGTAAGAGGGCCATTTCTGATGTAATAATAATAATAATGGCATTTATTAAGCACTTACTATGTGCACAAGGTGACCAGGTTGTCCCCCGGGGGGCCCACAGTCTTCATCCCCATTTTACAGACGAGGTCACTGAGGCCCAGAGAAGTGAAGTGACTTGCCCGAAGTCACCCGGCTGACAAGTGGCGGAGTCGGAATTCAAACCCATGACCTCCGACTCCAAAGCCCGGGCTCTTGTCCACTGAGCCACGCTGCTTCTCTGAGTTAGGAGGCAGGGCAGTCACTCAATCCGTCAATCATATAATAAGAAGAAGAATGATGGTATTTGTTAAGCGCTTACTATGTGCCAAGCACTGTTCTCGGCGCTGATAGTAATGGTATTTGTTAAGCGTTTATGATGTGCCAAGCACTGTTCTAAGCACTGGGGTAGTTACGAAGCAATCAGGTGGTCCCACGTGGGGCTCACAGTCTTAATCCCCATTTTACAGATAAGTTACGAGGTAATCAGGTGGTCCCACGTGGGGCTCACAGTCTTAATCCCCATTTTACAGATAAGTTACGAGGTAATCAGGTGGTCCCATGTGGGGCTTACAGTCTCAATCCCCATTTTACAGATGAGATAACTGAGGCATGGAGAAGTTAAGTGACCTGCCCAAGGTCACAGCCGACAAGTGGCTGCGGTGGGATTAGAACCATGTCCTCTGGCTCCCAAGCCTGTGCCGTTTCCACTGAGCCACGCAAGTCACACTTACTGTGCGCCAAGCACTGTACTAAGCGCTTGGGAGAGTGCAATACAACGATAAACGGACACATTACCTGCCCCGGATCAGTTTGTCCACTGTCCTCCTCTCGACCACTTCTCTAGTCCCCACTTTGGGTGGCGAAGCAGTGTGGCTTAGTGGATAGCACGTGGCCTGAGTCAGAAGGAGCTGGGTTCTAATGCCGGCTCCGCCACGTGCCTGCTGTGAGACCTCGGGCAAGTCACTTCAGTTCTCTGGGCCTCAGTTCCCTCATCTGTAAAATGGGGATTGAGACTGTGAGCCCCCAAGTGGGACAGGGACTGTGTCCAATCGGATTAACTTGTATCATCCCCAGTATTTAGAAGAGTGCTTGGCACATAGATGCTTAACCAAGCAGCGTGGCTCAGTGGTAAAGAGCCTGGGCTTTGGAGTCAGAGGTCATGGGTTCAAATCCCGGCTCTGCCACTTGTCAGCTGTGTGACTTTGGGCAAGTCACTTAACTTTTCTGTGCCTCAGTTACCTCATCTATACAATGGGGATGAAGACCGTGAGCCCCCCGTGGGACAACCTGATCACCTTGTAACCTCCCCAGCGCTTAGAACAGTGCTTTGCACATAGTAAGCGCTTAATAAATGCCATCATTATTATTATTATTATTATTATTATTATTATTAGGACGAGGAGGAGGAGAGAGGGAGGGGGACACCCTCCTAAATTACCTTTATGTTTATATTCATGTCAATCTTCCCCTCTAGACTCTAAGCTCCTCGTGGTCCAGGAGCATGTCTACTAACTTGGTTATACTGTACTCTCCCAAGTGCTTAGTAGAGTGCTCTGCACACAGTAAGCGCTCACTAATTACCACTGATTGATTGATTGAAGAACATAAAGAAGACTCAAGGATCCCAGGAGCCCTCTCCAGGGAGGTTTGTTTTGCTTTGTTTCTGTATTGAGCTCTTGCTATGTGCCAAGCACTGTGGTAAACGCTGGAGTAATAATAATAATTGTGGTATTTGTTAAGCTAAAATTGCAAGCCCCACTGAGTACCCTGTATCTACCCCAGCGCTTAGAACAGTGCTTGGCACATAGTAAGTGCTTAACAAATACCATCATTATTATTATTATTATTTAGCACATACTGTGTGCCAGGCACTGTTCAAAGCACTGGGGTAGATACACAAAAATCCGGTTGGACATAGTTTCTGTCTCACATAGGGCTCACGGTCTTAATCCCCATTTTACAGATGAGGGAACTGAGGCTCAGGAAAGTGAAGACTGTGAGCCCACTGTTGGGTAGGGACTGTCTCTATATGTTGCCGACTCGTACTTCCCAAGCGCTTAGTACAGTGCTCTGCACACAGTAAGCGCTCAATAAATACGATTGATTGATTGATTGATTGAAGTGACTTGGCCAAGATCACACAGCAGACAAGTGGCCCGAGCTGGAATTAGAACCCACGACCTTCCGTGTCCCAAGCCCAGGCCCTGTCCATTAGGCCGTGCTGGACGCTGGGTCACTGAGGCAGGGGATGGGGATGGGGGGCTGAGGTGGTGTTGGATGATCCATGTTGGGTCCCTGAGGAGGAGCGCTGGCCACTTTGTCCCCATCATTCCCTCCGCCACTTCAGTGGTCTCTCCTCCTCCCCTGGTGAAGGGCCGAGGGGCAGCGATTTCTCAGCTGAGGCCCCTGAGGCCCAGAGAGGTTAAGCAACTGCCCAAAGGCCTCCAGCAGTGGAGTGGGAGGGACTCCACTAGTCAGACTCTCTCGTCCCTTCTTCTCAGACTCCCTCCTTCCCCTCTCACCGGTGTGTGTGTGTGGGGGGGGAAGGTCCAGCCTAGAGAGACCCCAGAAGTAATGCGCAGGAATTTGTGGGGTCCCCTCCTCTGGAGATTTGAGGGAGGGGTGGGAGGGCAAGCGAGAGCAATTTCCAGCCTCCTAAACGTGAAATCAGACGATAACAATGGTATTTATTTATTTATTTATTTTATTTGTACATATCTATTCTATTTATTTTATTTTGTTAGTCTGTTTGGTTTTGTTCTCTGTCTCCCCCTTTTAGACTGTGAGCCCACTGTTGGGTAGGGACTGTCTCTATATGTTGCCAATTTGTACTTCCCAAGCGCTTAGTACAGTGCTCTGCACATAGTAAGCGCTCAATAAATACGATTGATGATGATGATGATGATGATATTTGTTAAGCGCTTTCTATGCGCCAGGCAATATACTATGCGCTGGAGTGGATACAAGCAAATCGAGATGGACACAGTCCCTGTCCCATGGGGGGTGCTCACAGTCTCAATCCCCATTTTCCAGATGAGGTAACCGAGGCCCAGTGACATAAGAGAAGCAGCGTGGCTCAGTGGAAAGAGCCCGGGCTTTGGAGTCAGTGGTCGTGGGTTCAAATCCCGGCTCTGCCAATTGTCAGCTGTGTGACCTTGGGCAAGTCACTTCACTTCTCTGGGCCTCAGTTCCCTCATCTGTAAAATGCGGATGAAGACTGTGAGCCCCCCGTGGGACAACCTGATCACCTTGTAACCCCCCAGCGCTTAGAACAGTGCACATAGTAAGCGCTTAATAAATGCCATCATTATTATTATTATTATGAAGTGACTAGCCCGAGGTCTCACAGCAGACAAGGGGCAGAACCGGGACTAGAACCCGTGGCCTTCTGATTCCCACTAGGCCGTGCTGCTTCTCACGAATGAAGTGGGACCCTGTCAGGACCCTCACCCCACCAAACCAGGACCCCAAACTCCAGCCTCCTCTGCCCAGCCCCTTTCCCGCTTCCTCAGAGCTCTGACCCCCGCCCCGTGCCCCTCCTGGCCTTTGCCTAGCTCAGTCCAAACTCCCGCTGCCCTCCGCCGGGCCCGCCCCTCTGCATATCTCAACTCAGGGGATCCGCCTCCTCCAGGAAGTCATCCAGAGTTGACTCCGAGCCGACCGCGCTGCCCGGGATCCTGGCTGGGCCTGCCTGGCAAGGTGGGTGGTCTGTAGTCTGTGTACGTGTGCACCCCTTTGCAGGCTGGGGGTGATGGGATGGGGCGGGCAAGGGCGGCGTTTGGAACCAGACTGGCATTGGATTCAGGAATGGCACCAGTTGACCATCAGGTCAGGCCCTTTTATTTCCCCATTCTTAGGGCTGGAACACAAGGAGACAAGGTGACGTCACAGAACCCCTTCCCCTTCACCCGCCCGCCCCTCCCCTGAGTACAGACACCCCACTCGACGTCCCCGACAATATGAGCCGAGACCCCATCTCCGGCCCCGCTTTTCCGCCCCCGGGGCCGTCAACGGGCGAAGGTGGCACGGGCCTACGGGACAAGGGGATGGGGAAGGGGCCCACGGGGAGCACAGAGGGGTAGGAAAGGGCGCAGAGCTGCTGTGTCCAGCCAACGGGCCGTGGAGGGGGACGGGACTGGCCCTGTCCAGCGGGTGTACCCCTTTTCGGAACATTGGGCCCCGCTCCCCGTGTGCAGTCGGTACGATCCCAACATCCAGCCAGGTGCCGGAGGAGCGGAATGGCCTGTGAGCTCGTTGTGAGCGGGGAAGGTTAGTACAAGCGCTTAGTTCAGTGCTCTACACACAGTCAGCGCTCAATAAATACGATGGATGAATGGATGGCCGGCCCAGACTCCCGCCGCCCACGGCTCTGGGTATCAAGAGGCGGGGGACGGAGAGGCTCAGAGGATCCGGGGCCGGGGGGTGGTGGGGAGAGGGGAATGGGCCCAGGGGCGAGTCAGTAATTTATTTCTATCTTTGTCTGTCGCCCCCTCTAACTCGTGTCTGTTGATTGTTATAGTGTACGCTCCCAGGCGCTTAGTACAGTGCTCCACTCCCAGTAAGCGCTCACTGAATACAACAGAATGAACGAGCGCGTGAGTCTGCTGGGGGCAGAGGACAGATGGAGGTAACCCCAGCTGCCCGATGGTGCCGATGATGGTATTCGTCAAGCACAGTGGCACTGTACTAAGCGCCGGGGCGGAGACAAGCTGAAGACGGACCCGCAGAGGGCCCGGGGATCCCCAGGCCGGGAACGGGGCCTGGCCCAACTGGACGAGATTCCGGCCCGCTCCGGAGGTGCGGGGGAGGCGCCGGCCCCCGGGGTGCGCGGGTCGGTCAGCCGGAGGGGTAATAGGGCCCGTGGCCCTGGTAGTGGTAATCGGGGCAGGCCTTCTGCACCAGGCGGTAGTCCGTGCTGTAGAAGGCCACGTAGACGCAGATGACGCGGAAGGGCTTGGAGCAGGTCCAGGTGACGAAGCTCTGGGTGTGCTCCCGGGAGCAGGTCTTGGCCGGGTCGTGGGGGCAAAGCAGCGTCTGCCGGCCCCGGGCCACCCGCTCCGACTCCACCCGGCAGTTGAAGATCTTGGAGGCCTTGGCCTCGATGAAGATCTGCCGCTCCTGGTGGAACTCGAGGGCCTTTCCGGGGGGCACCAGGCTAACGGACACGTTGCCCTGGCCCGACGAGTTGTGGCGGAAGAGCACGCTGAAGGTCCCGTTGCCGTGGTCCACCACCTTCCCGGTGACCAGCAGGTTCAACGTGACCGTCTTGATGTTGGAGTAGAAGTCGCCCCAGCCCAAGGTCCTGCGGAGCCGGGCCGGCGGGGCCGGGGCGCCGCGGGGGGCGCGGGCGTGGGGGTCCCCCAGGGCTCCCCACAGCTCGGGCGAGGCGGCCGGCAGCTCCAGGAGGGTGGCGTTGGGCGCCGGGCGGGCCCGGCCCGGGGGGTGACCCCGTTTCCTCTGCACCCGGGAGGGCCGGGCCCGGCTCCCGGAGTCGCCCTGCTCCGGGCCTCTCGGATCCGGATCCGCCTCACGGGTCGGGTCTTCGGGGCCGCAGATGACCTGGAAAGGGGGGAGGAGGGGAAAAGGGAGCAGGAGAAGACTGGAAAGTGACACCTGCTTCAGAGCCCGGGCTTTGGAGTCAGAGGTCAGGGGTTCAAATCCCAGCCCTGCCGATTGTCAGCTGTGTGACTTTGGGCAAGTCACTTGACTTCTCTGGGCCTCAGTGACCTCATCCGGAAAATGGGGATTAAGACCGTGAGCCCCCTGTGGGACAACCTGATCACCTTGTAACCTCTCCAGAACTTGGAACAGTGCTTTGCACATAGTAAGCGCTTAATAAACTGAGCCCCAGACTGATCCCCCTTTTTCCTCTCCTCCTCCTCATCCCCCCTGCCCTACCTCAGTGACCTCATCTGGAAAATGGGGATTAAGACTGTGAGCCCCCTGTGGGACAACCTGATCACCTTGTAACCTCTTCAGAACTTAGAACAGTGCTTTGCACGTAGTAAGCGCTTAATAAACTGAGCCCCCTTTTTCCTCTCCTCCTCCTCATCCCTCCTGCCCTACCTCCCTCCCCTCCCTACAGCACCTGTATATATGTTTGTACAGATTTATTACTCTATTTATTTTACTTGTACATATTCACTATTCTATTTATTTTGTTAATGATGTGTGTCTGGCTTTATTTTTATTTATTCTGGTGACTTGACACCTGTCTACCTGTTTCGTTTTGTTGTCTGTCTCCCCCTTCTTGACTGTGAGCCCGTTGTTGGGTAGGGACTGTCTCTATATATTGCCGACTTGCACTTCCCAAGCACTTAGTACAGTGCTCTGCACACAGTAAGTGCTCAATAAATACAGTTGAATGAATGAATGCCATCATCATCATTATTATTATTAAGGACCACTCATCCTTCCTCTTTTCCCACCCCACCCAAACTCGCACTCTTCATTTCTCCCAACTCATCCTACTCTCTGGGCTTCCTCCTTTCTTCTCTCAAGCCTTCCTTCTCCCCTGCCTGGAATTCCCTTCCCTTTCACCTACCACTGCTCTCCCCATCTTCGGAGCCCCACTAAAATCGTATCTCCTCCAGGAAGCCTTCCCTGATTAATCTCTCATCTCCCACCCCACCCCAGCTCGCACTCTTCATTGCTCCCAACTCAACTTCATTCTCTCATCTCTCACACCTTCCCCCCTGTCTGGAATTCCCTTCCCTTTCACCGACCACTGCTCTCCTCGTCTTCAAAGCCTTATTAAAATCACCTCTCCTCCAGGAAGCTTTCTCTGCTTAATCTCTCACCTCCCACACAGTTTTCCCCCCCCCCGCCACCGCCAATTCTGCACTTCCAAGTCACCTAAGCACTTGGGTACTTCCCTCCCCAACTCCACTGCAGCACCTCTATCCACATCTATGGATCTTTAGATCCACATCTGCTAGAGAAGCAATGTGGCTCAGTAGAAAACAGCCCGGGCTTTGGAGTCAGAGGTCATGGGTTCAAATCCCAGCTCCCCACTTGTCAGCTGTGTGACTTTGGGCAAGTCACTTTTTACTACTCTGAGCCTCAGTTCCCTCATCTGGAAAATGGGGATTAAGACTGTGAGCCCCCTGTGGGACAACTTGATCACCTTGTAACTTCCCCAGCGCTTAAAACAGTGCTTTGCACATAGTAAGCGCTTAATAAATGCCGTCATTATTATTATTATTATCTTTATTCTCTATTGCTTCTTCTTACCCATAGTTTATTTCAGTGTCTGTCTCCCCTGCTAGATTGTAAGTTCCTCAAGGGCAGGAATCATGTTGCCAACTTGTACTTCCCAAGCACTTAGTACAGTGCTCTGCACACAGTAAGCGCTCAATAAATACAATTGATTGATTGATTGATACTGATTCCATTGTACGCTCCCTCATGCTTAGTACAGTGTTCAGCATAGAGTCGGCACTCAAGTAGTTTCGATGGGTTGATTGGTTGCCCAGAGGATCTGTCCACTCCATAGGCCCCCATCCTTCGCACACTAAGGGGTGGGGACTGGGCACACAGTAAGCGCTCAATAAATACGATTGATTGATTGATTGATTGATTGGGTGTTAGCCAGGTCTGGGAAGGAGGCAAGTCCAACAGGGAATGGGGCAGGGGAGGGGGTCAAAGAGGGACCCCAAAGGGCCCACGGGAGGCCAGAAAGAACAGCTGGGCCACCAGCCACTCGCCCCAGCCTGGTAGCACTTTGGTCCAGGTGAGTCCAAACTGAAACTGAGGTTTATCCATCATTCCGGCCCGGCTGGTGGGGAGGATGGCTCAGTGGGCTGGCAGCTTTCTGTCCTTATTGGCAAGATTGCTCTGGGGTTGTGCAGCTGGGGGGACTGGGCAGATGGGCTCGATGGGGCCTGGAGGCAACCCCACCCACCCTGGGTCACAGATGGCGCCGGGGTCCGGACCCAGACTGGCCCAACCCGATAATGATGGCATTTATTAATCAATCAATTATTAATCACTAATTATTATTCCATCAGTGCAGAGCACTGTACTGAGCCCTCGGGAGAGCACAGTAGAACAATAAACATACACATCCCTGCCCACAGCGAGCTTACAGTCTAGAGGGAGAGGCCGATGTTAATAGAAATTAATAATAATAATAATAATGACATTTGTTAAGCGCTTACTATGCATGGAGCACTGTTCTAAGCGCTGGGGAGGATACAAGGTGATCAGGTTGTCCCACGTGGGGCTCACAATATTAAACCCCATTTTACAGATGAGGAAACTGAGGCCCAGAGAAGTGAGGTGACTTGCCCAAAGTCACACAGCCGACAAGTGGCAGAGCCGGGATTAGAACCCATGACCTCCGACTCCCAAGCCCGGGCTCTTTCCACTGAGCCACGCTGCTTCTCGTTAATGTTCCAGTTATGCCCGTGAGTGCTGTGGGGCTGAGGTTGGGGTGAATACCAAACAATAATCATGTTATTTGTTAAGCACTCACTATGTTCCAAGCACTGTTCTAAGCGCTGGGGTAGATACAAGGTAATCAGGTTGTCCCACGTGGGGCTCACAGTCTCAATCCCCATTTTACAGATAGGTAACTGAGGCCCAGAGAAGTGAAGTGACTTGCCCAAGGTCACACAGCAGACAAGTGGCGGAGCCGGGATTAGAACTCAAGACCTCTGACTCCCAAACCCGGGCTCTTGGCACTAGGCCATGCTGCTTCTCTAAGGGCACGGATCCAATCGCATACAGATGACACACAAAAAGAGAGTTTAAGAGCTGCCTTCCTGCCAAGCACTGTGCTAAGCGCCGGAGCAGACACACCGTCTGAGAGGTCAAGACAGAAGAGGCCACTCACCAGACTGACATGGTTTAGCTGCCTCCAAGCCTGGATACAGAGGCGGGGATGAGGAGACCTCTGGGGGTATCTGCCCATCTTGGTGGGGCTTCTGTCTGCAGGGGAGCAGTTTCCCCAAGGACTCTCCCTTCAGTTGAATGATGATGATGATGATGATGATGGCATTTATTAAGCGCTGACTATGTGCAAAGCACTGTTCTAAGCGCTGGAGGGATACAAGGTTGTCCCACGTGGGGCTCACAGTCTTCATCCCCATTTTACAGATGAGGGAACTGGGGCCCAGAGAAGTGAAGTGACTTGCCCAAAGTCACACAGCTGACAAGTGGCGGAGGCGGGATTTGAACCCATGACCTCTGACTCCAAAGCCCGGGCTCTTTCCCACTGAGCCACGCTGCTTCTAACCTCCTTTTCTCCTTACTTTCATTCATGCATTCATTCAATCACATTTATTGAGCGCTTACTGTGTCCCGGGCACTGTACTAAGCGCTTGGAAAGTACAGTTCAGCAACAGAGACAATCCCTGCCCTCAACGGGCTCCTCTCCGTCCTTCTTTACCATCCAAAGCCCCCTTTTGGCCCAGCCTCCATCTCTCCTCCCTCCCTCTAGACTCCCTCCCCTTCACACCCCCCAGCCCCCTCCCTGCACAGCCAAACCAGTCTATATTTCACCCCCACCCTTGAAGAAAAGCACCAGAAAGATAAGAATAATGAGGATAATAAGAACTCTATTATATTATGCTCTCCCAAGTACTCATCCCCCCCCCCCCCAGCGCTTAGAACAGTGCTTGGCACATAGTAAGCGCTTAACAAATACCGTGATTATTACTCTCCCCCTTTTAGACTGTGAGCCCACTATTGGGTAGGGACTGTCTCTATATGTTGCCAACTTGTACTTCCCAAGCGCTTAGTACAGTGCTCCGCACACAGTAAGCGCTCAATAAATACGATAGATGATGATAATGATGATGATGATGATTTGCTATTCGTTAAGTTATTATTTGTTATTGTTATTTGCTATTTGTTATATTTGTTATTTCTCGACTGTGAGCCCGCTGTTGGGTAGGGACCGTCTCTATATGTTGCCAACTTGGACTTCCCAAGCGCTTAGTCCAGTGCTCTGCACACAGTAGGCGCTCAATAAATACGATTGAATGAATAAGCGCTTACTCTGTGCCCAACGCTGTCCTAAGCGCCGGGGACGATGCAAGGTAATCACAGTCTTCACCCCCATTTTCCAGATGAGGTCACTAAGGCCCAGAGAAGTGAAGTGACTTGTCCAAAGTCACCCAGCTGACAAGTGGCGGAGCCGGGATGAGAACCCCCGACCCCCGACTCCCAAACCCGCGCTCTTTCCACCGAGCTTCTCTGCGCCTCAGTTCCCTCGTCTGTAAAATGGGGATGAAGACGGTGGGCTCCACGTGGGGCCGCCGGATGACCCTGTATCTGCCCCAGCGTTGAGAGCAGTGTTCGGCACAGAGTGAGCGCTAATTCCATGGTGAGTATTTCCCCGGGGGATGGAGCAGATCCCTTAACCCCTCCCGGGGCTGACCTGGACCCCTCTGCGCCCCGAGCCCCGCATCCCCGGGCCCGCGGGACCTGTAGACCACACCACCGGCAGGGGCCGGGGGCGGTGGGAGGGACGGACGGGGGGACCGACGGGGGGACCGACGGGGGGACGGGTTTCCGTGGTGACGGGCCGCCGGGACCGGAGGGAAACCGGGATGAAGGGGCGCAGCTGCTCCTGCTGCTGCTCCTGGTCCTGCTGCTGCTGCTGCAGCCCCGGGCGGGACGCGCTCCCGGCCGTCCTGGGGACCACGGCAGGGGAACAGGAAGAAGAAGAAGAAGAAGAAGAAGAAGAAGAAGAAGAAGAAGAAGAAGAAGAAGAAGAGCGGGAGGAGGAGCAAGAGGAAGAAGAAGAAAAGAAGAAGAAAACAACAGGGGGCAGCCAGGGACGGGGAGGGATGGGGAGTGATGGAAAAGGGATGGGAAAGGATGGGGAGTGAGGGGAAGGGATGGGGAGGGATGGGGAAGGGATGGGGAGCGATGGGGAAGGATGGGGAGGGATGGGGAAGGGATGGGGAAAGGATGGGGAAGGGATGGGGAAGGGATGGCGAAAGGATGGGGAGGGATGGGGAAGGGATGAGGAGTGATAGGGAAGGGTTGGGGAGGGATGGGGAAGGATGGGGAGTGATGGGGAAGGGATAGGAAGGGATGGAGAGTGACAGGGAAGGGATGGGGAGGGAATTGGGAAGGGGTGGGGAAGGGATGTCTAGCCGGGGATGCCCGGCCCTGCCCTGTCCAGGGCAGGTGCCCCAGGGGTCCAAAGTCCCTGGATCCCTCAGGGTGGGGATCCCAGCCCCTCGAACCCCTGGGGGAGTCAGCCCCTGGCGCCGCCGCCGCCCGTTAACCCCCAGCCTGGGGAAGTTCCGGGGGGACAAAGTTTCCTGTGTGGGGAGGGTTTTCCCTCTGCCCCCGCCCTGGCTGCCCTCCTGGCTGCCCTCCTGGCTGCCCCCCTGGCTGCCCCTAGCCGGGGTGGGCTCTTCTCACCAGGTAGATGGTCCCCTGCACCAGGAACACGAAGCAGCAGCGGCTCAGTTGCATCTTCCTCCTCCTGCCGGTCCTCCTGGTCCCGCTGGTCCTCCTCCTCTTTCCTCCTCCTTCCTCCTCCTCCCGTTTCCTCCTCCTTCCTCCTTCCTCCTCCTTTGCCGCCGCCGCCGCCGCCCCCTCCCCTCCCCTCCCCTCGGGTCCCCGGCCCGGCCTCCCCTGCCGCCGGCCCCCGCCTCTGTCTCCCCGTGGTCCTGCCCGCCTGGGTGGCAGCTGGGCCCTGTCCCCCCGCCCCGCCCCCGCCCCGCCCCCTCCCCAGCTGCTCCAGCTAAGCCCCCTCCCTCCTGCCCTCCTCACCTCCCTCCTTCCTTCCCCCTTCCCTCCATCTCTCCCTCCCTTCCTCCTTCCCTCCTTCCCTCCATCTCTCCCTCCCTCCCTCCTTCCTTCCCTTCCCTCCATCTCTCCCTCCCTCCCTCTTTCCCTCCCTTCCTCCTTCCCTGTTTTCCTCCTTCCCTCCTTGAGTCTTTCCCTCCTTCTCTCCCTCTTTCCCTTCCTCCTTCCCTCTTTCCCTACCTCCTTCCCTCCTTGCCTCTTTCCCTCCTTCCCTCCTTCTCTCCCTCTTTCCCTCCCTCCCTCCTTCCCTCTTTCCCTCCCTCCCTCCTTCCCTCTTTCCCTCCCTCCCTCCTTCCCTCCTTCTCTCCCTCCGTCCCTCCTTCCCTCCTTCACTCCCTCTTTCCCTCCCTCCCTACCTCCCTCCCTCCTTCCCTCTTTCCCTCCTTTCCTCCTTGCCTCTTTCCCTCCCTTCTCCCTTCCCTCCTCCCCTCCCTCCCTCCTTCCCTCCTTCTGTCCCCCCTCCCTCCTTACCTCCTTACCTCTTTTCCTCCTTCCCTCCCTCCTTCCTTCCCCCTTCCCTCCTTCTCTCCGTCCCTCCTTTCCTCCTTCCCTCCTTGCCTCTTTCCCTCCCTCCTTCCTCCCCTCCTTCTCGCCCTCCCTCCCTCCTTCCCTCCTTCTCTCCCTCCCTCCTTCCCTCTTTCCCTCCTTCCCTCCCTCCTTCCTTCCCTCTTTCCCTCCTTCCCTCCCTCCTTCCTTCCCTCTTTCCCTCCTTCCCTCCTTCCCTCTTTCCTTCCTTCCCTCCTTCCCTCCTTCCCTCTTTCCTTCCTTCCCTCCTTCCCTCCTTCCCTCCCTCCCTCCCTGCCCCCTTGCGGCGTTGGCAGATACCGGGGGGCGGGGGGAGGGGAGGGGGCACCTACTTTATTTTATTTTCTTCATTTAGATCGATGTCTGTTGATTTGTACTGATGCCTGTCTCCCCCTTCGTTCATTCATTCAGTCAGTCGTATTTATTGAACGCTTACTGTGTGCAGAGCATTGTACTAAGCGCTTGGAAAGTACAATTCAGCAATAAAGACAATGCCTGCCCACACCGGGTTTACAGTTTAGAGGCGGGGGAGACAGACATCAAAACAAGTAAACGGGCATCCATATAAATAAATAGAATTATAGATATATACATATATGCATAAGTGCTATGGGGCTCACAGTCAATCTCCATTTTACAGATGATAATAACATTAATTATGGTAATTATTAATTATGGTAATTATGGTATGACGATCAATGAGAGCTCACCTCCTCCAGGAGGCCTTCCCAGACTGAGCCCCCTTTTTCCTCTCCTCCCCCCACCCCACCCTACCTCCTTCCCCTCCCCTCAACACCTGTACATATATTTGTACAGATTTATTACTCTATTTTACCTGTACATATTGACTATTTATTTTGTTAATGATGTGCATGTAGCTTTAATTCTATTCGTTCTGACGATTTTGACACCTGTCTACATGGTTTGTTTTGTTGTCTGTCTCCCCCCTTCTAGACTGGGAGCCCGTTGTTGGGTAGGGACCGTCTCTATATGTTGCTGACTTGTACTTCCCAAAAGCTTAGTACAGTGCTCTGCACACAGTAAGCTCCCAATAAATACGATTGAATGAATGAATGGTTTTTGTTAAGCACTTACTCTGTGCTAAGTGCTGGGGTAGATACAAATTCACGCAAATGACACGCAAATTCGTGAAGTATTCCATATTTTTCCCCCAAACTAGCTCTCTTCTTCCCTTCAAAGCCCTACTGAGAGCTCACCTCCTCTAGGAGGCCTTCCCAGACTGTGCCCCCCCTTTTCCTCTCCTCCTCCTCCTCCCCTCCCCATCCTGCCTCCCTCCCTCTGCCCTACCCCCTTTCCCTCCCCACAACACTTGTGTATATTTGTACATATTTATTACTCTATTTTATTAATGATGTGTATATAGCTATAATTCTATTCTATTGGTATTGACACCTGTCTACTTGGTTTATTTTTATTTTTTTGTCTGTCTCTCCCTTCTAGACTCTGAGCCCCGTTGTTGTGGTTAGGGACCGTCTCTCTCTGTTGCCGATTTGTACTTCCCAAGCGCTTAGTACAGTGCTCTGCACACAGTAAGCGCTCCATAAATACGATTGAATGCATGAATGAATGAATACAAGGTAAGCAAGTTGTCATTCATTCAATCGTATTTATGAAACGCACAGTAAGTGCAGAGCACTGTACTAAGCGCTTGGGAAGTACAAATCGGCAACATATAGAGACGGTCCCTACCCAACAACGGGCTCACAGTCTAGAAGGGGGAGACAGACAACAAAACGAAACATGTAGACAGGTGTCAAAATCGTCAGAACAAAAAGAATTAAAGCTATAGGCACATCTTTAGCAAATAAATAGAATAGTAAATATGTACAAGTAAAAGAAAATCTCAATCCCCATTTTACAGATGAGGTAGTTGAGGCACAGAAAAGTTAAGTGGCTTGCCCAAGGTCACACAGCAGGCGTGGCGGAGCCGAGATTAGAACCCAAGTCCTCTGACTTCCAAGCCCGGGTTCTTGCCACTAAGCCATGAGGGAGCTGGGCCCAGAGAAGTAAAGCAAGCTGCCCAAGATCACTCAGCAGACAAGGGGCAGAGGCGGGATTAGAACCCAGGTCCTTTCAACTCCTTACGTTGTCCTGGGTGGAGGTGGAGGGCAAGGTGGTCATGGGTCTCTGGAAACTTGGAAGGTGACTCTTCTTCTCTGGGGGCTCTCCTGACTCTTCTCATCTTCATCCTTCTTCATCCTTTTAACCCTTCCCCTGCTCCAGTTTCTTGTTCCTTGGTTTTTCTTTTAAAAGGTATTTACTAAACGCTTCCCAAATGCCAGGCTCACGTTCTAAGCCTTAAGGTAGCTATGGCTATTCAGGTTGGACCCAGTCCCTGTACCAATGGGGGTCACAGTCTTAAATCCCCATTTGACAGATGAGGTAACTGAGCCACAGAAAATAATAATGATGGTGGTATTAGTGAAGCACTGGAGTAATAATAATAATAATAGTAATAATAATAATAATAATGGCATTTGTTAAGTGCTTACTATGTGCAGAGCACTGTTCTAAGTGCTGGGGGGATACAAGGTGATCAAGCTGTCCCACGTGGGGCTCACAGTCTTAATCCCCATTTTACAGATGAGGGAACTGAGGCTCGGAGAAGTTAAGTGACTTGCCCAAGGTCACACAGCAGACATGTGGTGGAGTCGGGATTCGAACCCATGACCTCAGACTCCAAAGCCCGTGCTCTTTCCACTGAGCCACGCTGGGTAGATACAAGGTAGTTAGGTTGTCCCACGTGGGGCTCACAATCTTAATCTCCATTTTAGAGATTCATTCATTCATTTGATCGTATTTATTGAGAGCTTACTGTGTGCAGAGCACTGTACTAAGTGCTTGGGAAGTACAAGTTGGCAACATATAGAGACGGTCCCTACCCAACAACAGGCTCACAGTCTAGAAGGGGGAGACAGACAACAAAACAAAACAGGTAGGCAGGTGTCAAAATAGTCGGAACAAATAGAATTATAGCTATATGCACATCATTAACAAAATAAATAGAATAGTAAATATGTACAAGTAAAATAGAGTAATAAATCTGTACAAATATATTCAAGTGCTGTGGGGAACTGATGATGAGGGAACTGAGGCACAGGGATGTTAAGTGACTCACCCAAGGTCACACAGCTGAGAAGTGGCGGAGCTGGGTTTAGAACCCAGGTCCTTCTGACTCCCAGGACCGTGCTCTAACCACTAGAAAACACTGCTTCTCGAAGGTAATCAAGTCATCATCATCATCATCAATCGTATTTATTGAGCGCTTACTGTGTGCAGAGCACTGTACTAAGCGCTCGGGAAGTACAAGTTGGCAACATATAGAGACAGTCCCTACCCAACAGTGGGCTCACAGTCTAAAAGGGGGAGACAGAGAACAAAACCAAATATACTAGCAAAATAAAATAAATAGAATAGATATGTACAAGTAAAATAAATAAATAGAGTAATAAATATGTACAAACATATATACATATATACAGGTACTGTGGGGAGGGGAAGGAGGTAAGATGCGAGGGATGGAGAGGGGGATGAGGAGGAAAGGAAGGAAGGGGCTCAGTCTGGGAAGGCCTCCTGGAGGAGGTGAGCTCTCAGTAGTCCCACATAGGGCTCACAGTCTAAGTAGGAGGAAGCGCAGGTATTGAATTCCCGTTCTGCAGATGAGGGAGGCACAGGAAAGTGAAGTGACTTGCCCAAGATCACCCAGCAGACAAGTGGCTGAGCACTCATTAAATACCACTGATTGATCAGGAGAGTTAACAGAAGCAAAACATACAGTCCCGGTCCTCGAGGAGCCTAGTGGATAAAGCCTGGGCCTGGGAGATGGAAGGTCATGGGTTCGAATTCCGCCTCCACTGCTTGTCTGCTGGGTGACCCTGGGCAAGTCGCTTCATTTCTCTGTGCCTCTGTTACCTCATCTTTAAAGTGGGGATTAAGACTGTGAACCCTATGTGGGACAAGGACTGGGTCCAACCTGATTACCTTGTATAAATATAATAATAATGATGATGATGACATTTGTTAAGCAGCGTGGCTCATTGGAAAGAGCCCGGTCTTTGGAGTCAGAGGTCATGGGTTCAAATCCCGGCTCCGCCAATTGTCAGCTCTGTGACTTTGGGCAAGTCACTTCACTTCTCTGGGCCTCAGTTACCTCATCTGTAAAATGGGGATTAAGACTGTAAGCCCACCATGGGACAACCTGATCACCTTGTATCCTCCCCAGTGCTTAGAACAGTGCTTTGCACATAGTAAGTGCTTAACAAATACCAATTCTTTTTCCTGGAGGGGGAAGACTTTTAGTAGGACTTCAAGGAGGGAGAGAGGTGGATTTGTTTTGTTGTCTATCTTCCCCCTTCTAGACTGTGAGCCCATATTTGGTTAGGGATTGTCTCTGTTGCTGAACCGTACTTTCCAAGCGCTTAGTACAGTGCTCTACACACAGTAAACACTCAATAAATATGACTGAATGAATGAATTTGAGTGAGGAAGGAAGTTCCAGCCAGTCAGTCAGTCAGTTAATTGCATATTTTGAGCACATACAGTGTATGGAGCACTGTACTAAGCGCTGGGGAGAGTACAGTATAACAATACAACAGATACATTCCCTGCCCACAACAAGTTTGCAGTCTAGAGGGGGAGACAGTAATGAATATAAATAAATAAGATTATAGATATGTACACAAGGGCTGTGCAGCTGGGAGGTGGGAGATGAATAAAGGGAGCAAGTCAGGGTGACCCAGAAGGGAGAGGGAGACTAGGAAAGGAAGGCTTAATCAGGGAAGGCCTCTTGGAGGAGATGGGCCTTCAATAAGGCAAAGAGCGGGGGCGAGTCTGTCAGACTTGAAGAGGGAGGGCGTTCCAATCAATCAATCAATCAATCAATCGTATCTATTGAGCGCTTACTATGTGCAGAGCACTGTACTAAGCGCTTGGGAAGTACAAATTGGCAACATATAGAGACAGTCCCTACCCAACAGTGGGCTCACAGTCATGGGCGAGAGGTGGGCAGAGAGATAGATGAGTTTGAGGTACAGTAAGAAGACTGGCGTTAGAGAAGTCCTATGTCCTGTCTCTGACCTGGAAAGCCCTCCCTCTTAATATCCAAAAGACCACCACTCTCCCCACCTTCAAAGCCTTATTAAAATCACATCTCCTCCAAGAGAACTTCCCCTTTTAAGCCCTCTTTTATTTATCTTACTCCTTCTCCCTTCTGCTTGGCCCTTGCACTTGGATTTCCACCTTTGAAGTACTTGATATTCAACCCGTCCTTAGCCCCACAACACCTCTGTTCAAATCGGTAATTTATTTATTTTTTATTTATATTAATGTCAGCCGTTTTCAGAGCCCTTCTGAAAGCCCAACAACTCTAGAAAGCCCTGGAGAATTCCCCTCACTAGACTGTACGCTCGTTGTGGACAGGGAATGTGTCTGTTTACTGTTGTATGTATTCTCCCAAGCGCTTAGTACAGTGCTCTGCATACAGGAAGCACTCAGTAAATACAACTGAGTAAATGAATTCTTCTCCCAACCAACCATCCCAACTACCGCCTCTGTACTTCTCAAGCACCCATAGCTCTACTACTTTAGCCCTTATCTCATACTAATAATAATAATTATGGTATTTGTTAAGCACGTACTATGTGCCAAGCCCTGTTCAAGCGCTCCATGGTCATTTTTCCATTCTTTTTCCTCCTGTCTATAATTATTTTGTTGGTCCCCACTGCTAGATGGTCTCACAACAGATAAGTGGACAAGGACTGTACCCAACCCAGTTTGCTTGTATCCATCCCCAGCACATACTACAGTGGCTGGAACACGTCCCAGCCCAAGAATTCACAGCATGATGGGCTGGCCCAGCTTGCCAGGAGGTAGGGGCCGGGGCGGGGCGGGGATGAGAGGACGGGGTGGAGTGAGCAATGTTGGGGAGGCCACTCGTCCCTGTCTGTCTAGCCTTAATCCCTCTGGCTGCAATGTAAACCTGTTTATACAGTGGAGGTGGCAAAGAAGGGACTCAAACCTCGGAGCCTTGGGACAGGCCTGGTGACTCTGGGACCAGCTCGTTGTGGGCAGGAAATGTGTCTATCGTTCTATCGCACTCTCCCAAGTGCTTAGTACAGTGCTTTGCACAAAGTAAGCACTCAATGAATATGAATGAATGAATGAAAGGGTCCTTTCCACACCCTCCGCCCCGGAGATGGGCAAGGAAGATTCTGGGACATACAGCAATGCAGGGGTGGAGTTGAATTGGAGAGGAGGACCCAGGCACCTGGCTTCCCACCCCATCTTACCTCCTTCCCTTCCCCACAGCACATGTATATATGCTTGTACATATTTATTACTCTATTTATTTATTTATTTTACTTGTACATATCTATTCTATTTATTTTATTTTGTTAGTATGTTTGGTTTTGTTCTCTGTCCCCCCCTTTTAGACTGTGAGCCCACTGTTGGGTAGGGACTGTCTCTATATGTTGCCAACTTGTACTTCCCAAGCACTTAGTACAGTGCTCTGCACACAGTAAGGGCTCAATAAATACGATTGATGATTGATGATGACCTTTTTCCCTCCCCAGGTCGGAGAGGATGGGGAGCACTGGAGCCAACCGGGCTCCCCCGGGGAGCCGTTCTGAGGCTCCCTCTTCCCTCGCCCCTCCCGAGAGCCGGCAGGCTGGTGAAATGTTTCATCACGGGGCCGCTGAGGCAGAGCACTAGCCGAAGAGCACTAGCCGAAGAGCACAAGGCCGGGAACGTGCCACCTGCTCTCTGCTCGGAGAGCTTCCCCAGAGGGATGCCACGCCACTCAATCCAACCATTGATTAAGCAATCCTATTTGGTAAGCGCTTACCGTGTGCAGAGCATTCTACTAAGCACCTGGGAGAGTGCAATATAATACAGTTGGTATTCCCTGTCCGTAAGGACTCACAGTCTAGAGGGGGAGACAGATGTGAATAAAAATAAATAAATGACCAATACAGACATAACTGCTGGGACAGGGGATGAATAAAGGGAGCAAACCAGAGAGAAGCAGAAGGGAGAGGGAGAAGAGGAAAAAGGAGGGCTTAGTCAGAGAAGGCCTCTTGAAAGAGAGGTGCCTTCAATAAGGCTTTGAAAGGGAGGAAAATCATTGTCTGTCGGATCTGAGGAGGGAGGGCATTCCAGGCCAGAGGCAGGACCTGAGTGAGGGGTCGGCTGCCAGGGAGGCGAGATGGAGGCCCAGGGAAAAAGTTGGCATTAGAGGAGCGAAATGTGCAGATTGTAGTAGGAGAGCAGTGAGGTGAGGCAGGAGGAAGCAAGGTGTTTCCATTTGTTGCAGAGGTGGATGGGCAACCATTGGAGGTTCTGGAGGAGTGGGGGAAACATGGACTGAACCTTATTGAGCACTTACTATGTACAGAGCACTGTACTAAGTGCTCCGCCAAGCTAGCTCTCTTCCTCCCTTCAAGGCCCTGCTGAGAGCTCACCTCCTCCAGGAGGCCTTCCCAGACTGAGCCCCTTCCTTCCTCTCCCCCTCGTCCCCCTCTCCATCCCCCCATCTTACCTCCTTCCCTTCCCCCCAGCACCTGTATATATGTATATATGTTTGTACACATATATTACTCTATTTATTTATTTTACTTGAACCTATCTATTCTATTTATTTTATTTTGTTAGTATGTTTGGTTTTGTTCTCTGTCTCCCCCTTTCAGACTGTGAGCCCACTGTTGGGTAGGGACTGTCTCTATATGTTAACAACTTGTACTTCCCAAGCGCTTAGTACAGTGCTCTGCACATAGTAAGCGCTCAATAAATACGATTGATTGATTGATTGATTATGTGCCTAGCACTGTTCTAAGCACTGGGATAGATACAAGGTTATCAGGTTGTTGAGTCCAGTGCTCTGCACACAGTAAGCGCTCAATAAATACGATTGAATGAATGAATGAATGAGTGGGGCTCACAATCTCCATCCCCATTTTCCAGATGAGGTCACTGAGTTCCAGAGAAGTGAAGTCATTTGCCCCAGACAGATTCATTCATTCATTCAATCCTATTTATTGAGCGCATATTGTGTGGAGAGCACTGTACTAGGCGCTTGGCACTGCACTAAGGGCTGAGGGCCGGTGGAAGGGTCCAGGAGGCCTGTCGGGGGGTCCTCAGGGGAGAAGGGGGTGGCGGGGGGCTGGGGTTGGGGGCGGGGGCCAGGCAGCGTGGCTTAGTAGGGAAGCGGTAGTGTGGTCTGTCTCCCCCTTTTAGACTGTAAGCCCGTTGTTGGGTAGGGACCATCTCTATCTGTTGCCGACTTGGACTTCCCAAGCGCTTAGTACAGTGCTCTGCACACAGTAAGCGCTCAATAAATGCAATTGAATGAATGGTCGTGGGTTCTAATCCCACTTTTCAGCTGTGTGACTTTGGGCAAGTCACTTTCATTCATTCATTCAATCGTATTTATTGAGCACTTACTGTGTGCAGAGCACTGTACTAAGCGCTTGGGAAGTACAAGCAGGAGGCCTTCCCAGACTAGGAGGCCTACCCAGACTGGACCCCTTCCTTCCTCTCCCCCTCCTCCCCCTCCCCATCCCCTCCACCTTACCTCCTTCCCCTCCCCACAGCACCTGTATTTGTGTGTATATGTTTGTATGTATTTATTACTCTATTTTATTTATTTTATTTGTACATATTTATTCTATTTATTTTATTTTGTTAATATGTTTTGTTTTGTTGTCTGTCTCCCCCTTCTAGACTGTGAGCCCACTGTTGGGTAGGGACCGTCTCTATGTGTTGGCAACTTGTACTTCCCAAGAGCTTAGTCCAGTGCTCTGCACACAGTAAGCGCTCAATAAATACGTCTGAATGAATGAATGAATGAATGAATGAATGAAAGTTGGCAACATATAGAGACGGTCCCTACCCAACGGCAGGCTCAGAGTCTAGAAGTCTCTTCTCTCTGTGCCTCAGTTCTCTCATCCGTCAAATGGGGATGAAGACTGTGAGCCCCACGTGGGACAATCTGACATCTTCTAGACTGTGAGCCCGCTGTTGGGTAGGGACTGTCTCTATGTGTTGCCAACTTGTACTTCCCAAGCGCTTAGTACAGTGCTCTGCACACAGTAAGTGCTCAATAAATACAATTGATTGATTGATTGATTGATTCCTTGTCTCTCCCCCAGTGCTTTGAATATATGTATATATGTATACATGTTTGTACATATTTATTACTCTATTTATTTATTTTACTTGTACAAATCTATTCTACTTATTTTATTTTGTTAGTATGTTTCATTTTGTTCTCTGTCTCCCCCTTCTATAATAATAATAATAATGGCATTTGTTAAGCGCTTACTATGTGCAAAGCACTGTTCTAAGCTCTAGACTGTGAGTCCACTGTTGGGTAGGGATTGTTTCTCTATGTTGCCAACTTGGACTTCCCAAGCACTTAGTCCAGTGCTCTGCACACAGCAAGCGCTCAATAAATACGATTGATTGATCGATTGATTGACTGTGAGCCCCATGTGGGACAACCTGACATCTTCTAGACTGTGAGCCCACTGTTGGGTAGGGACCGTCTCTATGTGTTGCCCACTTGTACTTCCCAAGCGCTTAGTACAGTGCTCTGCACACAGTAAGTGCTCAATAAATACAATTGATTGATTGATTGATTGATTGATACCTTGTCTCTCCCCCAGCGCTTAGAATATATGTATATATGTTTGTACATATTTATTACTCTATTTATTTTACTTGTACAAATCTATTCTATTTATTTTATTTTGTTAGTATGTTTGGTTTTGTTCTCTGTCTCCCCCTTCTAGCCTGTGAGCCCACTGTTGGGTAGGGGCTGTCTCTCTATGTTGCCAACTTGTACTTCCCAAGCGCTTAGTCCAGTGCTCTGCACACAGTAAGCGCTCAATAAATACGACTGATTGATTGATTGATTGACTGTGAGCCCCACGTGGGACAACCTGACATCTTCTAGCCTGTGTGTGAGCCCACTGTTGGGTAGGGACCGTCTCTATGTGTCACCCACTTGTGCTTCCCAAGCGCTTAATACAGTGCTCTGCACACAGTAAGCACTCAATAAATACGATTGATTGATTGATTGATTGACTGTGAGCCCCACGTGGGACAACCTGACATCTTCTAGCCTGTGAGCCCACTGTTGGGTAGGGACCGTCTCTATGTGTCACCCACTTGTGCTTCCCAAGCGCTTAGTACAGTGCTCTGCACACAGTAAGCGCTCAATAAATACGATTGATTGATTGATTGATTGATTGATTGATTGATATCTTGTCTCTCCCCCAGCGCTTAGAACAGTCCTTGGCACCTAGTAAGCGCTTACCAAGTACCAGCCTTTTTTTTTCCTGGAGTTGTGCCGCCCTCTTGTGGCGGCAGGCGGGAAGACACGTCCCAGGGCCGGGGCTTACTTGATCAATCAATCAATCAATCGTATTTATTGAGCGCTTACTGTGTGCAGAGCACTGTACTAAGCGCTTGGGAAGTCCAAGTTGGCAACATAGAGAGACAGTCCCTACCCAACAGTGGGCTCACAGTCTAAAAGTGGGGAAGCAGCGTGGCTCAGTGGAAAGAGCCCGGGCTTTGGAGTTAGAGGTCATGGGTTCAAATTCCACATCTTAATAATAATAATGATGGTACTTGTTAAGCGCTTACTCTGAGCAAAGCCCTGTTCTAAGCGCTGGGGAGGCTACAAGGTGATGAGGTTGTCCCACCGGGGGCTCACAGTTTTAATCCCCATTTTACAGATGAGGGGACTGAGGCACAGAGAAGTGAAGTGACTTGCCCAAAGTCACACAGCTGACAGTTGGTGGAGCCGGGATTTGAGCCCATGACCTCTGACTCCAAACCCCGGGCTCTTTCCACCGAGCCGCGCTGCTTGATAATAATGGTGCTTTTGTTAAGCGCTTGCTATGTGCACTGTTCTAAGCGCTGGGGGGGATACAAGGTGATCAGGTTGTCCCACTTGGGGCTCACAGTCTGAGGCCCAGAGAAGTGAAGTGGCTTGCCCAAAGTCACTCAGCTGACAAGTGGCGGAGTCGGGATTCGAACCCGTGACCTCTGACTCCCAAGCCCACGCTCTTTCCACTAAGCCACGCTGTGTGTGACTTTGGGCAAGTCACTTAACTTCTCTGGGCCTCAGTTCCCTCATCTGTAAAATGGGGATGAAGGCTGTGAGCCCCACGGGGGACAACCTGATCACCTTGTATCCCCGCAGCACTTAGAACAGTGCTTTGCACACAGTATGCACTTCACAAAAATCATCATCATTATTATTATTATATCGCACGGGCCCTGGGGGCTGGGGCGGTGGGCGGGAGGCCACAGGGATTGGTGCTGCAATAACCAAAGTCTAAATAATAATAATAATGATAACAATGGTATTTGCTAAGCACTTACTATGTGCCAGGTACTGTACTAAGCGCTGGGCTGGAGACAATCAAATCGGGTTGGACATGGTCCCTGTCCCATGTGGGGCTCATAGGCTCAAGAGCCCATTGCTGGGTAGGGACCGTTTCTATATGTTACCAACTTGTACCTCCCAAGCGCTTAGTACAGTGCTCTGCACACAGTAAGTGCTCAATAAATACGATTGAATGAATGAATGAATGAATGAAAGTCCCATTTACAGATGAGGCAACTGAGGCACAGAGAAGTGATATGCCCAAGGCCACACAGCAGACAAGTGGTGAGGTCAGGATTAGAACCCGGATCCTTCTGACTCCCAAGCCAGGTCTCTATCCACTCCATCATGCTGCTTCCTAAATGCCTGACTGGGGCGTTGGGAGACCTAAGGCCTGGTGCAGGGGTTCAATAATAATAATAATAATGATGGTATTTTTTAAGCGCTTACTATGTGCAAAGCACTGTTCTAAGCGCTGGGGAGGTGACAAGGTGATCAGGTTGTCCCCCGGGGGGCTCACAGTTTTAATCCCCATTTTACAGATGAGGGAACTGAGGCCCGGAGAAGTGAAGTGATTTGCCCAAAGTCACACAGCTGACAGTTGGCGGAGCAGGGATTTGAACCCACGACCTCTGACTCCAAAGCCCGGGCTCTTTCCACTGAGCCACGCTTCACTGTGGACAGGGAATGTGTCTGCGCACTCTGTACTGTACCCTCCCAACCGCTTAATACAGTGCTCTGCACACAGTAATTGCTCAAAAAATTCCACTGACTAACTGCCTTTAATACAGAAGAATTAGCAGACATGTTCCCTGCCCATAAAACAAGCTCCTTGAGAGCAGGGACTTGTTCTCTCCCACTCTCCTAGGTGTTTAGTACCTGCTCTGCAGGTGCTCAGTAAATATTACTAAGTCTTATCTCTCTACTCAGCATATTAATAATAATAATAATAATAAATAATGATGGTCTTTGTTAAGCATTTACTGTGTGCCAGGCACTGTATTGAGCTCTTGGGAAAGTACAATACAGCAACAAACAGACACATTCCCTGCCCAGGATGAGCTCATGTCTAGAGGAGAAAGAATGGGAATTTATTTTTTATTTTTATTTATTATGGCATTTGTTAAGTGCTTACTACGTGCCAGATGCTGTTGTAAGTGCTAGGGTAGAAACAAGCCAAACAGGTTGGACACAGTCCCTGCCCCATATAGGACTCACAGTCTTCGTCCCCATTTTACAGCTGAGGTCACTGAGGCCCAGAGAAGTGAAGTGACTTGCCCAAGGACACCCAGCAGACAAGTGGCAGAGGCAGGATTAGAACCCATGACCTTCCAACTCCCAAGCCTGGGCTCTATCCACTATGCCATGCTCAAGGACAAACCTGCTGCCTGCCTATGACTTTTTTTAGGGTATTTGTTAAATGCCCCCCAGCCAGGTGTTTAAATAAGGTTGAATGAATGAATGAATCAATCAATCAATTGTATTTATTGAGCGCTTACTGTGTGAAGAGCACTGTACTAAGCGCTTGGGAAGTACAAGTTGGCAACATATAGAGACAGTCTCTACCCAACAGTGGGCTCACAGTCTAAAAGGGGGAGACAGAGAACAAAACCAAACATACTAACAAAATAAAATAAATAGAATAGATATGTACAAGTATGTACAAGAATGAATGAATGAATAGTACTTATTGAGTGCTTACTGTATGCAGAGCACTGGACAAAGCGCTTGGGAGAGTACAATATAACAATAAACAGTCACATTCGCTGCCCGCAACGAGCTTACAGTCTAGAATTGGGGAGACGGACATGAATAAGAAATAAATAAATGACAGATTCATTCATTCAATCGTATTTATTGAGCGCTTACTGCGTGCAGAGCACTGAACAAAGCACTTGAGAGAGGACAATATAACAATAAACAGTCACATTCCCTGCCCGCAACAAGTTTACAGTCTAGAATCGGGGAGACGGACATGAATAGAAATAAATAAATGACAGATTCATTCATTCAATCGTATTTATTGAGCGCTTACTGTGTGCAGAGCACTGTACTAAGCACATACAGATGCAGATGTATTGCTGTGGGGGCGGGAGGGGGGATGAATGAAGAGAGTGAATCAGGGTAATGCGGAAGTGAGAGGGAGAAGAGAAAAGGAGAACTTAGGGAAGGCCTCTTGGAGGAGATAATAATAAAGATGGCATTTATTAAGTGCTTACTATGCGCAAAGCACTGTTCTAAGCGCTGAGGAGGTTACAAGGTGATCAGCTTGTCCCACGGGAGGCCTCACAGTCTTAATCCCCATTTTACAGACGAGGTAACTGAGACATAGAGAAGTTAAGTGACTAGCCCAAAGTCACACAGCTGACAATTGGCAGAGCTGGGATTTGAACCCATGACCTCTGACTCCAGAGTCCGTGGTCTTTTCCACTGAGGCACGCTGCTTCTCGATGTGATTTTAGGAAGGTTTTGGAGGTGGGGGAGAGTCACTGTCTGTCAGATATGAGGTGGGAGGCCGGGCGTTCCAGGCCAGAGGCAGGATGTAGGTAAGGGGTTGGAGGTGAGACAGGGGAAACTGAAGTATGTGAGTATCATCATCATCAATCGTATTTATTGAGTGCTTACTGTATGCAGAGCACTGTACTAAGCGCTTGATAATAATGGCACTTATTAAGCGCTTACTATGTGCACAGCACTGTTCTAAGCACTGGGGAGGTTACAAGGTGATCAGGTTGTCCCGCAGGGGGCTCACAGTCTTAACCCCCCATTTTACAGATGAGGCAACTGAGGCACAGAGAAGCTAAGTGACTTGCCCAAAGTCACACAGCTAACAATTGGCCGAGCTGGGATTCGAACCCATGACCTCTGACTCCAAAGCCCGGGCTCTTTTCCACTGAGCCACGCTATCACCCAAATACTATGTACAAAGCACTGTTCTAAGCGCTGGGGAGGTTACCAGGTGATCAATTTGTCCCAAGGGGGGCTCACAGTCTTCATCCCCATTTTACAGATGAGGTAACTGAGGCCCAGAGAAGTGAAGTGACTTGCCCAAAGTCACACAGCTGACAATTGGCGGAGCCGGGATTTGAACCCATGACCTCTGACTCCAAAGCCCGGGCTCTTTCCGCTGAACCACGCTGCCTTGGCATTAGAGGGGCAGTGTGCGGGCTGGGTTGTAGTAAGGGTGTCGCGAGGTGAGGTAGGAGGGGGGAAAGGTGATGGAGAGCTTTAAAGCCAATGGTGAGGAGTTTTTGTTTGAGGCGGAGGTGGTTGGGGAACCACTGGAGGTTCTTGAGGAGGGGGGAAACATGTCCCGAATGCTTTAGTAGAAAAATGATCCAGGGAACAGAGTGAAGTAAGGACTGCAGTGGGGAGAGACAGAAGGCAGGGAGGTCATCATCATCATCATCATCATCATCAATCGTATTTATTGAGCTCTTACTGCGTGCAGAGCACTGTACTAAGTGCTTGGGAAGTCCAAGTTGGCAACATATAGAGACAGTCCCTACCCAACAGTGGGTTCACAGTCTAAAGGGGGGAGAGAGAGAACAAAACCAAACATACTAACAAAATAAAATAAATAAAATAGATATGTACAAGTAAACTAACTAAATAAATAGAGTAATTAATATGTACAAGCATATATACATATATACAGGTGCTGTGGGGAAGGGAAGGAGGTAAGGTGGGTCAGTGAGGAGGCTGATACGGTAATCAATGTGGGAGAGGATAAGTGACTGTGAGCCCCCCCATGGGACAACATGATCGCCTTGGTTACAACAGTGCTTTGCACATAGTAAGCACTTAATAAATGCCACCATAATTATTATTATTGGATAAATGTGGTAGCAGTTTGGATAGAGAGGAAAGGGTGGATTCTTAGCAACATCATGAAGGTTGTTAAGCGCTTAGTACAGTGCTCTGCACACAGTAAGCACTCAGTAAATACGATTGATGATGAAGGGGGAATCGACAGGATTTAGTGAGGGATTGAATATGTGAGTTGAATGAGAGAGAGGAATCAAGAATAAGGCCAAGGTAAGAGGCTTGTGAGCCTGGAAGGATGGTGTGCCGTCTACAGTGATGGGAAAGTCGGGGGGAGGACAGGGTTCGGGTGGGAACATAAGAAGTTCAGTTTCAGACATAGTAAGTGACGATGATGATGATAGGGCTTGTCTGCCTGGCCCCTCCGGGTGCCCACAAAGGCCTGGGCCCCCTACTCTACCCTGTCCTGGCCTCCAGGCCGAAGTCCCATGAGCTTCTGCAATCAATCAATCAAACAATTGTATTTATTGAGCGCTTACTGTGTGCAGAGCACTGTACTAAGCGCTTGGGAAGTACAAGTTGGCAACATACAGAGACGGTCCCTACCCAACAGTGGGCTTGCAGTCTAAAAGGGGGAGACAGGGAACAAAACCAAACATTCTAACAAAATAAAATAAATAGAATAGATATGTACAAGTAAAATAAATAGAGTAATAAATATGTACAAACATATATACATATATACAGGTGCTGTGGGGAAGGGAAGGAGGTAAGATGGGGGGATGGAGAGAGGGACGAGGGGGAGAGGAAGGAAGGGGCTCAGTGTGGGAAGGCCTCCTGGAGGAGGTGAGCTCTCAGTAGGGCCTTGAAGGGAGGAAGAGAGCTAGCTTGGCGGATGGGCAGAGGGAGGGCATGCCAGGCCCGGGGGAGGACGTGGGCCGGGGGTCGATGGCGGGACAGGTGAGAATGAGGTACGGTGAGGAGATTAGCGGCGGAGGAGCGGAGGGTGCCGGCTGGGCTGTAGAAGGAGAGAAGGGAGGTGAGGTAGGAGGGGGCGAGGGGATGGACAGCCTTGAAGCCCAGGGTGAGGAGTTTCTGCCTGATGCGCAGATTGATTGGTAGCCACTGGAGAGTTTTGAGATTTCTGCACCCCCCAGCCAGGCCCCCACCCCACCACCGACCCCAGACTGAGGAACTGCCGCCAGCGTGGCCGACTGTCCATCCTTCCTCGGACTCGTGGAGTCCATTCGCCCCAATCCCCGCGGCCAGAGCCAGGGACGGGGAGGGAGGGCGGGCAGCCGGAGGGTGGGCTGACTCGAGGTCACTGCCAACTCATTCATTCATTCAATCATATTTATTGAGCGCTTACTGTGTGCAGAACACTGTACTAAGCGCTTGGGAAGTAGAAGTTGGCAACATCTAGAGACAGTCCCTACCCAACAGCGGGTTAACAGTCTAGAAGGGGGAGACAGACAACAAAACAAAATATATTAGCAAAATAAAATAAATAGAATAGTAAATATGTACAGGTAAATGTACAAATATGTACAACTCAGTGCGCCTGGTCTCCTGTTGGGTAGGGACCGTCTCTATATGTTGCCAACTTGTACTTCCCAAGCGCTTAGTACAGTAATCTGCACACAGTATGCGCTCAATAAATACAATTGAATGAATGAATGAATGAAGTGGCAAGAACCTGGCCCTGGGGGTCAGAGGTCAATCAATCAGTCAATCAATCAATTGTATTTATTGAGCGCTTACTGTGTGCAGAGCACTGTACTAAGCGCTTGGGAAGTACAAGTTAGCAACATATAGAGACAGTCCCTACCCAACAGTGGGCTCACAGTCTAGAAGGGGGAGACAGAGAACAAAACCAAAGGTATTAACGAAATAAAATAAATAGAATCGATATGTACTAGTAAAATAAATAGAGTAATAAATATGTACAAACAGATATACATATACATATATGTATACATGTATATGCACACACATACATATATACATGTATACACATATACATATGCATACATATACATGTATATGTATACACATATGTATGCATATATACATACACATATATGTATATGTGTATATGTATACATATACATATATACAGGTCATACGTTCCAATACGGGCTCCGCCACTTGTCTGCTGTGTGACCTTGGGCAGGCTATCTAATTTCTCCGGGCCTCAGTTCCCTCATCTGTAAAATGGGGATTGAGACTGGGAGGCCCATTTGGGACAGGGACTGTGTCCAACCTGATTAGCTTGTATCTACCCCAGCGCTCAGAACAGTGCTTGGCACATAGTAAGCTCTTAACAAATATCACACTTATTTTTATTATTTTTATCGATAACGATCCCCGGGAGGATAGAGGGTCCAGGAGCAGCAGGACACTGGGGCTCGTTCCGACCCCGCTGTCTGCCCTCTCCTATAGCGCTCTCCGGTCCTGTGCTCCCGCGTTCTAGGAGCCCTCCTTGCGCGCTCTCCTGCGTCCGGCCTTTCTGTGTCCTGCAGCCTCCGTGTTGTGCCGGGAGAGGGCGCTACCCCCCCACACGTCTTCCCCCGACTAATAATAATCATTCATTCATTCATTCAGTCGTACTTATTGAGCGCTTACTGTGTGCAGAGCACTGGACTAAGCGTTTGGGAAGTACAAGTTGGCAGCATACAGCCATCATGATCTTTTAGACTGTGAGCCCACTGTTGGGCAGGGACTGTCTCTATATGTTGCCAATTTGTACTTCCCAAGCGCTTAGTACGGTGCTCTGCACACAGTAAGCGCTCAATAAATACGATTGATGATGATGATGATGATATTTGTTAAACCCTTACTATGTGCCAAGCACTGTTCTAAGCTCTGGGGTTGATACGAGGCCATCAGGTTGTCCCCACGTGGGGCTCACAGCCTTCATCCCCATTTTCCAGATAAGGGAACTGAGGCCCAGAGAAGTGAAGTGACTTGCCTAAAGTCACACAGCTAATAAATGGCGGAGCTGGGATTAGAACCCGTGACCTCTGACTCCCAAGCCTATGTTCTTTCCACCAAGCCAGGCTGATTCACACACACACACACACACACACACACACACACACACACACACACACACACACACACACACACACCCCCCCCAAGGCCCCCTTCCCCAGCTTCCCTCATGGGCCCAGCCTGCCTTAGGGCTGGGGTTGGGACTTTCCCTGCAAGCCCCTAAACTCCTTAGCAGCCATTCATTCATTCATTCATTCATTCATTCATTCATTCATTCATTCATTCATTCAATCGTACTTATTGAGCGCTTACTCTGTGCAGAGCACTGTACTAAGCTCTTGGGAAGTCCAAGTTGGCAACATATAGAGATGGTCCCTACCTAACAGCGGGTTCACAGTCTAGAAGGGGGAGACAGACAACAAAACAAAACATATTAACAAAATAAAATAAATAGAATAAATATGTACAAATAAAATAGAATCATTCATTCATTCATTCAATCGCATTTATTGAGTGCTTGCTGTGAGCAGAGCACTGTACTAAGCGCTTGGGAAGTCCAAGTTGGCAACATATAGAGATGGTCCCTACCTAACAGCGGGCTCACAGGCTAGAAGGGGGAGACAGACAACAAAACAAAACATATTAACAAAATGAAATAAATAGAATAAATATGTACAAATAAAATAGAATCATTCATTCATTCAATCGTATTTATTGAGCGCTTACTGTGTGCAGAGCACTGTAATAATAATAATAATAATGGCATTTATTAAGTGCTTACTATGTGCAAAGCACTGTTCTAAGAGCTGGAGCACTGTTCTAAGCACTGTACTAAGCGCTTGGGAAGTCCAAGTTGGCAACATATAGAGCCACCCCCAGAAGCAGCCTGAGCTCCCCTGGCCCCACCCCACCTGCCCGAAGACACCCCCCCCCCCCAAAACACACACACACAAAACACCCCAACACCCCAACACCCACCCCCCCACCCCCACCCGCCACCACCTCCATCCCTCCATCCCCAGCCATCCCTGTCCTTCTTGTTTAGAGCAGTTGCAGCAGCTGGAAGGGGGACCTCCTTCCCTTCCCCACAGCACCTGTATATATGTATATATGTTTGTACATATTTATTACTCTATTTATTTATTTATTTTACTTGTACATATCTATTCTATTTATTTTATTTTGTTAGTGTGTTTGGTTTTGTTCTCCATCTCCCCTTTTCCGACTGTGAGCCCACTGCTGGGTAGGGACCATCTCTATATGTTGCCAGCTTGTACTTCCCAAGCGCTTGGTACAGTGCTCTGCACACAGTAAGTGCTCAATAAATATGATTGATTGATTGATTGATTGATTGATTGACCCAGGCCCAGCTCCCTGTCCTGCCCCCTGACCCCTCAGGAGCCCTGCCCCGACCCCTGGCTCCAGCAGGGAGGAGGGAGGGTCACTGAGGCCAGTTGGGCAGACCCTGCCCCTCTCCCAGGGCAGGCTGGGCAGAGGGGAAGGAGAGGAAGAGGAACTGGCCCCCTGCGGGGTGCTAAACCCTAAATCTCCTCTGCCTGGAAATGGAGGTCAGAGGGTAACTGCAAAACAGCACACACACACACACTCTCTCTCTCTCTCTCTCTCTCTCTCTCTCTCTCCCTCCCACCCCAAAGCTGGAACAGGGGTCAAAACCAGCGTGGCTTAATGAATAGAGCACAGGCATGGGAGTCAGAAAGATCTGGGTTCTAATTCCAGCTCTGCCACCTGTCTGCTGGGTGGCCTTGGGCAAGTCGCTTCGCTTCCCTGGGCCTCAGTGACCTCGTCTGTAAAATGGGGAATGAGATGCTGAGCCCCATGTGGAACAGGGACTGTGACCAACCTGATTAACTTTGTACCTACCCCAGTGCTTAGAACAGTGCTTGGCACACAGTAAGAACCTAACCAATACCACAGTTGTTATTATTACAGTGCCTGGCCCTACTGAGAGCTCACCTCCTCCAGGAGGCCTTCCCAGACTGAGCCCCTTCCTTCCCCTCCCCCTCGTCCCCCTCTCCATCCCCCCATCTTACCTCCTTCCCTTCCCCACAGCACCTGTATATATGTATATATGTTTGTACATATTTATTACTCTATTTATTTATTTATTTTACTTGTACATATCTGTTTATTTTATTTTGTTAGTATGTTTGGTTTTGTTCTCTGTCTCCCCCTTTTAGACTGTGAGCCCACTGCTGGGTAGGGACTGTCTCTATATGTTGCCAACTTGTACTTCCCAAGCGCTTAGTACAGTGCTCTGCACACAGTAAGCGCTCAATAAATACGATTGATTGATTGATTGATTGATTGGCATATAGTAAGTTCTTAACAATTAGTATTATCATTATTGGGAGCAAAAATCACCTGAGTTCCATCCAATGTTCCCCTGCCCATCTCTGGGGGGTACTCATTTAGACCCCAATACCCTTGTAACCGCAGAGGTCTGAGCCCCAGGCAGAACCAGAAAGCCCCCCTACCCACACCACCACAATGGCTGGAAACGGAGGTTCCCTCTCTCTTGACCACTCTCTGGATGTGGGGGCAGGGGGATGGACGAGATGGCCCTCAGAGGGTCCGGCCCACTTCTGATTCTATTCGGGTGTGGGAGGGCTTCTCTCATCTCCACGCTGTGCTCAAAAAAAAAAATTATGGTACTTGTTAAGCGCTTACTATGTGCCTAGCGCTGTTCTAAGTGCTGGGTAGATACAAGTTAATCGGGTTGGACACAGTCCCTGTCCCGCATTGAGCTCGCAGTCTTAATCCCCATTTTGCAGAGGAGGTAACTGAGGCCCAGAGAGGTTAAGTGACTTGCCCAAGATCACACAGCAGACATATGGAGAAGGCAGGATTAGAATCCAGGTCCTTCTGTCTCCCAGGGCCATGCTCTCTCCACTAAGCCACACTGCTTCTCCAGATGAGGGGTGGGCTGAGCCAGAGAACAGCCTCCAACTCCTCCCATTTTCAAGCAGCACCTGACCCTTTTTGGGAGAGTGAGAATCATACCTGCCTAGGTGTGGGGGCTCTGATTGAGAGATGGGACCCCCAAAGGAGTGGGGCTTCCTTATAGCCCCTTCCCACCCCCAGACCTCCCTGGGTCCTTTACCCCTTGGGTAACCCAGGAACCCTCAGCCCAGAGAGGGTCTACCAGGTTTGGGGTTCCTAGTCAGGACCCCCCAACTGGATCCAACAGGATCGGAGGGGTCACAGAGCAGGCCCCCATTACAGCACTCTCCATTCAGTAGGGCTCAGGGCAGTGTGGTCTCCCCCTCGTCCCCCTCTTCATCCCCCCATCTTACCTCCTTCCCTTCCCCATAGCACCTGTATATATGTATATATGTTTGTACATATTTATTACTCTATGTATTTATTTATTTTACTTGTACATATCTATTCTATTTTATTTTGTTAGTATGTTTGGTTTTGTTCTCTGTCTCCCCCTTTCAGACTGTGAGCCCACTGCTGGGTAGGGACCGTCTCTATATGTTACCAACTTGTACTTCCCAAGCACTTAGTACAGTGCTCTGCACACAGTAAGCGCTCAATAAATACGATTGATGATGATTAAGAGTCAAGAGACCTGGGTCCTGATCCCTGCTGTGTGATCTTGGACAAGTCACTTAACTTTTCTGAAGCCTCAGTTTCCGCATCCATAAAATGGGGATCGAACACCTGCTTTCCCTCCCTGCAGACTGCTATCTGCTTGTAGGACAGGGACTGCCCGATCTGATTGTAGAGTATCTACCCTAGTGCTTAACACAGTGCTTGGCATATTGTAAGTATTTAGCAAATGTCTTAATTATTCTTACTGATAATGAAGATGAGAAGGAGGAGGAGGAGGTGGAAGAGGATGAAAAGGAGGGTCCCCTCAGCCGGAGAAAGCTTGGTTTGTTCTTCCCTAAGGGTCGTCACTGCCCAGGGCAGGGGTCAAAGTCAGTGCCTGGGGCTGGGGGCTGCCAACCCGAAATGGGGTGTTACTGCTGGCCTCTCCTGGGACAGACAGGGATCCTGGTCCTGCAAATTCCATTTCTTTTTTGCTCTGCAGATTATGCAAGGGAAGCCAGGCCGGTGAAGTGAGTGCGGGCTGGTACCTGATTAGCTTATTTGCAAGGCTGGTGTCCGATGGCAGTTCTGGCAGTTCTCCAGTTTTCCCTCTTCTCTTGTTCCCCTTGAGGGCTCTCTGCTCCTCCCCTATGGGGTACCCACCATCCGAGCCTCAGCTGAGTCCCAGGGGGAGGGAAAGGAGCGGGGCTTAGTGGAAAGAGCCCGGGCTTGGGAGTCAGAGGACATGAGTTCTAATCCCAGCTTTGCCACTTGTCTGCTATGTGATCATGGGCAAGCTGCTTAACTTCTCTGTGCCTCAGTTACCTCATCTGCAAAATGGGGATTAAAACTGTGAGCCCCACGTGGGATAACCTGATTACCTTGTATCTACCCCAGAGCTTAGAACAGTGCTCGGCACATGGTAAGTGCTTAACAGATACCATTATTATTATTATTATTATTATTAAAGGGGAAGGGTCCCAGACACTAGAGAAGGGGACAGCTGACCCTAAAGGTCATCGCTCGGAGATTGTGTGATTCCTGTTTTTCTGTCCACCCCCCAACTCCACCCCTGGGACTCCTACCTTGAACAATAAATTAGTCATACTGGTTGAGCTTCTATGGGGTGCAAAGCACTGTACTAAGCACTTGACACCAGAGTGTGAGCTCCTTGAAGGCAGGAATCATGTCTACTTATTCTATTGTACCTAGGTGCTTAGTATAGTGCTCTCTGCACACAGTAATAATAATAATAATAATAAAGTATGGTATTTGTTAAGCGCTTACTATGTGCCAAGAACTGTTCTAAGCTCTGGGGTACATACAGGGTAATCAGTTTGTCCTACATGGGGCTCACAGACTTTAACCCCATTTTACAGACGAGGTAACAGACACAGAGAAAATAAATGGCTTACCCAAGGTCACACAGCAGATGAGTGGCGGAGCCGGGATTAGAATCCACGTCCTCTGACTTCCAAACCCGGGCTCATTGCACTAAGCCATGCTATTTCTACATTAACTACTCATTAAATACCTACGATTGATGGACTGGCATGCTCCTTGCCCTCAAGGAGTTTGCAATGGTGTTGGGGTGGGTTGGAGTCAGTCGGTCAATCGTACTTATTGAGCGCTTACTGTGTGCAGAGCACGATACTAAACGCCTGGGAGAGTATGACACAACAATGTAACAGACACATTCCCTGGTCACACCCTTTTCCCTTGTATTCATTCATTCATTCAATCATATTTATTGAGCGCGTAGTGTGTGCAGAGCACTGTACTAAGCCCTTGGGAAGTACAAGTCGGCAACATTACTCTATTTACTTATTTATTTTATTTGTACATATCTATTCTATTTATTTTATTTTGTTAGTATGTTTGGTTTTGTTCTCTGTCTCCCCCTTTTAGACTGTGAGCCCACTGTTGGGTAGGGACTGTCTCTATATGTTGCCAACTTGTACTTCCCAAGCGCTTAGTACAGTGCTCTGCACACAGTAAGCGCTCAATAAATACGATTGATTGATTGATTGATTGACGGTTCCTACCCAACTGTCTGTGCTTAGCACTGTATCCCCATCCTGCCCTAATCTCCTCTCCCTTCCAGCTCACCCCCTCACTCTGGGGCACCCCTTTATTCATTCATTCATTCAATCATATTTATTGAGCGCTTACTGTGTGCAGAGCACTGTACTAAGTGCTTGGAAAGTACAATTCGGCAACAGAGACAATCCCTCCCCAACAACGGGCTCAAAGTTTAGAAGGGGGAGACAGACAACAAAACAAAACAAGTAGACAGGCATCACTAGCATCAAAATGGTTAGTCAGAGATGGGAAGTTTGGCCTATACTTTGGATTCTTCAAACAAACACACACCCCTCCCAGCCCCCACCCACACCCCCATCCCCAAAGTCTGGCCCTCCTCCCTGGGTCTGCATCCACAGCACCCCCAGCCCAGCACATCCCACGCCTCGCCCCCCCCAGTTCAGGCTTATCTCCTCCTGGAAGCCCTCCTGGAGACTCCCCTCCCCTCCCCACCTCCAACTCCCAGCCTGCTATACCTCTTCTTATTAATAATAATTAATAATGATGGCATTTGTTAAGTGCCTGCTATGTGCCAAGCACCGTACTAAGCACAGGGATGGACGCAAGCAAATCGGGTTGGACGCAGTCCCTGTCCCCCATGGGGCTCCCAGTTTTAATCCCCATTTTCCAGATGAGGAGCAGAGAAGTGAAGTGACTTGCCCAAGGTCCCACTTAGTTCCTCATCCGTCCATTCCCCTGTCCCGTGACCCCGTGAAGGTCTCTGAGCCCCCCAGGCCAGCACGGGTCCCCGTTTTCCCCACGCTCCCAGCCTGCAGGTGGGCAGTTCCACGCCTCACCCTCAGCCCTTTCCCGAATGACCTCTTTCCCTCTCACCACCCAGCGAGTCTCAAACCCGCCCCTCCATCCTGGGCCGTGTCCTTTGGAATTTTCCTATCGCTGCATGGATGCAGAGTATCTCACTGTTGGCCCAGGCCGGTCCGTGGGAGGGGGGAAGCAGGGGGTCCCTTTCCTCCACCCCCCCATCCTCTGGCCTTGTCCCTTGGCCCATGTGTTTCTTGTTAGCCTCTTGGCCGGCTCCCTTTCCCGGGGGCCGGGAATGATATTTGGGGCGGTGGAGGGGGAGAAGCTCGGGCCCTCACCAAGGCTGCCTCCCCCTCTCCCTTCTTCCCACCTCCCACAACGGTCGGCCCCAGCTCCGGGGACCCCCCTCAGAGTCCAGTCTGGTCAGAGGAGGCTGTTGGACAATTAGCAATGAGGATGGGAGGGCCTCCTCAACCCTTCCGTGCCTCCCCCCAGTCGAAGACATTACTGAGGATTAGCAGCAGGGAAGCTCTGAGAGAACAAGAAGGAGCTAACCAAGGCTGAAGGAGGTGGAAACAGCAGGCAGGAAGGAGGGAAGGAGGAGGGAAGGAGTCAGGCGGGGTGTTTTGAGCTTCTGTGGGTCTGCGGAGAGTAGGGTAGCACAGGCTTCTGAAGTGGGGTCAGGCAGAGCAGGGGGCAGGAGAGTCAGAGATAGAGACCTCATTCCAACCAGATTCCAGATTCCTTCCACTCCCAGCAGAGACCAAAAACCCAGCTAAGATACCAGTGCGGGCCGTCCCTCCCCCTCCTCTAATAATAATAATAATTTTGGTCTTTGTTAAGCACTTACTCTATGCCAGGCACTGTACTAAGTGCTGGAATAGATACAAAGTCCTCGGGTTGGACACAGTCCCTGTCCTACACGGAGCTCACAGTCTCAATCCCCATTGCACAGATGAGGTCACTGAAGTCCAGAGAACTGAAATCAATCAATCAATTAATCACATTTATTGAGCGCTTACTGTGTACAGAGCACTGTACTAAGTGCTTGGGAAGTACAAGTTGGCAACATATAGAGACAGTCCCTACCCAACAGAGGGCTCACAGTCTAGAAGGGGGAGAAAGAGAACAAAACCAAACATATTAATAAAATAAAATAAATAGAATAGATATGTACAAGTAAAATAAATAAATAAATAAATAAATAAATAAATAAATAAATAAATAGAATAACAAATATGTACAATGAAATGACTTGTCCAAGGTCACACAGCAGACAAGTGGCGGAACAGGGATTAGAACGCAAGTCCTTCTGACTCCCAGTCCCGGGCTCCATCCAATAGGCCATGCTGCTATTAATAATGAGAATTAATAATAATTATGGTATTAAGTACCAAGCACTGTTCTAAACAATGGGGTAGTTACAGGGTTATCAGTTTGGACACAGTTCCTGCCCACGTGGGGCTCACAGTCTAGGTAGAAAGGAGTGGCATTTAATCCTCATTTTACAGATGAGGAGACTAAGGCACAGAGAAGTGAATAGACTTGCCCAAGGTCACACAGCAGACAAGTGGCTGCGTGGCTTAGTGGAAAGAGCCCGGGCTTGGGAGTCAGAAGTTGTGAGTTCTAATCCCGGCTCTGCCACTTGTCAGCTGTGTGACCTGGGGCAAGTCACTTCACTTTTCTGGGCCTCAGTTCCCTCATCTGTAAAATGGGGATGAAGAGTGTGAGCCCCACGTGGGACAACCGGATTACCTTGTATCTACCCCAGCGCTTAGAACAGTGCTTGGCACATAGTAAGTGCTTCACAAATACCAACCTCATTGTTATTATTCTTATTAAGTGACAGAGGTGGAGTTACAACCCGGGTCCGCCAAATCCCAGGCCCGGGCTTTATCCTCTCAGCCATGCTGCTTCTCAATCATATCATTTGTGGAATTAGTTAAGCGCTTACTAGGTGCCAAGCACTGAGCCAAGCCCTGGGGTGGAGACAATCCGGTACCACTCCTGTCCCTGGAGAAACTGGGGTTTTCTGTTAGCCCCACCACCTCTTGGCATTACTCCACGCTCCACCCCAGTTGGCACAGCTGTTCAGTGGCTCAAGGCTTCCTGGCATTCCTGACAGGAGCTTATGGATTCTGCCGCCCTCTTCAAACCCTCCTCCGGCTCCCTGCCCAGTCCCAACCCCAGCTCCCAGAAGCTTGGCCTAATGTCTAGAGCACAGACTTGGGAGTCAGAAGGTCAGGGGTTCTAATCCCAGCTCTACCACTTGTCTGCTGTGTGACCTTGGGCCAGTCACTTCACTTCTCTGGGCCTCAGTTTCCTCATCTGTAAAATGAGGATTAAATCCCACTCCCTCTAAGGTCTGATGGGTGACCTTAGGGAAGACACTTCACTTCTGTGGGCCTCAGTTCCCTTATCTGTAAAATGAGAATTAATAATAATAATAATAATAATGCTGGTATTTGTTAAACACTTACTATGGGCCAAGCACTGTTCTAAGCTCTGGGATAGATACAAGGTAATCAGGTTGTCCCACGTGGGGCTCACAGTCTTCATCCCCATTTTACAGATGAGGGAACTGAGGCTCAGAGAATAATAATAATGGTATTTGTTAAGCACTTACTATGTATCAAGCCCTGTTCTAAGCTCTGGTAATAATAATGATGGCATTTGTTAAGCACTTACTCTGTGCAAGGCACTATTCTAAGAGCTGGGGGAATACAAGGTGAGCAGGTTAAGACTGTGAGCCCTATTTGGGGCAGGGACTGTGTCCAACCCAACTGTTTCGTATCTACCCCAGTGCTTAGAACAGTGCCTGGCACATAGTAAGCACTTAACAAATACCATTATTGGCTGCCCACCCTCCCGCCATCTCAGCGCCCCCACGGACGCCCCCCCTGCTTCCACCCCCCCACTTCCGTAAAGTGCCCCTCATCCCCCCCCCCCCACCTTCCCGGTCCGGTCCTGACTGACTCTCCCCCCGCCCGCCCCCAGGTAAAAAGCCCTTGTTAGCACCTTGTTAGCACCATGTTAGCACCATATTACATGTTACATTAAGGACAACCTCATTCCCACCTCCTCAGCCCTCCCATGCTAGTTGACTGTTGGCTCCCCTCCCCAGGTATCTCTGCTCCCTGACCCCCCTTAACTGGCCCACCCTACTCCAGCTCTTAATAGTTTGTATCTGCTCTCTGTGGCATCATTGTCTGCCAATTCTATTATTGCCATAGCATATTGATTGCTCAACTACACCCTGTGATGCCATCGCTTACTTTTATCATTGCTACTGTTTTATTGCTTCTGCATCTCAATTGTTAACCCCCCGCGGTACTGTCACTCGCCCTGCTGACCTCACCATGAACTTTCAGTTCCCTTGCTCCCAACTGCCATTCCCATTCCTCACCTTCCCCTTCCCCTCTCCCACCCAGCTGTTTCCCTCCCTCTCACCCACCAAGTCCGCTCCCCCTCAACCCCTACCAAGGATTCCTCTGTACCAGCGCAGGTCCTCCGCTTCTCCCTCTCGGCCCCCCTCCTCCCCTTCTCCCCGTCCCCACCCCATCCCAGTTCTCCTTTCCCATCGCCACCCCCCTTCCCACTCTCCCCGCCCAGGCCCCCGCCAACTCATCCCAATCCAAACCCTCCCCACCCCTCGCACCCTTCCCCCTCCCTCCCCACCCTCGACAGCTGATGCCAAGTGTGGCCTCTGGAACCCCCGCTCCGTTTTAAGTAAGATCCCTTTCATCCTGGACCTTTTCCCTTCCAGTTCTCTACTCCTCCTCACCCTAACTGAAACATGGCTGTCGCCGGACGACACGGTCTCTTCTGCTGCTCTCTGCATTGCAGGCCTCTTCTTCTCCCACTCCCCCAGACTCACCGGAAAAGGAGGAGGTGTCGGTTTCCTTCTCGCCCCCCAATGTCGCTTTCACACTATCCCTCCTCCCCCTTCCCTTTCCTTCCCTTCCTTTGAAGCCCACATTATTCGCCTCTACCACCCCCTCCAGATTCTTGTAGCCGTCATCTACCGCCCTCCGGGCCCCACTTCCAACTTCTTTAACGACTTTGACCCCTTCCTCACATTCCTTCTCTCCTTCTCCATGCCCACTCTGATCCTCGGAGACTTCAATATCCACATGGATATCCCTAACGACTCCTCTGCCGCCCGCCTTCTATCTCTCCTTGACGCTGCCAACCTCTTCCTCCACCCCACCTCACCCACTCACCAACTTGGTCATACCCTCGACCTCAACATCACCTACCGCTGCACTGTGTCCACCCTCACCAACTCTGTGATCCCTCTCTCTGATCATAATCTTCTCACCTGCCTCCTCACTCACACTCCTTTCCCCTGTAAATCCGTATTACTCCCTCACAGAGATCTCCACTCTCTGGACCCCACCCATCTTTCGGAGCGCCTCACACCCCACCTCACCGCCCTCTCCTCTCTACCCAGTCTTGATGATCAGATTACTGCTCTCAACTCTACCCTTTCTACTCAGCTAGACTCGCTCGCTCCCCTTTCCCTTCGCTGCTCTCGCACCACTAACCCACAGCCCTGGATCACTGCCACTGTCCGCCTCCTTCGCTCTTATGCTCGAGCTGCTGAACGCTGCTGGCGAAAGTCTAAACACCATGCCAACCTCGTTCACTTCAAGTTTATCCTTTCCTGCCTTAACTCAGCCCTCTCTTCTGCCAGACAAAACTATTTCTCCTCCCTTATTGACACCCATGCCCATCACCCCCGCCAGCTCTTCCGTTCATTCAACTCCCTTCTCAGGCCCCCGGTTCCTCCCCCTCCTCCTTCCCTCACCCCCAACGATCTGGCCTCCTACTTCATTAACAAAATTAAATCCATCAGGTCCGACCTCCCCAAAGTCTCTTCCCCCCTTTCTCCAACCCCCTGGCTCTCAACACTCTCTGCTACTCTCCCATCCTTCCCAGCGGTATCCTCAGAGGAACTCTCCTCCCTCCTCTCAAGTGCTACTCCGGCCACCTGTGCTTCTGACCCCATTCCCTCTCATCTTATGAAATCTCTCGCTCCATCCCTTCTCCCCTCCTTAACTTCCATCTTCAACCGCTCACTCTCCACTGGTTCCTTCCCCTCTGCCTTCAAACATGCCCATGTCTCTCCCATCCTAAAAAAACCCTCTCTTGACCCCACCTCACCTTCTAGTTATCGTCCCATATCCCTCCTACCATTCCTTTCCAAACTCCTTGAACGAGTTGTCTACACGCGCTGCCTAGAATTCCTCAACAACAACTCTCTCCTCGACCCCCTCCAGTCTGGCTTCCGTCCCCTACATTCCACGGAAACTGCGCTCTCAAAGGTCACCAATGACCTCCTGCTTGCCAAATCCAACGGCTCATACTCTGTCCTAATCCTCCTCGACCTCTCAGCTGCCTTTGACACTGTGGACCACCCCCTTCTCCTCAACACGTTATCTGACCTTGGCTTCACAGACTCTGTCCTCTCCTGGTTCTCCTCTTATCTCTCCGGTCGTTCTTTCTCAGTCTCTTTTGCAGGCTCCTCCTCCCCCTCCCATCCTCTTACTGTGGGGGTTCCCCAAGGTTCAGTGCTTGGTCCCCTTCTGTTCTCAATCTACACTCACTCCCTTGGTGACCTCATTCGCTCCCACGGCTTCAACTATCATCTCTACGCTGATGACACCCAGATCTACATCTCTGCCCCTGCTCTCTCCCCCTCCCTCCAGGCTCGCATCTCCTCCTGCCTTCAGGACATCTCCATCTGGATGTCCGCCCGCCACCTAAAGCTCAACATGTCGAAGACTGAGCTCCCTGTCTTCCCTCCCAAACCTTGTCCTCTCCCTGACTTTCCCATCTCTGTTGACGGCACTACCATCCTTCCCGTCTCACAAGCCCGCAACCTTGGTGTCATCCTCGACTCCACTCTCTCATTCACCCCTCACATCCAAGCCGTCACCAAAACCTGCCGGTCTCAGCTCCGCAACATTGCCAGGATCCGCCCTTTCCTCTCCATCCAAACTGCTACCCTGCTAATTCAAGCTCTCATCCTATCCCGTCTGGACTACTGCACTAGCCTTCTCTCTGATCTCCCATCCTCGTGTCTCTCTCCACTTCAATCCATACTTCATGCTGCTGCCCGGATTATCTTTGTCCAGAAACGCTCTGGACATATTACTCCCCTCCTCAAAAACCTCCAATGGCTACCGATCAATCTGCGCATCAGGCAGAAACTCCTCACCCTGGGCTTCAAGGCTGTCCATCACCTCGCCCCCTCCTACCTCACCTCCCTTCTCTCCTTCTACTGCCCAGCCCGCACCCTCCGCTCCTCCACCACTAATCTCCTCACTGTACCTCGCTCTCGCCTGTCCCGCCATCGACCCCCGGCCCACGTCCTCCCCCGGGCCTGGAATGCCCCCAATCCCTCTGCCCATCCGCCAAGCTAGCTCTCTTCCTCCCTTCAAGGCCCTGCTGAGAGCTCACCTCCTCCAGGAGGCCTTCCCAGACTGAGCCCCTTCTTTCCTCTCCCCCTCGTCCCCCTCTCCATCCCCCCGTCTTACCTCCTTCCCTTCCCCACAGCACCTGTATATATGTATATATGGTTGTACATATTTATTACTCTATTCATTTATTTATTTATTTATTTTACTTGTACATTTCTATCCTACTTATTTTATTTTGTTGGTATGTTTGGTTCAGTTCTCTGTCTCCCCCTTTTAGACTGTGAGCCCACTGTTGGGTAGGGACTGTCTCTATGTGATGCCAATTTGTACTTCCCAAGCGCTTAGTACAGTGCTCTGCACATAGTAAGCGCTCAATCAATACGATTGATTGATTGATTGATTGATTGATGGGGGAATCTGGTCCTAACCCTTCTTTCAATTGGTCACATCTCCTCTCTGGGCCTCAGGCTGGTGTTCTGTCTGTCCAACAGTAGCACCAATCTCTGCCCCGCCACTATTCTCCCATCCTTCCCAGCAGTATCCTCAGATGAGATCCCTTCCCTCCTCTCAAGTGCTACTCTGGCCACCTGTGCTTCTGACCCCATTCCCTCTCATCTTATGAAGTCTATCGCTCCGTCCCTCTTCCCCTCCTTAACTTCCATCTTCAACCGCTCACTCTCCACTGGTTCCTTCCCCCTTTTTTTTAAGCGCTTACTATATGCAAAGCACTGTTCTAAGATATAGGGAGGATACAAGGTGATTAAGTTGTCCCACGTGGGGCTCACAGTCTTAATCCCCATTTTACAGATGAGGGAACTGAGGCACAGAGAAGTGAAGTGACTTGCCCAAAGTCACACAGCTGAAAAGTGGCGGAGCCGGGATTTGAACCCACGACCTCTGAATCCAAAGCCCGGGCTCTTTCCACTGAGCCACGCTCCTTCTTCCCCTCTGCCTTCAAACATGTTCATGTCCCCCCATCCTAAAAAAACCCTCTCGACCCCACCTCCCCTTCTAGTTATCACCCTATCTCCCTCCTACCATTCCTTTCCAAACTTCTTGAATGCATCATCTACACACGCTGCCTCGAATTCCTCAACGCCAACTCTCTCCTCAACCCCCTCCAATCTGGCTTCCATCCCCTACATTCCACCGAAACTGCCCTCTCAAAGGTTACCAATGACCTCCTGCTCGCCAAATCCAATGGCTCCTACTCTATCCTAATCCTCCTCAACCTCTCAGCTGCCTTCCACACTGTGGACCACCCCCTTCTCCTCAACACGCTATCCAACCTTGGCTTCACAGACTCTGTCCTCTCCTGGTTCTCCTCTTATCTTTCCAGCCGTTCATTCTCAATCTGTTTTGTGGGCTCCTCCTCCCCTTCCCATCCCCTTACTGTAGGGGTTCCTCAAGGTTCAGTTCTTGGTCCGCTTCTGTTCTCTATCTACACTCACTCCCTTGGTGAACTCATTCGCTCCCACGGCTTCAACTATCATCTTTATGCTGATGACACCCAAATCTACATCTCTGCCCCAGCTCTCTCTCCCTCCCTTCAGGCTCGTGTCTCCTCCTGCCTTCAAGACATCTCCATCTGGATGTCTGCCCACCATCTAAAACTCAATATGTCCAAGACTGAACTCCTTATCTTTTCTCCCAAACCCTGCCCTCTCCCTGACTTTCCCATCACTGTTGAAGGCACTGCCATCCTTCCCGTCTCACAAGCCCGCAACCTTGGTGTCATCCTTGACTCCACTCTCTCGTTCACCCCTCACATCCAATCCGTCGCCAAAACCTGCCAGTCTCACCTCCTCAACATCGCCAAGATCCGCCCTTTCCTCTCCATCCAAACTGCTACCCTGCTTGTTCAATCTCTCATCCTATCCCAACTGGATAGCTGCATCAGTCTCCTCTCTGATCTCCCATCCTCCTGTCTCTCCCCACTTCAATCTATACTTCACACTGCTGCCCGGATCATCTTTATGCAGAAACACTCTGGGTATGTTACTCCCCTCCTCAAAAATCTCCAGTGACTGCCAATCAACCTACACATCAGGCAAAAACTCCTCACTCTTGGCTTCAAGGCTGTGCATCACCTCTCCCCCTCCTACCTCACCTCCCTTCTTTCCCTCTACAGCCCAGCCCACACCCTCCGCTCCTCGGCCACTAACCTCCTCACTGTGCCTTGTTCTTGCCTGTCCCGCTGTCGACCTCCGGCCCACATCCTCCCCCTGGCCTGGAATGCCCTCCCTCCGCACATCCACCATGCTAGCTCTCTTCCTCCCTTCAAAGCCCTACTGAGAGCTCACCTCCTCCAGGAGGCCTTCCCACACTGAGGGCCCCCCTTCTTCTCCCCCTCCTCCCCCTCCCCATCCCCCGCCTTACCTTCTTCCCCTCCCCACAGCACCTATATATATGTATATATGTTTGTACATATTTATTACTCTATTTATTTTACTTGTACATATTTATTCTATTTATGTTATTTTGTTAATATGTTTTGTTTTGTTGTCTGTCTCCCCCTTCTAGACTGTGAACCTGCTGTTGGATAGGGACCGTCTCTATATGTTGCCAACTTGTACTTCCCAAGCGCTTAGTACAGTGTTCTGCTCACAGCAAGCACTCAATAAATATGATTGAATGAGTGAATGAATAGTGGTGCTGGGAAAATCAGATATCAGCGAGGTCACACATTGTGCTGTGGAAATGAGGGTCCCTTTGGGGCTGGAGAAGGGGTGTTGAAACCAGCCCCATTGGAGCTAAATTTGTGCCAGTTGGGAAACCCCTAGGAATCCCGATGTCTCTGGATGAGACACTCTGTCTCTGAAAGGTACGTCACTGCTCAGGATGGAGGTTCTGGACCCTGTCTTCCTTGCTAAACTGTCAGCTTCTTTGGGCAGGGAGTGGAAGGAGCCTGGGCTTGGGAGTCAGAGGACGTGGGTTCTAATCCTGGCTCTGCCACTTGTCTGCTGTGTGACTTGAGCAAGCCACTTAACTTTTCTGTGCCTCAGTTACCTCATCTGTAAATTGGGGGTTAAGACTGTGAGCCCCATGTGGGACAACCTGATTCCTTTGTATCTACCCCAATGCATAGAACAGTGCTTCGCACATAGTAAGCACCTAACAAATACCATTATTTTTAGGGACGCAGCATGGCATAGTGGACAGAGCATGGGCCCGGGGGTCAGAAGATCATGGGTTCTAATCCCAGCTCTGCCACTTTTCTGCCGTGTGACCTTGGGCAAATCACTTCACTACTCTGGGCCTCCGTTACCTCATCTGTAAAATGGGTGAGACTGTGAGCCCCACGTGGGACAGGGACTGTGTCCAACCCGACTCCCAACCACAATACCATATATATAATAATAATTATTATTATGGTATTTGTTAAGCACTTACTATGTGCCAAGCACTATTCTAAGCACTGGGGTAGATCCAAGGCTATCAGGTTGTCCCACATGGGGCTCACAGTTTTAATCCCCATTTTACAGATGAGGTAACTGAGGCACAGAGAAGTTAAATGACTTGCCCAAAGTCACACAGCTGATAAGCGGTGGAGCGGGATTAGAACCTATGACCTGTGACTCCCAAGCCTGTGCTCTTTCGGCTAAGCCACGGTGCTTCTCACATATATATATATGTATTGTGTATTGTGTATATGTGTATTATGGTCTCCCAAGCAGTTAAAATAGTTCTCTATACGTGATAGGCTTACTTAGTATAGTGCTCTGCACACAGTTAAGCACTCAGTAAATGTGATTGATTGATTGAGGACAGGGATATGTCTACCGACTCTATCGTACTCTCCCAAGTGTTTAGTGCAATGGTCCACACAAAGTAATAAAAATTGGGGTATTTATTAAGCACCTACTATGTGCCAGACACTATACCGAGTGCTGGGGTGGGTAAAAGCAAATCAGGTTGGACACAGTCCCTGTCCCACAGTCTCAATCCCTATTTTCCAGATGAGGTAAATGAGGCACAGAGAAGTAAAGTGACTTGCCCAGGTTCATCCAGCAGACAAGTGGCGGAGCTGGGATTAGAACCCATGACCTTCTGACTCCCAAGCCTGGGCTCTATCCACTCTGCCAAATCACTTCACAAGGCATGCCAATCAATCAATCAAAGTGCTTAGTACAGTGCTCTGAACACAGTAAGCATTCAATGGACTGCACTGGAGTCAGTACAAGGTAATTGGGTTGGACAAAGTCCCTCTCCCACAGTCCTAATCCCCATTTTACATATGAGATGACTAAGGCACAAAGCAGTCACTTCATCATCATCAATCGTATTTATTGAGCGCTTACTGTGTGCAGAGCACTGTCCTAAGTGCTTGGGAAGTACAAGTTGGCAACATATAGAGACAGTCCCTACCCAACAGTGGGCTCACAGTCTAAAAGTCACTTCATCATCATCAATCGTATTTATTGAGCGCTTACTACGTGCAGAGCACTGTACCAAGCGCTTGGGAAGTACAAATTGGCAACATATAGAGACAGTCCCTACCCAACAGTGGGCTCACAGTCTAAAAGTCACTTGACTTGCCCAGGGTCACACAGCAGACTAGTGGAAGAGTTGAGATTAGAACCCAGGTCCTTCTGGCTCCCAGGCCTGGGATCTATCCACCTCACTAGGGCCAAATTGATCCACTCAGGGGAGACAGAGCCCAGCTGCCTGCCTCCCGGGGACTGGAAATCTGGGTTCCATTAGGGTGAGCACAGGAAGATGAAATGCCTTTGTTTTATTGGGGGTGGGCACAGCAAAGGGGGCTGGATGCCTGGGTTCTCTTAGAGTTAACACAGGAGGACAGGACACCTGGGGTCTATTAGGGTGCAAGTCGAGGGTTAGGGCATTTGGGTTCTACTTAGGGTGGCAGCTGCATCAAGTGGTCTTGGCAGCTGCAGGGTGGGGAGGCCGTGGCTCCAGAGCTGGAGCTGAGAAGAATCTTTCCGGTCCCCACGGTGGGAGGAACCATGGAGGTGCTAGAGAGGAGCCCCGATCCCAGGCCAGCGTTCCCATCGGGAGTCCGGAGTTCGGAGATGCCAAGAGTCACAGTGTGGCTTAGTGGAAATCAATCAATCAATTGTATTTATTGAGCGCTTACTGTGTGCAGAGCACTGTACTAAGCACTTGGGAAGTACAAGTTGGCAGCATATACAGTCCCTACCCAACAGTGGGCTCACAGTCTAAAAGGGGGAGACAGAGAATAAAACCAAACATACTAACAAAATAAATAGAATAGATATGTACAAGTAAAATAAATAGAGTAATAAATATGTACAAACATATATATATATATATATATATGTATGTATATATGTATACATAGGGGGAGACAGAGAATAAAACCAAACATACTAACAAAATAAATAGAATAGATATGTACAAGTAAAATAAATAGAGTAATAAATATGTACAAACATATATGTATATATTTGTATATATATATACAGGTGCTGTGGGGAAGGGAAGGAGGCAGGATGAAAGAGCCTGGGTTTGGGAGTCAGAGGTTGTGGGTTCTAATCCCAGCTCTGCCACTTGACAGCTGTGTGACTTTGGGCAAGTCTCTTCACTCCTCTGTGCCTCAGCTACATCATCTGGAAAATGGGGACTAAGACTGTGAGCCCCACATGGGACGAACTGATTACCTTGTATCTACCTCATCTGTAAAATGGGGTTGAAGACTGTGAACCCCATGTGGGACAAGCTAATTACCTTATATTCCCCCAGTGCTTAGAACAGTGCTTTGCACATAGTAAGCGCTTAACAAATGCCATTATTATCATTATTATTATTATTATTATTATTATTATTAGTCTCCCTCTGAAGGTCAGGGTGCTGGACCTCAGATGGAGGCCTGGATGTCCCCATTTCCTCCGCAGCCAGCCGGGGCTTGGGTAGCCAGCAACTCTGTCTCCCCGCCACACTGTCTGGGGAGTCCAGGGCTGGGGCCGGGGTACGGGGGGGACCTGCATCCCCCTGGAGTGGCCGAAGGTGGCTGACTGGCCTCCGGCTTCCCTCTTTAGCCCCAGTAATAATAACAATAATAATGATGGCATTTATTAAGCACTTACTAGGTTCAAAGCACTGTTCTAAGTGCTGGGGAGGTTACAAGGTGATCAGGATGTCCCACGGGGGGCTCACAGTCTTAATCCCCATTTTTACAGATGAGGGAACTGAGGCACAGAGAAGTTAAGTGACTTGCTCAAAGTCACACAGCTGACAGCTAGCGGAGCCGAGATTTGAACCCATGACCTCTGCCTCCAAAGCCCGGGCTCTTTCCACTGAGTCACGCTGTAGCCCTGGCCTTGCTTTGCATGCAAATGAGACTGGATGTCCGTCTACTGAGGGACTGTTGTCCTTAGCCTGGCCCCAAGGGAGGTGCAGGGAGGTTTGTTTTGTTGTCTGTCTCCCCTTTCTAGACTGTGAGCTCGTTGTTGGGTAGGGACTGTCTCTGTATGTTGCCAACTTGTACTTCCTAAGCGCTCTGCACACAGTAAGCGCTCAATAAATACGATTGAATGAATGAATGGAAAAGAGGGGGCCAGAGAAACTCAACCAGAGGGTACCTTTAGAGGTCATTTGGTCCAGTGAATGGCTGGCCATCCAAATAATAATAATCATGGTATTTCTTAAGGGCTTACTACATGCAGGCAGTGTACTAAGCACTGGGGTAGATACCCCTCCCCCTCCCCACAGCACTTGTATATATTTGTACAGATTTATTACTCTATTTTACTTGTACATATTTACTATTTATTTTGTTAATGATGTGCATATAGCTATAATTCCATTTGTTCTGACGATTTTGACACCTGTCAACATGTTTTGTTTTGTTGTCTGTCTCCCCCTTCTAGACTGGGAGCCAGTTGTTGGGTAGGGACTGTCTCTATATGTTGCCGACTTGTACTTCCCAAGCGTTTAGTACAGTGCTCTGCACACAGTAAGTGCTCAATAAATACGATTGAATGAATGAATGAATGAATGAATGAATGAATGACTTTGGGCAAGTCACTTCACTTCTCTGGGCCTCAGTTCCCTCATCTGGAAAATGGGGATTCAAACTGTAATCCCCCCCTGCCCCCACCGTGGAACAACCTGATCACCTTGTAACCTCCCCAGCGCTTAGGACGGTGCTTTGCACTATTATTCTATTTATTTTACTTGTACATATTTATTCTATTCATTTTATTTTGTTAATATGTTTTGTTTTGTCATCTGTCATCCCCCTTCTAGGCTGTAAGCCCGCTGTTGGGTAGGGACTGTCTCCATATGTTGCCAATTTGTACTTCCCAAGCGCTTAGTACAGTGCTCTGCACATAGTAAGCGCTCAATAAATACGATTGATGATGATGATGATGACCGTCTCTAGATGTTGCCTACTTGTACTTCCCAAGCGTTTAGTACAGTGCTCTGCACACAGTAAGCGCTCAATAAATACGACTGACTGACTGACTGAATGAATAAATACGATTGAATGAATGAATACAACCAAACCTAAATAGACACAGTCCCTGTCCCACGTGGGGTTCACAGTCTCAATCGCCATTTAACAGGTGGGGTAACTGAGGACCAGAGAAGTGAAGTGACTTGTCCAAGGTCACCCAGCAGACAAGCGGTGGAGCCGGGATTAGAACCCATGACCTTCTGACTCTTGGCCTGGGCTCTAGCCACTAGGTCATGGGATAAGTCCTGGGCATGCATGTGTAAACACACAGATACAAACTCACAAACACGTGCATGTACACCCACAAACACATACCCACAGGCGCGTGCCCTTCTCCGGTTCTGTGTCCAGGAGGCCACCCGGTCTGTGTCCCCTCCATCATCCTCCCCTTCCCACAGATAGAGTTTCAGTTTCTCACGCCTGGATTCTTTCTCCGCCCGACCCCACCCACCCTCTGGGTCTCTGGCGGGGGTGTATGTGTGGAGATTTATGGGGACGGGAGTCTTTCTCTGCCCCCCTTCCCCTCACTCCTGCCTTTAGTCAGCCTGTGAGGACAGCTGCCCCCTCTCAGCCCTTCTTTCCATCCACCCATCCATCTGTCTGTCCAGTTTTCTTTGTGCTCCCCCTCTCACTGCCCCCTTCCTGGGCAGAGCTGGGCCCAACACAAACCCCTTTCTGGCCCCTTGCTGGTTTCCACTGGGAGGCTTTCATTCATTCGATTGCATTTATTGAGTGCTTACTGTGTGCAGAGCACTGTACTAAGCACTTGAGAAAGTACAATACCACAATAAACAGACATCGATACAAATAAGAGAAGCAGCGTGACTCAGTGGAAAGAGTGTGGGCTTTGGAGTCAGAGGTCACCGGTTCAAATCCCAGCTCCGCCAATTGTCAGCTGTGTGAGTTTGGGCAAGTCATTTCACTTCTCTGGGCCTCAGGTACCTCATCTGTAAAATGGGGGTTTAAGACTGTGAGCCCCCCAGGGGACAACCTGATCACCTTGTAACCTCCCCGGTGCTTAGAACAGTGCTTTGCACATAGTAAGCACTTAATAAATTCCATTATTATTATTATTATTATTAAATAAATAAAATTAGGGGCTCTGGGAGGAGGAGTGGGGAGGGAGGAGGAGTGGGGAGGGAGGAGGAGGGGGGCTGAGGGAAGATGCTGCCATCTCTTTCCCACATCTGGGTTCCAACCCAGGAGAGTAAATTCCAAAAGCCATAGCGTTATGCAAGTGTATGTAAATGAGTATGCTATTTATTATTATTACTAATAATAATGGCATTTATTAAGCGCTTACTATGTGCAAAGCACTGTTCTAAGCACTGGAGGAATACAAGGTAATTAGGTTGTCCCACATGGGATTCACAGTCTTCCACCCCATTTTACAGATGAGGTAGATGCAAGGTAATCAGTTTGTCCCATGTGGGGCTCACAGTCTTAGTCCCCATTTTCCAGATGATGTAGTTGAGGCACAGAGGAGTGAAGTGACTTGCCCAAAGTCACACAGCTGACAAGTAGCAGAGCCGGGATTAGAACCCACAACCTCTGACTCCCAAGCCCGGCCGCTTTCCACTAAGCCACACTGTGACTCTTGGCATCTCCAAACTCCGGACTCCCATGACTTCTGCCTTCAAAGCCCATGCTCTTTTCCACTAAGCCACGCTGCTTCTCTGAATAATCATTCAATCGTATTTACTGAGCGCTTACTATTTGCACAGCACTGTACTAAGTGCTTAATAATAATAATGATAATAACTATGGTTTTTGTTAAGCACTGACAATGCGTCAGGCACTGTATTAAGCACTGGGGTGATACGAGCAAATTGGGTTGGACATAGTCCCCGCCCCTCAGAGGGCTCACAGTCTTAATCCCCATTTTACAGATGAGGTAACCGAGGCACAGAGAAGTCAAATGACTTGTCCAAGGCCACACAGCAGACAAGTGGCATAGTTGAGATTCAAACCCATGACCTTCTGGCTCTCGGGCCCGTGCTCTATCCATCACACCATGCTGCTTCCCTAAGCTAATGAAGCTTTCCTGGAAGAGCAGGGGACTCTTTGGTGGAGCGGAGGGGAGGAGCGGGGGTTGGGAGGGGGTGACATCATCCATCCTCGACACCTCCCTTTGGTGAGTGGGGTTGTGGGGAGGGCTGTGGACAGTGCCAGAGGTGAAGGGGGGACCTGGGGCCTGAGGGAGGGGGTTCAGGCTCCAAAAACGCTGTTTCCCGGCAGAAACTGGGTCGGGGGTCTGCTCTCTGTCAGGGGAGGGGGCTGTGGGGCAAAGCCAGAGGCAGAGGTGGGACCAGGGGTCTTATTCTCTGCAGGAGGCTGGTCTGGATTCCTCAGAACGGCCTCAGAGCTCCAGGAAATTTGGGAAAGTCCTTGGCCCCTGCTCTGCACCCAGAGCATGAATCTGGGAGCCAGAAGGACTTAGGTTTTTTTTTTTTAATGGCATTTGTTAAGCGCTTACTATGTGCAAAGCACTGTTCTAAGTGCTGGGGGGGATACAATGTGATCAAGTTGTCCCACGTGGGGCTCACAGTCTTAATCCCCATTTTTACAGATGAGGTAACTGAGGCTCAGAGAAGTTAAGTGACTTGCCCAAGGTCACAGAGCAGACTTGTGGTGGAGCCGGGATTCGAACCCATGACCTCTGACTCCAAAGCCCGGGCTCTTTCCACTGAGCCACGCTGCTTCTCTTTCAATGGGTTCCAATCCCAGCTCTTCTATTTGTCTGTTGAGTGACCTTGGGCAAGTCACGTCTCTGGAACTCAGTTCCCTCATCTGTAAAATGGGGATTGAGACTGTGAGCCCCATTTGGGATGAGGACCGTGTCCAACACGATTACCTTGTATTTACCCCAGAGTTTAGTACAGTCCCTGGAACATAGTAAGTGCTTAGCAAATACCACAGTGATTATTATCATTCTCCATATCTTTGGAGAACTGACTGAGTAGTTGGGATTGAGCTGCAGCACGAGGGATGATGGTTAGACAGCAAGAAGGACTTCCCAGCAGGGCGGCAGATCGGATCCTGGAATGGGTGGCTGGAAGAGGATGTAGACTCTCTTCCTTTGGGATTGGGATTCTCTGGAGAGTCACGCCTGGTCAGGGTGGGTTGCAGGGTGCGGGGGGGGGGGGAGGGGGTCTTGTCTGGAGGCAGGGGGATGGACCCGTTGGCCTCCCTCCTAGCCTGGTAGTGTTGGATGTTTCCCAGGACTTTCCCACGAAGAGGAGGGTGTGGTGGGAGGGCAGAGAGGGTCTGGGGGCTGGCATCACATCCGTCGACAGCTGGAGTCGGGACCCCCCCTCCCCTACTCCCCCCTCCCCTCACAGCAGACTGGGATCTCCCCCTCCCCCAGCAGCCCCCCACTCACCCCAAGCTCTCCGGCAGGAGAAAAACCCGAAACCCTACCCTGGAGTCTCAGCCTCTGCAGCTGTGGGGAGGGATGCCCTGGGCCCAGGGACGGGGAGGGGGCACCAGACCAGGACCCCATGGGAGAGGGGCCTGAGCCCAGACCCTTCTCAGCTGGGCCGGGCCAGAAACTTTCCCTCCTAGAAACGGGGGGACGTCGAGCCCGGCTTCAGGCTTCTGTCTGCATGGGCCCTCCCCGGAGGAAAGCAGCTCGAATTCCAGCAGCAGGAATGGAAGCTAGACATAAGGAAGAACTTCCTGGGAAGTGGAGTGGGGATAGACTGGATGGGGAAAGCAAGTGCCACTGCGCCTTCTCAGTTTGGGTGGCAAGAGAGGTGGTCGTTCTGTCCAGAGCAGAGGAATGGACCTAATGACCTTGGGAGGACTCACGCAGCCTTGGCAGATGCATTTAGCTTTAATTCTATTTGTTCTGACGACTTGACACCTGTCCACATGCTTTGTTCTATTGTCTGTCTCCCCCTTCTAGACTGTGAGCCCATTTTTGGGTAGGGACCGTCTCTGTATGTTGCCAACTTGTACTTCCCAAGCGCTTAATACAGTGCCCTGCAAACAGTAAGTGCTCAATAAATGTGACTGAATGAATGAAAGAATGAAACTGGATCCTTCCCCTGAGGACCTTGGCCTTGTCCTCTCTTTCCCTGTCCTCTGGTGGGGAGAGAACTCTGAGATGGAGATAGTGAGAAGCACTGTGGCTTAGTGTATAGATTATGGGCCTGGGAATCAGAAGGACCTGGGCTAGTCACTTAACTTCTCTGGGCCTCAGTTACTGCATCTGTAAAATGGGGATTAAGAGTGTGAGCCCCATGTGGGATAGGGACTGTGTCCAACCTAATTATCTTATACTTACCCCAGTGCTTAGAACAATGTTTGGCACATAGTAAGTGCTTAATAAGTATTATTATTATTATTATTATAATCATCATTAATTCTACTACTAATAGATATTATTATTATTATTATGATTATTAGGACAGACACTCCCTTTTTCCCCAGAGTGAGGCAGGGAGGGGCCACAGCTGGGACTGCTGGATTGGGAAGTTGATTCAGGAGACCCGGGTTCTAATTCCAGCTCTGCCACATGTCTATTGTTTGACCCTGGTTAAGTCACTTCCCTTCTCTGTGCCTCAGTTACCTCATCTGTAAAATGGGGACTGAGACTGTGAGCCCCAGGTGGATAGAAACTGAGTCCAACCTGATTAGCTTGGATCTACCCCATCATTTAGTACAGTGCCTGACTAATAGTAAACACTCAACATATACCATAAACAACAACCGGGGGACTTCCTGGAGGAGGCAGTCCTCCTACAGGAGGATTATGGGCCAGAACGGGAAGGCTGATCTGGGCAGGGAGATGGCCTGGCCTGTGCTGGAAGAGGTAGGTTTAGGGGGCTCTGGGACAACAGGAGATGTTTGGGGTGAGTGGATTGGGGGGATGTGGGGAGGTCTCAAGAGGGTGAGTTGTAGATGAACTGCAGCAGGGGAAACTGTTTTTGTCATTATCCCAGCCTCTCAAGTCCTCTGGCCCCACTACCTGCCCTCTCACCCTCCGTCTCCCCGGTGGCACAATCACCTTGGTGTTTTTATTCCCTAAGTGCTCTCTCATTAATCATCTCAATTTGGTCCTCACAGCAATGCTGGGAGGTAGGTATTATTATCTCCATTTTGAAGATGGGGAAACTAAGGTACAGAAAGGTCAACCGATTCTTGTTAATATGTTTTGTTTTGTTCTCTGTCTCCCCCTTCTAGACTGTGAGCCCACTGTTGGGTAGGGACCGTCTCTATATGTTACCAACTTGTACTTCTCAAGCGCTTGGTACAGTGCTCTGCACACAGTAAGCGCTCAATAAATACGATTGAATGAATGAATGAATGAATCCACAGTCGCTCTGCAGGCTGGTGGCAGTGCTCAGACTCGAACCCGGACCTCACGGCTTCCAGGCTGGCTCTTTTCCATGACACACACTGCTAGAGTGTGGGGCTGGGGGATTCTGCTCAGGGGGAGGCAAGGCTGGTGGAGGGAGGGCCTGTGGGGGTCTTTGTGGGGGAGACCATTTATTCATTCATTCAAATGTATTTACTAAGAGCTTACTGTGTGCAGAGCACTGTACTAAGCACTTGGGAGAGTACAATACAACAGTAAACTGACACATTCCCTGCCCACAATGAGCTTAAAGTCTGGGAGGGAGAGGGGGAGACAAGAGACACAGTCGGTGGAGGGAGGGTCTGTGGGGGTCTGGAGGAGAGGGACAAATGGTTGATGGGGTGCTCTGCACACAGTAAGCACTCAATAAATACGATTGATTGATTGATTGATTAAGGGAGAGTCTTCAGGGTTGTTTTGGTGGGAAGGAAGACAAGGCCAGTGGAGAGAGGGTCTGTGTGGGTCTGGCAGGGAGGAAGACAAGGCCAGTAGAGGGAGAAGCAGTGTGGCTTAGTTGAAAGAGCATGGGCTTGGGAGTCAGAGGACATGGGTTCTAATCCCGGCCTCTCCACTTATCTGCTAGGTGACCTTGGGCAAGCCACTTCCCTGCCCTGTAGCATGGTGTAGTGGTTAGAGCACGGGCCTGAAAGTCAGAGGGCTTGGGGTCCTAATCTTGCCTCTGCCACTCGTCTGCTGTGTGACTTTGGGCAAGTCACTTCACTTCTCGGTGCCTCAGTTACCTCATCTGTAAAATGGGGATTAAGACTGTGGGACAGGGACGGCTCTGCACACAGTAAGCGCTCAATAAATACGATTGAATGAATGAATGCATCCAACCTGATTTGCTTGTATTCACCCCAGCGCTTAGCATAGTGCCTGGCAATAATAATAATAATTATGACATTTGTTAAGCGCTTGCTATGTGCCAAGCACTGTTCTAAGCACTGATAATAATGATGATGATAATAATGATGATGGTATTTGTTAAGCACTCTTAGCTTAGAAGCACTCTTCTAAAGCACTGGGGTAGATACAAGGTAATGGGGTTGTCCCACGGGGGCTCACAGTCTTCATCCCCATTTTCTAGATGATGTAACTGAGGCAGAGAGAAGTGAAGTGACTTACCCAAAGTCACATAGCTGATAAGTGGCAGAGTCAGGATTAGAAGCCACGATCTCTGAATCCCAAGCCGGAGTTCTTTCCACTAAGCATATGCAGTAAGCGCCTAATAAATACTGCAATTATTCTCTCTCTCAGTTACTTCTTCTGTAAAATGGGGAGTAAGACTGTGAGCCCCACTTGGGACAAATTGATTACCTTCTATCTACCCCAGTGCTTAGAACAGTGCTTGGCATATAGTAAGCACTTAGCAAATACCATAATTATTATTATTAGGGAGGGTCTGTGGGGGTCTGGAGGGGAGGGACAGAAGGCTGGTGGAAGGAGGGTCCACAGGGGTCTGGAGGGGAAGGAGAGAAGGCCGGTGGGAAGAGGAGGGGGATCTGTGGGGGTCTGGCGGGAACAGAGACAAGGCCGGTGGGAGGAGGGGGGGAAGGCCAGTCACAGGGGCATGAGCCGTAAACTAAAACAGCAGGCATGGGGAATGTGCTAATCTCCGCCCCAGGGCCAAACAACTGGCAGCAGAGAGGATGAACAGAGACCCCCCAGCTGCTGCCACCTCATCCCAAGCCAGGAACAGGCAGGCCTGTCTGCTGGTTAGCGTCCTGACCTGAAGTGAAGAGCCAGACTTCATCTCTCCACCTCGAGCAGGGTGACCATGATCAAGTCACTCAATCTTTCTGGGCCAGAACCAAACATTTCTGGTCAGTGAGAAGGATTTAGCTCTTGGCTCTCCATGAAAGTGGGGGTTTATCGGGGGGTGTCTCTGCCTTTTAGAGGAACTGCAGGAGAAAGAGACCACAAAATGGCTGGGAGGGAGGGGAAGGGATGTAATAATGGCCCCAGGATAGCTTAGATTCCACGAGCAGGAGTTATGTGCTGTGACCTGTGGGGTAAGTGACTCTCTCTGTGCCAGTGTGTGCTCAGAATTCGGTTGGCAATCTCAATCAGTCAGTCGATTGTATTTACTGAGCGCTCTCTCTGTGCAGAACACTGTACTACTACTACTAATAATAATAATAATAATAATGGCATTTGTTAAATGCTTACTATGTGCAAAGCACTGTTCTAAGTGCTGGGAAGGTTACAAGGTGATCAGGTTGTCCCTTGGGGGGCTCACAGTCTTAGTCCCCATTTTACAAATGAGGTAACTGAGGCCCAGAGAAGTTAAGTGACTTGCCCAAAGTCACACAGCTGACAATTGGCAGAGCCAGAGTTTGAACTCATGGCCTCTTGACTCCAAAGCCCGTGCTCTTTCCACTAAGCCACGCTGCTTCTCTCATAAAGCAATACTGCAGCTGTTTATCAGCATCTTTGAAAGGGGAGGCAAAGTGGCCTAGTGGAAAAAACACTGGGGGGAAGGGGGTGTCCAAAGGCCAGGGTTCTAGTCCCAGATCTGCCTCAACTGCTGTGTGACCTAGAGCAAGTCACTTAACCTTAATTGTGCCTCAGGTTTTGTTTCTGTAAAGTGGGGATAAAATAACCTATTCTACCTCCCGGACTGGGAGCCCCAGGTGGGAGAGGGACTTGATCTAACCATCTTGTATCAACCCTAGTACTTAGTATAGCATTTGGAACCTACTAAGCACTTAATAAATACTATTTTAAAAAATGGAGCAAATAGAGCTAGAGCTCCTCTTAGTAGACTGTATTCAGAACAACTAAGCATTTGGGAGAGTACGATGCAACAATAGAATGGACACATTCCCTGTTCACGGTCAGCTTACGGTCTAGAGGACTCTGCCTCTCAGGAATCCTCCTAGCCCATCTCTGTTTACATCTGGGGGTGTCTCCTCTACCCTCCACCCAACTGGGGTCCCCCTCTGTCTCTTTTTGTCTGTTGGTGTCCCCCTTGCCTCTATCACTTAGGTCCTCATCCATTTCTGTTTATGTCTGGGGGTATCCTCCCACCCCTCCATTCATTTAATCATATTTATTGAGCACTTAGGGTGTGCAGAGCACTGTACAATGCAACAATAAACAAATTCCCTGCCCACAACGAGCTTACGGTCATTCATTCATTCAATCATATTTATTGAGTGCTTACTGTATGCAGAGCGCTTGAGAAAGTGCAGTACAGCACTAAAGAGTGACAATTCCTGCCCACAACGAGTTCACAGTCTAAAGGGGGGAGACAGACATCAATGCAAATAAACAGACATCAATATAAATAAATAAAATGACAGAATTATATGCGCCTTGGGGCGGGGAGAGGGGGGAAGAGCAAAGGGAGCAAGACGTAGAAGGGAGTGGGAGATGACGAAAAATGGGGCTTAGTCTGGGAAGGCCTCTTGGAAGAGGTGGGCCTTCAGTAAGGCTTTGAAGACCTAGGGGTGTCATTGTCTGGCGGATTTGAGGAGGGAGGGTGTTCCAAGGCAGTGGTGGGACATGGGCCAGGGATTCGCAGTGAGACAGGCGAGATTGAGGCTCGGTGAGAAGGTTACTCGGGTCCCCGTCTGTCTCTGTTTACAGCTGGGGGTGCCCCCCCTCCGGCCCCTCCGTCCAACTCGGATCTCCGGGTGGGTTTGAATTGGCAGCTGGGACTGTCTTGCTAGTCTGGTGTTTGCATTTCAAAGCGCTGGGGGAGTGGGGGGGACTGGGCAGAACATATGGTCCTGCAGAGCCGGGAGCCAGAGGAGGAGTTGTGTTTGTGTGTGTGTGTGTGTGTTTGTGTGAATGTGCTTGCTGAATTGTGTGTGGATGTGTCGCCTGAGTCTTGGGGGACACACAGGGTGTGACTGTTTGTATGCGTGTGGGTGCACGGTACATTTCACATAATGTTTATGCACGTGCGTTTGGACAAGTTTGTGCCTGAAAGTGTACAGAGAGTTGTCCTTAGTATTTAGAGAAGTCGCCACTGACAGGGCCTTTGAAATTCACCTCCAGGCAGTCAGTCCATCGTATTTATTGAGCGCTTATGAGGTGCACAGCACTGGACTAAGTGCTTGGTAGAGGACAGCATAAGTACAAGTGTTGCCAACTTGTACTTCCCAAGCGCTTAGTACAGTGCTCTGCACACAGTAAGCGCTCAATAAATACGATTGAATGAATGAATGAATAACAATATAACAGGCACACAACGGGCTTACAGTCTAGTCATAATTGAGGTACTTCGTAAGTGCTTATTATATGCCACACATTGTGCCAAGCACTGGGGCGGATATAATATGGTCAGATCGGACACAGTCCCTCTCCCATTCATTCATTCAATCGTATTTATTTTACACTTCCTAGGTGCAGAGCACTGAAATAAGCACTTGGGAGAGTACAGTGTAACAGTAAACAGACACATTCCCTGCCCACAATGAGCTTATAGTCTAGAAGGGGAGACAGACATGAATATGAATAAATAAGTTATAGATATGGACATAAGTGCTGTGGTGGTGGGGGGTGAGTCCCACAAAGGGCTCCTAGTTGAAGGGGAATGGAGTACAGATATTTAATCAAGCGCTCAATAAATGTAATTGAATGAATGAATGAATGAATCCCCATTTCACAGATGAGGAAACTGAGGCTGGGAGAAGTTAAATGAATTGCCCAAGATCACGCAGCAGGCAAGTAATGCAGTCGGGATTAGAGCCCAGGTCTCGTGTGTGTGTGTGTGTGTGTGTGTGTGTGTGTGTCCCCACAAGTGTACTTGTCTTTGTCTATAAACACACTAACTTACTTATTTGTGGTATTTGTTAAGTACTTACTGTGTACACCAGTGTGATTGTCCATGTGTGTGTAAGTGTATGAGTGTAACAGTGAGTGCTCATTAATAGTAATAATAATAATAATTGTGGTATTCATTAAGCGCTTACTATGTGGCAGGCACTGTTCTAAGTGCTGGCGTGGATACAAGCAAATTGGGTTGGACACAGTTCCTGTCCCATGTGGGGCTCATAGTATCAATTGCTGTTTTACAGATGAGGGAACTGAGGCACAGAGAAGTTTGTTCTTTTGGTCAATCATATTCATTCATTCATTCATTCAATCGTAATTATTGAGCACTTACTGTGTGCAGAGCATTCTACTAAGCGTTCGGAAAGTCCAATTCGGCAACGGATTGAGACAATAATAATAATAATAATGACATTTATTAAGTGCTTACTATGTGCAAAGCACTGTTCTAAGCACTGGGGAGATTACAACGTGATCAGGTTGTCCCACGGGGGGCTCACAGTCTTAATCCCCATTTTACAGATGAGGTAACTGAGGCCCAGAGAAGTTAAGTGACTTGCCCAAAGTCACACAGCTGACAATTGGCAAAGCTGGGATTTGAACCCCTGACCTCTGACTCCAAAGCCTGTGCTCTTTCCACTGGGCCACGTCCCTACCCAACAACAGGCTCACAGTCTAGAAGGGTGAAGCGACTAGCCCAAGGCCACTCAGCAGACAAGTGGCAGAGCTGGAATTAGAACCATAGCCTTTTGACTCCAGGGCCCATGCTCTCTCCACTACTCCATGCTGCTCTGCACACAGTAAGTGCTCAGTAAATACAAATGATTGATTGACGAGCGAGATCCTAGCATTCAGTGCTTTGAGATCTTCAGAGGGAGATGATCTGGAAATTCCCCCGGTTGGAGGTTTAGGGGTGAGTGGGGGATGGAGGGCAGCCAGGATGGGGAGCAACAGCCCTGTCACTGACCCCTGACTCCTGACCTCTGATCTGCATCTCTACCCCAGTCACCATCCCCCGAGCTGATCTGATGATGATCTGCCAGCACCAGCAGTTCAGCCCCCCACCTCTGGCCCTGCTTCTGGGGAGGGGGCGAGGGCCCAGATCAAAGGGAGGTGCCCCCATCAGCAACCGGAGCCCCCAGCCCATTGTCTGAGCCGTAATCCGAGTCTCAAAATCGGAGCCAGACAGCGGACAGAGCGGAGCCCGGCCTGGGGTGGGGGGGAGGCGGGTGTGGTATGGACGTGGTCAATGGGGAAACTGGATCTGGTCCCATTCACTGGGACAAAAGACAGGGCTGGCTTTGGCGGGGGGACTGGAGGCAGGAGGACCAGAAGAGGGGGACCATGGAGCTGGGGGACAAGGGAAGGGGGCTGAGTGGTTGGGAGGGATTGCATCTAGAGGAAAGGGAAGAGAAGATTGTGGGGAAGGGGAACCGGAGCTGGCGGGCCAGAGGCGTGGGAGCCCGGGAAGTGCGGGCTGGGGGTTGCTCGTCTCTGTACTGGTAAATCTCTGACTAGTTTTTTTGTTTTTTTTGCCTTTCTTGCCTTTTCCGCCCCATCCCAGATCCCCCCACTCCCCCTCTGGTCCCCTTCCAGCTCGCCAAATCTGGTGCTGTCTCCCTGGGTGCGGCCTCCAGCCCTGAGGAGAAAAATAATAATAATAATAATAATTGTGGTGTACCTTAAATGCTTTCCATGTCCCAAGCACTGGACTAAGTGCTGCGGGGGAATACAAGCAAATCAGGTTGGACACAGTCCCCGTTCCACATGGGGCCCTCAGTCTTAATCCCCATTTGCAGATGACATAGCTGAGACGCAGAGAAGTGAAGCGACTGGCCCAAGGTCACCCAACAGGCAAGTGGCGGAGCTGGGATTAGGACTCAGTTTCCTCTGATTTCCAGGCCAATGGTCTATCCACTAGGCCACACTGCTGCTCTTTGGTCGCTCACCTGTAAAATGGAGATAAAATTTACTGCGGGACAAGGTGCGATTTTTTTTTGTCCCTTCTCCCCAGCGCCTGGCACAAAGTAAGCATTTACTAAACACCCACACTGTTATAACTGTATCCTCAGCCAGAGGCCACAGTTCTCGATGTTTCTTCCTGCCCCAAGGGGAAGGTCTTGCCCTTTCTGCAGCCTCACCAGATGCCTGAGTCCTCAGCTCTGGGTTGCCTCAACTCCTCCTCTATCCTATCAGCCCCCTTGGTGTGGCCTCTGTTACACCTTGGGGTCCGAGCTGCCTGGGTAGACTGAGTAGGACTGGGTAGAATAATAATCGTGGTATTTGTTAAGTGCTTACTGTGTGCCAGGCACTGTCCTAAGCACGGGGTGGATACAAACAAATCAGGTTGGAAACAGTCCCTCTCTCCCGTGGGGCTCCCAGTCTCAATCCCCATTTTACAGAGGAGGGAACTGAGGCATGGAACATTGAAGTGACTTGTCCAAGGTCACAGAGAGCTGGGATTAGAACCCATGACCTTCTGACTCCCAGGCTGTGCTCTATCCACTGCTCCATGCTGGTTCTCTGCAGGGCACGGCACCGTGGGACTGGGTGAGGTTGGGCAGAGCAGAGCTGGGTGGGACTGGTGGGGAGGGGCAGGGCAAACTGGGACTTGGCATTGAGGGACTGGGAGGGGTTGGGCACAGCAGGACTGGGTTGGGGGAAGGGTGGTGGGATTGGGCAAAGCAGGGAATTATGTCATGGGGCCGGGCAGAGTGGAAGGAGGGCAGGCTGTTATGGCACGGTGTTATGAGCATGGGCAGTGCAGGGCATCGCGTTATGGGAGTGAACAGGGCTGGGCAGAGTGGAGGGGCCAGGCTGGGCAGAGCAAAATGGGGTGTGGAGGTATGTGGCTGGACGGAGCTGGGCAAAGCAGGGCCGATCGTGGCGTTTGTGGGGTTGGACAGGGCTGAGCAGAGAGGGGCAGAGCGTGGTGGGATGTGGTGATGTGGAACTGGGTAGAGTCGGGCAGAATTGCCTAGAGTATGGGCCTGAGAGTCAGAAGGTTATGGGTTCTAATCCTGCTCTGCCACTTGTCTGTTGCGTGGCCTTGAGCAAGTCGCTTCACTTTTCTGGGCCTCAGTTACCTCCTCTGGAAAATGGGGATTGAGATCGTGAGCCCCACATGGGGCAGGGACTGGGCCCAACTCAATTTGCTTGTATCTACCCCAGCGCTTTGTTCAGTGCCTGACACTATAGTAAGCGCTTAACAAATACCATCATTGTTATTACTATTATTATTATTATTATGGGGCTGGGCAGGGTTGGACAGAACAGGGCAGAGCCTGGTGGGATCTAGTATTTTGAGGGGATTGTGAGGGGCTGGGAGGGGCTGAGTAGAGTCGGGTGGGGGGCAGAGCATGGTGGTCTCTGCTATGGTGGGGCTCAACATGGACCCCAGTGAGACTCAGGAATGCTAAATTTCTACCGTCTCCAAGACCCAGGGCAGTCTGCCAACCCCACCCATCTCTCGCCCCTAATGATCCCACCACTTACTTCACTGATCAATTAATCAGTCGTATTTATTGAGTACTTAATGTGTACTCCCAGAGCACTTGGGAGATCAAATTGAAACCGCTAAGTATATTCTCCTTTAAATCTCCCTTCCTCCTTTCCATCCCTTCCTCCTCCTACCTCCTCCTCAACTCTCCCATCCTCAGCAGTATCTCAAGAGGAGCTCTTCCACCTCCTCTCAAAATCTACCCCCTCCCCCTGCACCTCTGACCCTCTCCCTTCCCACCTCGTCAAAACAACTGCCTCCTCCCTTCTTCCCTCACTGACTGCCATCTTTAACCATTGACTTTCCAATGGCTCCTTGGGCACTACTTTCCAACACGCCCATGTCACCCCACTTCTAAAAAAAAATTCTCCCTCGACACCCCAGCTCCTTCTAGTTATGGCCCCCTCTCCCCCTACCCTTCTTCTCCAAACGTCTTGAGAGAATTGTCTACATCGCTCCCTCCACTTCCTCTCCTCCAACTCTCTCTTTGACCCTGGCAATCTGGCTTCCGCCCCCTTCACTCCACAGAAATTGCCTTCTCTAAGGTCACCAGTGACCTTGCAAAATCCAATGGCCTCTATTCCATCCGAATCCTTCTTGATCTTCCTGCTGCTTTTGACGCTGTTGATCACCCCCTTCTCCTGGGAACTTAACCTAACCTCAGTTTCACTGACACTGTCCTCTCCTGGTTCTCCTCACAGTTTCAGTCTGCTCCTTCTCAGTCTCTTTTACTGTCACATTCATTCAATCATATTTATTGAGTGCATACTACGTGCAGAACACTGTAGTAAGCGGTCTCCTTCTCTTCCTCCCACCCTTAAGGTTCAGGTCTTCTATTCTCCAGCTACACCCACTCCCTGGAAAACTCATTCCCTCTCGTGGCTTTGGCTACAACCTCTAGGTGGATGATTCCCAAATCTACATCTCCAGCTCTGACCTCTCTCCTCTGCAGTTTCATAGTTCCTCCTGCCTTTGGGACATCGCTAATTCAATGTCCTGCTGATGCCTCAAACGTCCAAAGCAGAACTCATCTTCCCACCCAAATTCTGTCCTCCCCTTGACTTTTCTATCACCGTAGAAAACACCACCACCCTCCTTGATGATGATGATGATGGCATTTATTAAGCGCTTACTATGTGCAAAGCACTGTTCTAAGCACTGGGGAGGTTACAAGGTGATCAGTTGTCCTACAGGGGGCTCACAGTCTCAATCCCCATTTTACAGATGAGGTAACAGGCAAAGAGAAGTGAAGTGACTTGCCCAAAGTCACACAGCTGACAATTGGCAGAGCTGGGATTAGAACCCATGACCTCTAACTTCAAAGCCCATGCTCTTTCCACTGAGCCACGCTGCTTCTCTCTTGTCTCACAAACCCACAACCTTGGCATTAGCCCTGACTCATCTCCCTCATTCAACTCGTACATTCACTCTCATGAAAATCCTGTCAGTTCTACTTTCACAACATCTCTAGAATCCACCCTTTTCCCCTCCATCCAAATTGCTACCACTTATATCTCACCACTTATATCCCACTTCAATGAATCAGCTTCTTCGCTGACCTCCTTTCCTCCTGCCTCTCCCCTCTCCGGTCCTTCCTTTGCTGCCGTATCATTTTTCTGAAACCAACAAACAAAACTTTCAATCCATATCTCATCATGCCTCAAAAACCTCCAGTGGTCGCCCACCCACCTTCACATTCATCCATTCATTCCATCATATTTATTGAGTGCTTACTGTGTGCAAAGCACTCAAACAGAACTTCCTAACCATCAGCTTTAAGGCACTCAATCAGCTCTCTCCCTTCTTACCTTACCTCACTGCTCTCCTGCTATAATCCAATCCTGGCACTCCACTCCTCTAATGCCAACATGCTCTGTATACCTCAATCTCATCTATCCTGCCCTTGCCAATGTTCTCCTTCAATCCTGGAACTCCCTCCACCTTGGGCAAGTCGCTTCACTTCTCTGTGCCTCAGTTCCCTCGTCTGTAAAATGGGGAATTAAGACTGTTAGAACAGTGCTTGGCACATAGTAAGCGCTTAACAAATGTCATTATTATTATTATTATTATTATTAGCAATCGTATTCAACCTGACACCTTCAAAACCCTCCTAAAATCACATCTCCTCCAAGAGGCTTTCCCTGACTAGAACTTCATTGACCATACTGGCTCTCCCCTTTGTGTTCTTTCATTCATTCAATCATATTTATTGAGTGCTTACTTTGTGCAGAGCACTGTACTAAGCGCTTGGGAAGTACTATGCATTTGACTGTGAACCACTTTGAAATTCACCCCAAACCCACAGCACATATGTACATGTCATTATACTCTACTATCATCCCTACCGGCAATTAATTTTATTGCCTACCTCCCCTTAGACTATAAACTCCTTGTGGACAGGGATCTTATTGTACTGTATTTCCCCAAGGAGTGAGTTGACTGAGGCATAGTGAAGTGACTTGCTCAAGGTCACACAGCAGACATGTGGCAGAGCCGGAATGATGACCCACGACCTCCTCCCAGACCCGGGCTCTTTCCACTAGGCTATGGGGCTTCTTCAGGCCATAGATTCAAGTGTGTAGGTGAAGCAGAAAGGAGAGGAAGTAGGGGAAGTGAGGGCTTAGTGAAAAAGGCCTCTTGGAGGAGAAGCGATTTAAAATAAGTCTTTGAAGGTGGGGAGATTAGTGGTCTGTTTTACATAAGGGAGAGAGAATTCCAGGCCAGAGGAAGGGCCTGGGCAAGGAGGTTGCTGACAACTAGAGGAGATTGAGGTGTAAGGAGATGGTTGGAGGAGTGAAATGTGCAGGCTGGCTTGTCCTAGGAAATCAGCGTGGGCCTGACTGTGATCTGGGATCAAGTGATCCGGCAGAGGAAGTGCCCCCTCCCACCGCCACCCCCGTCTCCCAGCAGATGCCTGGGCTATAGTATTCCCTGGCCCACCCCAGGACACTTCTGGTTCAGCTCCCATCTTTCTGGTCCCTTCATCATCATCATCATCAATCGTATTTATTGAGCGCTTACTATGTGCAGCTTACTACGTACTTCCTCATCACCCATCCGACCCCCACCCCCACATCCAGCCCAGGGCCCTCGCTGGAACTGGAATGGCAGCATAGCGTAGTGAATAGAGCCCAACTTGTACTTACCAAGTGCTCTGCACACAGCAAGCGCTCAATAAATACGATTGAATGAATGAATGAATGAATGAATGAATGAATGAATGAATGAATGAAGCATAGGCCTGGGAGTCAGAAGGACCTGGATCCCGGCTCCACCACGTGACCTTGGGTAAGTCATTTAACGTCTCTAATTTAGCCTCAGTTACCTCAACAGTAAAATGAGGATTAAGACTGTGAGCCCTATGTGGGACAATCTGATTGCCTTGTATCCACCCTAGTTCTTAGAAAAGTGTTTGGCACATAGTAAGCGCTTGATGAATACCATTATTATTATTCTCTGAGCCTCAATTACCTCATCTGTAAAAACAATCAATCAATCAATCAATTGTATTTATTGAGCGCTTACTGTGTGCAGAGCACTGTACTAAGCACTTGGGAAGTACAAGTTGGCAACATATAGAGACAGTCCCTACCCAACAGTGGGCTCACAGTCTAGAAGGGGGAGACAGAGAACAAAACCAAACATACTAACAAAATAAAATAAATAGAATAGATATGGGGATTGAGACTGTGATCCCAACATGGGACAAGGGACTGTGTCCCACCCAATTTGCTTGTGTCCATTCCAGCACTTAGTACAGTGTCTGGCATGTAGTAAGTGCTTAACAAATTATTATTATCATCTTGTCTCTACCTCAGTGTGAGTCCATTGTTGGGTAGGGACCATCTCTATATTTTGCTGACTTGTATTTCCCAAGCACTTAGTACAGTGCTCTGCACACAGTAAGCACTCAATAAATATGATTGAATGAATGAATGCTTAGAACAGTGCTTGGCACATAGTAAGTGCTTAACAAATACCACAATTATTATTATTGCCCTTTGAGTTTGTGGTATTCACCCTACCCTGAGTCTCACAACATTAATTTATTTATTTTTTATGGTATTTGTTACGCTCTCATTTTGTGTCAAGCACTGTTCTAACCCCTTGGGTAGATACAGAATAATCAGGTTGGACCCAGTCCCTGCTCCACACAGAGCTCACTGTCTTAATCCCCATTTTACAGATGAGGTAACTGAGGCCAAGCAAAGTTAAGTAAGTTGCCCAAGGTCACACAGCAGACAAGTGGCAGAGCCGGGATTAGAACCCAGGTCCTCCATCTCCCAGTCCCGGCCCTTTTCCATTAAGCCATACTCCTTCTTATTTATGTACATATCTGTCATTTATTTTAATCTCTATCTCCCCTTGTAGACTATAAACTCCTGATGGGCAGGGAACGTGTTTTCCAATTCTATTGCATTGTTCTCTCCCAAGTGCTTAGTTCAGTGCTCTGCATGTAGTAAGGGAAAAGGTGGGACAGCTCCTGCTATCCCCATATCATTCAGTAAGCGCTTAACAAATGCCATCATTTTTTATTTTTATTTATTGAGCGCTTACTGTGTGCAGAGCACTGTACTGAGTGCCTGGGAAGTACGAGTCGGCAACATATAGAGGCGGTCCCTAGCCAACAACGGGCTCACAGTCTAGAAGGGGGAGACAGACAACAAAACAAAACATGTGGACGGGTGTCAAGTCATCAGAATAAATAGAAGTAAAGCTAGATGCACATCATTAACAAAATAAATAGAATAGTGAATATGTACAAGTAAAATAAATAGAGTAATAAATCTGTACAAACATATATACAGGTGCTGTGGGGAGGGGAAGGAGGTAGGGTAGGGGGGATGGGAAAGGAGAGAGGAAAAAGGGGCCTCAGTCTTCCCCTCCCCTTCTATGAGCCCCCTGGCTCTGGACCCCTCCCTCTGTGGGTGGTTGGCTCAAATGCAGTGGGTTCTGTGAGCCCACTGTTAGGTAGAGACTGTCTCTATATGTTGCCAACTTGTACTTCCCAAGCGCTTAGTACAGTGCTCTGCACACAGTAAGCACTCAATAAATACAATTGATTGATTGATTGATTCTGGGCACTCCCTGGTATTGGAGTCCGGCAGGGCCTGTTCCTTTAAAAGCAGGTATTATCAGCTCTCCACTTTGATCCGTTCCTTTTAAGCACTTGCTTTCACCCTCCCCTCAGCCCCAAAGCACTTATGACTATATGTGTAATTTATTTTAATACCCGTCTCCCCCTCTAAACTGTAAGCTGGTTTCTTCGGTAATGGTCTTTGTTAAGCACTTACTGTGTGCCAGACACTGTTCTAAGCTCTGGGGTAGATACAAGCTCATCATGTTGGGTACATGAGAAGCAGCAGCGTGGCTCGGTGGCAAAAGCACGGGCTTTGGAGTCAGAGGTCATGGGTTCAAATCGCAGCTCCACCAACTGTCAGCTGGGTGACTTTGGGCAAGTCACTTCACTTCTCGGTGCCTCAGTTATCTCATCTGTAAAATGAGGATTAAGACTGTGAGCCCACTGTGGGACAACCTGATCACCTTGTAACCTCCCCAGCGCATAGAACAGTGCTTTGCACATAGTAAGCACTTAACAAATACCATCCTTATTATTATTATTACAGTCCATGTCCCGCATGGAGCTCACAGTCTTAATTCCCATTTTACAGATGAGGGAACTGGGCCACAGAGAAGTTAAGTGACTTGCCCAAGGTCACACAGCAAAGTAGCGTAGAGCTGGGATTAGAACCGAGGTCCTTCTGATTCCCAGGCCTGAGCTCTATCCACTAGGCCACATTGCTTCTCTGGTTAGGGGCAGAGTATTTGTGGTATTGTGGTAATTGTACTTTGTGGTTCCATATCCCCGAAGTGCATACAGTGCTCTGTATGCAGTAGGTGCTCAGGAAATACCATTGATTGATTGCATCTATAGGGGAAACCAGAAGCAGGGGACCCTGAGGTTCTGGTCACTCAACCTCGTTCTGTTTTCCACCGCCTCTGAACGATCATTCATTCATTCAACCGTATTTATTGAGCGCTTTCTGTATGCAAAGCACTGTACTAAGCGCTTACAGATCCACTGATCTCCCTCACCTCCCGGGACAAAAGCAAGAGGCAAGAGGACTTAAACTGCAGCAGTGGGAATGAAGGTTAGACCCCCAAGAGGCACTTCCCGACTAGGAGAGGGAGGAAACCCCCAAATTAACCCTGGAGAGCCAGAGGGGAAACTCACGGTGCTAAGGAAACAGGGGACTGGGCGAGATGTCTTCTGGAGGGTTCTCCTTTCCCGGGGAGTCTAGCAATTTCATCTTCTAGCCAATGATTTTGGGTTGGGCTGGGGGTGGAGGGTGGGACTCTCCCCTCCGGCCAGGTTGGGGAAAACTGGGAAGAGGAGATCTCCCCTCACACCCCCTCCTTCCCTCCCTCATCCCATCCCCTCCCAAAATCCCTGGCCCATGAGCAAAAGGGCCCAGCTTTCCTCTGCTAAAAACTGTGAAAAAAAGCAGATCCCGATTTCCCTTTCCAGGAGGATTCCCTGGGTCTTTCCTCAGGCGGTTTCTGGCCCCTGCTGAGGAAACAACCCTGAAAAATCTCATCTGCAAAATGGGGGTTAAGATAGTGAACTCCCAGACTGAGCCCCCTTTTTCCTCTCCTCCTCCCCATCCCCCCGCCGTCCTACCTCCTTCCCTTCCCCACAGCACCTGTATATATGTTTGTACAGATTTATTACTCAATTTTACTTGTACATATTTACTATTCTATTTATTTTGTTAATGATGTGCATCTAGCTTTATTCGTATTTATTCTGATGACTTGACACCTGTCCACATGTTTTGTTTTGTTGTCTGTCTCCCCCTTCTAGACTGTGAGCCCGTTGTTGGGTAGGGACCATCTCTATACGTTACCAGCTTGTAATGATGATGGCATTTATTAAGCACTTACTATGTGCAAAGCACTGTACTAAGCGCTGTATTTCCCAAGGGCTTAGTAGAGTGCTCTGCACACAGTAAGCGCTCAATAAATACGATCGAATGAATTGAATGAATGAATGAATGTGGGACAGGAATGTGTCCAACCTGATTAGCATTTATCTACCCCAGGGCTTAGAATATAGTGTCTGGAACATAATAATGATAATAATAATAATAATGACATTTATTAAGTGCTTACCATGTGCAAAGCACTGTTCTAAGTGCTGGGGAGGTTACAAGGTGATCAGGTTGTCCCACAGAGGGCTCACAGTCTTAACCCCCATTTTACAGATGAGGTAACTGAGGCACAGAGAAGTTAAGTGACTCTCCCAAAGTCACAAGTCCCAAAGGCGCTTAACACACATAATAATAATAGTAATAATAATAATGGCATTTATTAAGTACTTCTCTGAGTCACATACCCCATATACTGGTAAATATGGTATTAAGGTTCTCTGGCTCCCAGGCCGTATCCTCGGTCAATCAATCAACCAATCAATCAATCAATGATACTCACTGAGTGCTTACTATGTGCAAAACACTGAACCAAGCACTTAAGGAGAGGATGATATAAAAGAGATGATAGACAAGATTCCTGCCCTCATGGAACTTACTGTATAAAGGGTAAGACAAACAAGATAATTAATTGGATATGAGAAAAACACCACAGGGTAAGGATAAGTACATGGTAATAATAATAATAACTTTTATTATTATTATTATGGTATTTGTTAAGCTCTTACTATGTGCCAAGCACTGTTCTAAGCACTGCGATAGATACATGATAATCAGGCTATCCCATGTGGATTTCACAGTCTTAATCCCCATTTTAGAGATGAGGTAACTGAGGCCCAGAGAAGTTAAGTGACTTGCCCAAAGTCACCCAGCAGACAAGTGGCAGAACGGGAATTAGAACCCATGACCTCTGACTCCAAAGCCCGGGCTCTTTCCACTGAGCCACGCTGCTTCTCTAAGCACATAAATGCTGTGGGGCTGGGTTGGGGGATCGACTAAAGGTGTTTATATTGGTTAATACGATATTCGATTTTGCTGACTCCAATAATCATAAATATGCTATTAGACGTCTCTGAATCTTATGCTCTGTAAACGGAAATAAGGTATTTGATTTCTCCAAGACCCATAACTTATATACTAGTAAATAAGTTATGAGACTTCTCCGAATCCCTAAAATTTTCCCCTATAAACAGGTAATTATGGTACTCAATTTCTCCCAAGCATCATCCAAGTGAGCATTCACCTGAGGACAGTCTAGCCAGGTAATTCTAGTTGCGGGGGAGGGGGGCGGTCAGTACAGTCCAAAGGGCCAGAAGGGACATCATCAATCGTATTTATTGAGCGCTTACTATGTGCAGAACACTGTACTAAGGGAGGGGGCTTGGGGGTGACTTGGGGGAGGAGGGAGGGACACTTGTGGAGGGGGTCTTGGGACTGAGAGTTTTGTTTTTTTGTGGCATTTATTAAGGGCTTACTATATGCCAGGTACTCTACTAAACACTGAGGTAGATACAAGCTAATCAGGTTGGACTCAGTCCCTGTCCCACATGGGGCTCACAGTCTTAATCCCCATTTTATAGATGAGGTAACTGAGGCCCAGAGAAGTGAAATGACTTGGCAAAGGTCACTCAGCAGACAAGCGGTGGAGTCTGGATTAGAACCCAGGTCCTCTGACCCCCAGGCCAGTGCTCTATCCATTAAGCCACACTGCTTTTCATGCCCAGGTTTCTGGGCATTTTGATACTAATTGAAGCAGCTGTAGGTGGCAAACAAATGTGCACACAGTAAGTGCTCAACAAATAGTGCTCAGTGCTTAGAACAGTCTTTGCACATAGTAAGCGCTTAATAAATGCATCATTAAATATGATTGAATGAATTGATGAATTAATGAATAACCCCACCCAATCCCTTGGGTACTTTGGGGTAACAGGGCTTTGTAAAAGGGCAGCAACTGAATGAGCTCGTTATGGGCAGGGAATGTCACTGATTATTGCTCTATTTCATTTTCCCAAATGCTAAGTTCAGTGCTCTGCACACAGTAAGGCACTTAATAAATATGACTGAGTGAATGAGACCTTTCCCCAACTGATCCTGGCCACCTGATAGCGGGGGAAAGGGGTGGGCAGAGAGAGGTGGGGTTCCCGGATGGGGCAGGTGGGCCCTGCCCATCTGCAGGCCGGGGGTCCCTGGGGGTCCACTGGCCCAGACCCCGGGGCTTCCAGCTCTTCCCTGGCCTGACCCTGGCCAGGCTGACACTGGGGAGATGGGAAGGGGCCCCGAGATTCAATCTCAGCCCCTCCCACTGCTGCTGCCACCGCTGCTTTCCGGAAGCCCAGTTCTTCTGTGCCAGGGTTCCCACGTGAGCTGTCCACCCCCTGTTCAGGGCCCAAACACCCGGGCTCCTGCTCCATCTGTACCAGGGCAGGGCCTCGTGGGTTGGATCCACCCTGGCAGAAAGCTAGGGATAGAGGGCTCCTCAGGCATCCCCCAGCCAACCGGCTCCTGGCCAATACACCTGGTGGCCTCGGTTGCCAGGTCAAGATGCCGGGTCAAGATGCTCCTGCACTCGTGCCCCTCCCAGGCCCAGGCCACCTGCTCCCCTCACCCAGAGCACATGGGGAAGGGGGTAGCTCCAGCAGGGAGGGGATCCAAGAAACAGAGCCCCCAACCCCTCCCAACCTCCACATCCCCCGGGCCTGGATCTCTGCATCCTCCTCCCCCTCCTCCCCCACCTCCCTCGCTTGACTCACTGGGATATGTCCGCTGGCGGGCACCTGGCAGTGCCCCAGAGCGGGTCTGGGCAGGCCCGACCCACAGGGTTTGCAGCCCTGCCAGGTGAATCTCCATCCCAGCCCTCGTGGTGCCCTGGGGCCCAGGAGGCCCAGCCTCCAGAGATGAGCACCCGTTGCCTTTTAGGGTGGCATGGGGGTGGCTGAGAAGGAGGACAAGCAGGGGCTGGGGGTGGGGAGAGGAATAGGCCTTGACCTCTCTTTGCAAGGGGGGAAACTGAGGCAGTGGGGGCCTCTGGAATGATCGATGGGGAGACAGGTTGTTCTGGGCTCTGCCCCCTGTCATAGGGTCAGTGCCCATCTGATAGTCAGCCCTCTGTCCTAGGGTGAGGCTGTTGGGAAGGGAGGGGCACTGGCCATTGACCACTGACACCTTCAATAATAATAATAATTATGGTATTTGCTAAGCGCTTACTCTGGTGCCAGGCACTGTACTGAGAACTGTGGTAGTTACGAGCAAATCAGCTTGGACACAGTCCCTGTCCCACGTGGGGCTCACAGTCTTCATCCCCATTTTACAGATGAGGTAACTGTGGCCCAGGGAAGTGAAATGACTTGCCCAAGGTCACACAGCAGACTAGTGGCAGAGCTGGGACTAGAACCCAGTGGAATTTGTTAAGCACTTACTATATCCCAAGCACTGTGCTGAGCTCTGCAGTAGATACAATCCAAACAAATCAGACACAGTCCCTGTCTACCTGAGACTTTTGGTCTAAGGGGAAAGGAGAATGGGTAGTTAATAATAATAATAATAATAATGATGACATTTGTTAAGTGCTTACTATGTGCAAAGCATTGTTCTAAGTGCTGGGGTGGATACAAGGTGATCAGGTTGTCCCACATAGGGCTCACAGTTTTAATCCCCGTTTTACAGAGGAGATAACTGAGGCACAGAGAAGTGAAGTGATTTGCCCAAAGTCACACAGCTGACAAGCAGCAGAGGCAGAATTAGAACCCAAGACCGCTGACTCTCAAGCCCGTGCTCTCTCCACTGAGCCACACTGCTTCTCTGTTAATCCCTGTTCTCAGAGTAGGAAATTGAGGCCCAGAGAGAGTAAGTGACTTACCCAAGGTCCCCTAGCAAACAAGTGGGAGAGCCAGAATAAGAACCTGATCTCACCCTTACACTTTCTATGCTGGGCCTGGGAAGAGAGGGGCTACCAAATCATGCCCCCAGACCATGCTCCTCCCCAGATTCAGCAGCCCCCAGGTTTGAAGGGAGGGTCCGGGAAGTGACCCACCCCCAAATCAATCATACTTATTGAGCGCTATGTGCAGAGCACTGTAGTGAACACTTGGGAGAGTCCCATTCAACAGAATTAGCAGACACGTTCCCTGCCCATAATGATCTTACAGTGTAGAGGGCTGCCAGCAAGATTTTCTTTTGCATCCCCTCCATCCAGAAGAGGGGTCACCCTCTTTGCCATGTCCAGAAGGCATGTAATCAAGGGTGGCAAAGGGAGAACAGAGGCCCAGCGAAGGACCAGAACCCAGGAGTCCTGGCTCCTAGACAGTACTTGGGCCTTTCAGCCTGTGGTCTCTGTTTTTGCCAAATCAGCTCGAGAGACCAGCGGGGCGAAGGAAGCATCAGAATGGGTTTTCGATGGCACTCCCCTCAGGCACCTTCTTAGCCACAACCATGGGGATGGGGTGAAGATTGGCGTGGGAGTAGGGTGGGTTTGGGGGTCAGGGTGGGAGATGGCGTGAAGATCTGGTCTGGGAGGGGGTGTGGAGCAAGATGGAGTCAGGTTGGTTACCCGCCTCGGGACCAGGGTTGGACAGAGTCAGGCCTGGCCCCAGATGTTGCACCAGATGGGGTCAGAAAGTCTTCCAGATGTGAGTCCTGGGAGGGGGAGAACTCCCTGGCTGCTACTTGTTGTTCTGCACCTGCCCATCCCTCTTCTCCAGAGCCCCCCCGCTTTTTCCCCACCATAGTTTCGGCTTCCCGGGAGCCCCAGAAGGGCTGACAGGGTCTCTTGGTGGGAAGCATGGAATAATAATAATAATAGTATTTGTTAAGCGTTACTATGTGCTGAGCACTGTATTAAGCTCTGGATAATAATTGTGATATTTGTTAAGTGCTTACTACGTGCCAGGCACTGTACTGAGTGCTGGAATAGATAATAATAATAATAATGATGGCATTTGTTAAGCACTTACTATGCGCAAAGCACTGTTCTAAGCACTGGGGGGGGGATACAAGGTGATCAAGTTGTCCCACGTGGAGCTCATAGTCTTAATCCCCATTTTACAGATATGAGGTAACTGAAACACAGAGAAGTTAAGTGACTTGCCCAAAGTCACACAGCTGACAAGTGGCAGAGTCGGGATTAGAACCCATGACCTCTGGCTACCAAGCCGTGCTCTTTCCAGTGAGCCACGCTGCTTTAGATACAAGCTAATTTGGTTGGACGCAGTGCCTGTCACACACAGGACTCACAGTCGTAATCCCCATTTTACCGATGAGGTAACTGAGACCCAGAGAAGTGACTTGCCCAGGGTCACACAGCAGACAAGTAGCAGAGCCGGGATTATGGGAAGCAGCATGGCTCAGTGGAAAGAGCCCGGACTTTGGAGTCAGAGGTCATGGGTTCGAATCCCAGCTCTTCCACTTGTCAGCTGTGTGACTTTGGGAAAGTCACTTCACTTCTCCGGAACTCAGTTCCCTCATCTGCAAAATGGGGATGAAGACTGTGAGCCCCCCGTGGGACAACTTGATCACCTTGTTACCTCCCCAGTGCTTAGAACAGTGCTTGGCACATAGTAAGCGCTTAATAAATGCCATTATTATTATTATTATTATTATTATTATTATTATTATTATTAGAACCCAGGTCCTTCTTACTTCCAGGCCCGTGCTCTATCCACTAGGACACGCTGCACTGAGGTTTCTGGATGGAGACCCCATATGGAGGAGTTGATTCTAGTGCTAGTGGCTTGCATAAGGGCCCGCCTCGTGTGCTCTGGTGTGGCCCCGCTGGGTGGGCCCTAGGATGCAGGGAGAGAGCAAGCGGGCAAGGGAGAACCATGTGGTGAAGTTCATCTGATAGTAAGCACTCAATAAATACCATCGGTTGAATGAATGAATGATTGGTCAGCTCTCTGGAAGATACTTTGATAAGTATTATTCTATTTATTTATTTGTTTTACTTGTACATATCTATTCTATTTATTTTATTTTGTTAGTATGTTTGGTTTTGTTCTCTGTCTCCCCCTTTTAGACTGTGAGCTCACTGTTGGGTAGGGACTGTCTCTATATGTACTGTCTCTATATGCCAACTTGTACTTCCCAAGCGCTTAGTACAGTGCTCTGTACACAGTAAGCGCTCAATGAATGCGATTGATTGATTGATCTGCCACCTTTCCCCGGGCTCGCCAGCTGCAAGCTGAACCGGGATTAGTACCGTGGTCTCCTGATTCCCAGAGTCGGGCTCTAGGGATTGAGTTGATTTTACTTGGAGGAAGAGGGACAGACAAAATGAAGACTTAAGATTCCTTCCAGCCCAGCCACTGGATGCTCTAATCAACCAGGAAACATCAAGTCAGAGTTGCTTGGTCCACCCAGGGCCCTGGACACTGAGACTATGTTAGTGGGGTCTGTCTCCCTGCCCCAATAATAATAATAACAATTTTGGTATTTGTAAAGCACTTACTATGTGCTAGGCACTGTACTAAGCACTGATCCTTCTAGACTGTGAGCCCACTGTTGGGTAGGGACCGTCTCTATACGTTGCCAACTTGTACTTCAGTGCTCTGCACACAGTAAGTGCTCAATAAATATGATTGAATGAATGAATGAATCTCCCCAGGGCTCATGAGCACCTACTTAACCCATTCAGGCCCCCTGCTACTACTACTGATAATAATAACAATTGTGGTATTTGTTAAACGCTATGTGCCAAGCATTGTATTAAGTACTGGGTGGATATAGACAAATCGGGTTGGACACAGTCCTCGTCCCATGTGGGGCTCACAGTCTTAATCCCCATTTTCCGGAGGAGGTAACTAAGGCATAGAGAAGTTAAGTGACTTGCTCAAGGCCACACAGCTGACAAGTGGCAGCCTGGCTCAGTGGAAAGAGCACGGGCTTTGGAGTCAGAGGTCATGGGTTCAAATTCCGGCTCTGCCAACTGTCAGCTGTGTGACTTTGGGCAAGTCACTTAACTTCTCTGTGCCTCAGTTACCTCATCTGTAAAATGGGGATTAAAACTGTGAGCCCCCGGTGGGACAACCTGATCACCTTGTAACCTCTCCAGTGTTTAGAACATTGCTTGGCACATAGTAAGCGCTTAAAAATTCCATTATTATTATTATTATTATTAAGTGGCAGAATCAGGATTAGAACTCATGACCTTCTGACTCTGCACACAGTAAGCGCTCAATAAATACGATTGATGATGATGATGATGATGATAGTAAGTGCTCAATAATGCAACTGATTGATTGATTCCTCTAATAACAACCTGCAAGCCAGCCAGAGTTAGACAGAGTTGCCTGTTTGTTTGTTTTGATGTCTGTCTACCCCCGTCTAGACTGTGAGCCCGTTGCGGGCAGAGACTGTCTCTATCTGTTGCTGAATTGTACTTTCCAAGCGCTTAGTACAGTACTCTGCACACAGTAAGCGCTCAATAAATACAATTGAATGAATGAATGAATGACTCCCAGGCTTGTGCTCTAGGCACTACGCCATGCTGCTACTGAGACCATGTGTGCTCTGCTTTACGATTCCAATCTCTCCAGTGCTCACGACCACCGCCTCAGCAGGCATGGTCTCGATCTACTTTGGGACTTTATGAGTCCCTGTTCTTGTTCCAATAGTGGCACTTTCCAGCAGCCCACCCTTGGTTCTCAGCTCAAGGCCCCTGGAAGGTTTGCAGGGACGTGAGCAAGGAGGCACCTGTTGGTCCACTCCTTTGCTTCAGATCATTTGTCATTCAATCACATTTATCGTGCGCTCTACTGCATGCAAAGCACTATATTAAGCGCTTGGGAGAGTACAATATAACAGTAAACAGACACATTCCTGGCCCACAACGATTTTACATTATATCAATCATTTTTATTGAGTGCTTACTGTGCGCAGAGTACTGGACTGAGGCAGCATGGCTCAGTGGAAAGAGCCCGGGCTTTGGAGTCAGAGATCATCGGTTCAAATCCCGGCTCCGCCACCTGTCAGCTGTGTGACTTTGGGCATGTCACTTCACTTCTCTGGGCCTCAGTTCCCTCATCTGTAAAATGGGGATTAAGACTGTGAGCCCCCCGTGGGACAACCTGTTCACTTTGTAAACTCCCCAGCGCTTAGAACAGTGCTTTGCACATAGTAAGCACTTAATAAATGCCATTATTATTATTATTATTATTCAATATAGCAAGAGTGTGTAGAAACATTCCCTGCCCACAACGAGCCCACAGTCTAGAATAATGATAGAGTTCAAAGGGTTTGATTACCCTTTGAGTTCCTCTGTGTTTTTCGTTCTCCCTTCCTCCCTGGACCTATGGGCTGTGGAGAAGGGTTGGACTCTCTGAAGGCAATGGGAACAGCACTGAATTCTAGGATTGGGAGTCAGGAGACCTGGGTTCGAGACGGCTCGGGCTGTGAGAACTTTCTCCAGTTAGTCAATCATATTTATTAAATGTTTATAGTGTGCAGAGCACTGTACTAAGCACTTGGGAGAGTACAATACAACAACAGACAGATACATTCCCTGCCCACAGTGAGCTCACGTCTAGCGGAGAAAGAATGGGAGTTTATTTTTTATTTTTATTTATTATGATATTTGTTAAGTGCTTTCTTTCAGGCACTGATTGAAGTGCTGGGGTGATACAAGCTAACCAGGTTGGACACAGTCCCTGTCCCACGTGGGACTCACAGTCTTAATCCCCATCTTACAGGTAAGGAAACTGAGGAACAGAGAAGTGAAGCGACTTGCCCAAGGTCACCCAGCAGACCAGTGGCAGAGTTGTGATTAGAAACCAGGTCCTTCTGATCCCCAGACCTGTGCTCTATCCATTAGGCAACAGTGCTTCTCTGGGACTCTGTCGCTCTGATGCTAAGAGGAGAGGCTACTCCCCCCGCCCCTTCCAGAAGCGGGCAGCAAGATCCTCTTCCACCCTGCCATCAGGAGACAGAAGAGTTAGGTTGTCAGCACAAGGCCCCATTTGAAGTTTCTGGGGGGAGAACAGGGAAGTTGGAGTCCCTCCCCATGTTTCACATCACTCCCGCTTCTCGGGCCCCAAGGGCTATCTTAGTACGGGGGCCGGACTGGCCATGGCCACCCTCTCTCTCTAAACATATGGGCAGCAGACCCTCTGCCCCAGGGTAGGATGAGAAACTACCCCCCTGCTCCTGACCCCAACTTCACCCCTGGCCTCTCTCTCTTCCCGAGAGGTGGGAAGCAGCGGCCTGGGCATGAAGGGAAAGGGGCGGGCTGCAGGGTTGGAGGGCCACATGATTGCTTTTGGAGTCGCCTGCCATTAGTCCCATCTCTAAGCACTCCCCCACCTCCTCCAAGCCGGCCCCCCCCCCACCCCTTGAAACCCTCCTGAAACCCTCCTGTCAGCACTTCTGGTGATTAGCAGGAATCCTCTAACCCTTCCCCCATCAAACTGCTTCCCTGTGGGGCCTAGGGCTAGTGGTGGAGGAGAAGAGAGAGATGAGAGAGAGGAAGAGCAGGGCTCTTGGTCCCCTTAGGCATCAGCCATCAATCATGTAGAACCTGGACCAATCAAGAACCTCACAGCCCCCCAACCCACCCCCGCCCCCAGCTAGGGCTTTTTCAGACCTACGGGGCTGTTTAGCAACCCAAGTCCGAGGTTTGAGCCCCCCTCTCCTTAGATCATCAATCGTATTTATTGAGCGCTTACTATGTGCAGAGCACTGCAGATGCCAAAGCTGTAGAGCACTTAGATGCCAAAGCTGTAGAGCACTTAGATGCCAAAGCTAAGTACGTCTATGCCACCTGAACATAAACATGCTCCACATCAGTACGCAGATGGACCCTGGGTCAAACTTAGGCTCACACACTCAGGCACACGATCTCTCTGCCATATATGACACAAACACAGTTCTGCATTAATTCACAGGGTCGTGCGTGTGTTCTCAGAGACACGTGCAAACGTGTGCACGCAGACACACACACACACACACACACACACACATCCCCCTCTTTCTTCCAGTGAACCCAAATCCTTCCCCGAAGGCAAACACAGTTTCCATGTGGGACGTGATTAGGCTCAAACAGAGCCATGAAGATTTTATTCCTTATAAGAATTGAGAGTGAATTAGCGGAGGGGCTGGGGAGGGGGGCCCTCGAGCTTCAGGGGCACGGAGCAGGGACAGAGGGAGTTTGTGAAAACGAACCAGCTCCATGGCTAAACTGGACAGGTTTCATTACCCTAAAACCAGGTGCCAGAGGGCTGGGCCGGACCTCTGGTTTCGATCGATGGCATTTATTGAGCTCCTACTATGTGCAGAACACTGTATTGAGTGCTCGGGAGAGTATGCTACAACAGAATTAGCGGACACATTCCCTGCCCATATTGAGCTTACAGTCTGGAGGGTTTGGAAAGTCTCCTTTCCCTTTTGGGGTTGGGGGGAGAAGGGACAGGGAAAGGGGAAGAATCTGGGACCAGTTAACCCACCTCAATGCCACTGTGCTCTACTTTCTCTGGATGCCAACTAGGAGTACGGAGGGGCAACTGGAGTGGGAGGGGAGGGCTTGGAAGAAGAGTTTCCTTTGGGTGGTCAGTTGGATGTTGCCAAGGCAGAGCAGGAATCAGAACACACAGTATCGTACTGAGAGTTATTACTGTGCAAAGCCATGCTGGGTTTGTGTAGGTGAGTTGGAGTCAACAGCTCAGGCACTTGTAATCAGAGGGCAGAGCCTGTGTTTCCCATCAGACTGTTTCCTCTCTCTGCCACCAAAGATGCCCGGTGCCCTGAGTCCCTCAGCAATGCCCACGAGGCCCCCTGTTTTGGCTGATGAACTGGGTTCCCAGCCTCCCCCCGCCTCTTTTCTCTCTTGGAGAATGTTGAAAGCCTCAACTTCGCTCTGAAGCATGCCAGAGTCCTGGGACTGGCTATGCCTTGATCTCTCCCCAAGTCCCTCCCTAAAAACTCTCCCAGCTGCCCTGGGGTGGGCAGCAGCCTGGTCTTTCCCTCTCTTCTCTTCCTCCTCATCAAACTCCATCTTGCAGGGAAAGTTCTGGGTGGGAAGCATGGACCACCGAGTACTGGCTGAAGTCCATCTCTTTCTCTCTTTCTCTCATGGCATTTGTCAAACGCTTACTACGTGCCAGGCACTGTACTAAGTGCTGGGGTAGGTACAAACTAATCAGGTTGGACCAAATCCACGTCCCACATGGGGCTCACAATCTTAATTCCCATTTTATAGATGATGTAACTGAGCACAGAGAAGGTAAGTGATTTGCCCGAGGCCCCACAGCAGACAAAGGGCAGAGCCAGGATTAGAAGCCAGGTACTTCTGACTCCTAGGCCGCTAGGCAGTGCCGCTTCCTAACTACCTCTGTCATGTTGGGCATCTTTGAGCTGGTCCCTTGTCCTCTCTGGGCCCCGTTTCCCCTGCCCATTCCCTCCCATTTCCCTGCTTGGATTCCCTGGGCTAAGACTTGAGCATGGGCTTGGGAATCAGAGGTCATGGGATAAAGAAGCAGCGTGGCTCAGTGGAAAGAGCCCGGGCTTTGGAGTCAGAGGTCAGGGGTTCAAATCCCGGCTCTGCCAATTGTCAGCTGTGTTGACTTTGGGCAAGTCACTTAACTTCTCTGTGCCTCAGTTACCTCATCTGTAAAATGGGGATTAAGACTGTGAGCCCCCTGTGGGACAAGCTGATAACTTTGTAACCCCCCCCAGCGCTTAGAACAGTGCTTTGCACATGGTAAGCGCTTTATAAATACCATCCTTATTATCTAATCCCAGCCCCGCCACTTGTCAGCTGTGTGCCTTTGGGCAAGTCACTTAACTTCTCTGGGCCTCAGTTCCCTCAACTGTAAAATGGGAATTAAGACTGTGAGCCCCACGTAGGACAACCTGATTACCTTGTATCTACCCGAGTGCTTAGAATAGTGCTTGGCACATAGTAGGAGCTTAACAAATACCGTTATTATTATTATTATTCTTAAGACATGAGGCTCCACCTCTGGCTCCCAGGATCCAGCAGGGTGGGGGCCTCTTTTTCCAACCCAGCCAAGAAGCAGCAGGCAGCAGGGGGCCGGGAGAGGAGAGGAGCCGGCCAGCCAGCCCAGCCGGCCTGCCCAGGGCTGGTTCCCAGACTCCTTTTCCAGGCTATAAAAGCAGAGAGGGGAGAAGTCGTGGGCGGGAGAAACTCCCTCGGCGGCCTTGACGTTTCTCAGGAGAGACCACCCGTCAGCTCCTGACCAAAAGTGGGGCCACAGGGGAAGGTGGGGAGGAGCGGCTCCTAGTCCTAGCTTGTGGGGATCGTGGGCCTTCTGCCTAGTCGACCTCCCTGGGAACGCGGAGGGGCGAACTTGGCTCTGTCCGGGGGCGGGGATCAATCTCACATCTGGTTCCTGGTCACTTTCCCTTTCACCTTTAAGACTGCCTTTGTTTGGGCGGCGGCGGGGGAAGGTTTGTGTATGTTGGGGGGGGGAAGGACAGGGTGCTAACTCTGTGTGCCTTTCTCTTTCACAAACACACACACATTCACAATCCATCCATCCCCTGGGATTAACCCCCTCCCCCCTGCACCTGGGTTCCAGCTTGTCCAGATCCGTTTCTCTGCTGTTTCCCCCCACCCCTCCCAACCCAAGAGAGGCAAGCCAGGAGTTTACATCCCGGACCGGTGACGGTTCCCACACTTTTCAGCGCTTTCGGAAAATAGCTCTCTGGACAAATCGGTTTTTTTTTCCAGTTCCTTCCTTTTATATTTCACCTGTAACGGTCTAGAAGGCCCCAGAGACCGAGACAGCGGATGCAAACAATAGGGGACAGTCAGGCCCAGCAGCTCACGATCGATCGCTCGAGAGGCGGCCTGGGGGTGGGGCCAGTTCCTGAACCGCCCCCCCAATACACACCTTTGGTGAGGGGCTAGGAGGGGGTAGGGGGTGCAGGCTCTGAGCCTGGCATTGACCCCAAATCAACGCGATGTGATCTGGGGGAGGGGATGCAGAGTGAGCATGTGTTCAGGCAGTATTGCCCAGCCCTGCCTGTTCCCGTTGTTCCCCGCACGCCCCCCTAGTTCCTCTCCGGACCCCCCCAAGAGGCACCCAGGTGGTCAAATAAATAAAGTCAGGCCCACTCCTTGGGCTCAAACAGGTTGTGGTCCTGGCTGAGTGGGCAGCCGGCCGAGGGGCTGAAAGCGGCCCTGCCCGCCAGACACAGTTTGCAGTCAGTGAAATGTCATTTTTCACGAGGTTGCCCGGTCTCGCGGGGATGGCGTGCGGGTTGGGGGCCTGGGAGAGGGTGAGCAGAGCCGGACAGTGGCAGCAGAGCGGGGGTGGGGGTCACCAGAGCAGCCGTCCGGACGGCAAATGGCACCAACCCTCCCTTTCCTCCGCCCCAGAGGAAGGGTGGGTGGGAGAGGGATGACCCTCAATACTGCCTTTGGAGATAAAACGCCGGGGGGTGTGACACTGTAGAAAACGCCTTCTCCCCTACCTGAGTAGGGGTCCAGGGCAGGGGGCTCTCTGGTCCCGGCCCATCTAGTGATGGGAGGCTGGGCATCCAGAAGCCCCATCCTCCGGACTGGGCGGCTCAGCTCCTCCCCACCCCCCCATGCCCCCTCTCCCCAATAAAGAAAGCGCAGGTCCTGGGGACTTCAGCGTGGCTTAGTGGAAAGAGCACGGGCTCTGCCACTTGTCAGCTGTGTGACTTTAGGCAAGTCACTTAACTTCTCTGGGCCTCAGTTATCTCATCTGTAAAATGAGGATAAAGACTGTGAGCCCCACGTGGGACAACCTGATCACCTTGTATCCCTCCCAGCGCTTCGAACCGTGCTTTGCACATAGTAAGTGCTTAACAAATGCCATCCCCCCTCCTCCCCCGCCCATTCCCCTTTTGTCTCACCCCAGGGACTCTACGCCTTTCCCCGTGTCCGGCAGACCCCTCTGACCCCCCAAGAATGCAATGGATGTTTTAGGCCCCCTTCATCCCTCCCCTGGGGTGGGGAGGGTGGTTCGGACCATCTGGAGAGTGCCAGGGGAGGGGAGAGGGGAGAGAAGCGAGGCCGGGGAGACCTGAGAGAAAGAGCCAAGTGGGCGAGGAGGGGGCGGGATGGAGGAAGCGACCCGGCCAGAACGGGGGTCGGCGGAGGGGGATGTCACGGTGGCAGATGGGCGACCGCGCCGGGGGTCCCCAGCCCCCCTCCCCGGCGCTCCCTGATCTTTGATTCGGTTTTTTTTGCTCCCTGGGACTTTGATCTTTGACCTTTGCCCCCGACGGCGGCAGTTTTGCCCTTTGGATTTTGGCTCCCTGGACATTTCGGGCCTCGGCGCCTGACGGTCCGAACCGGAGGGCGGGGGTTGGGGGTGCGTGGGGGGAGCTCGTCGGCCGTCAGAGGGGTGGAGGGGGGGTGGGAAGTACGGGGGGTGGGGGTCCCCGCTTTGCCGTGGGCCCCGGCGCCGCCGCCGCCCTGGGGGTTGGGGTCCCGGCCCCGGTCCGGGCCCTTCAGACGGGGGAGGTGGCGGTGGAGTCGCTGTAGAGGTTCTCGGCGATGTCTCCGCGCTGGATGCGGCGGAGGGCGGCGTGGAGGGCGTCGAGCGTGGCGCTGTCCTGGGCGGCCCAGCTGGCCAGCAGGGCCCGGGCCGGGCAGGCCTCCCGCCCGAACGAGTCAATGTGCTCCGCCGGGTAGCCCAGCTCCCCCGCCAGGTGGCGCCACGCCTCCCCCGACGACGACCCGTCGAGCAGTTTCTCCACTTCGTCCCGCTTGGCCGGGGGCAGGCTGACGAACGGCACCCCGAAGCCCTTCGGGGCTGGGCGCGAGGGAAGGAGGGACGGACGGAGGGAGGGACGGACGGAGGGAGGGAGGGAGGGCGGAGAGAGGGAGGGAGGGAGGGCGGAGAGAGGGAGGGAGGGAGGGAGGACAGAGGGAGGGGAAGGTTCCGTTCGGGGAGGAGGAGGAGGAGGAGGAGAAGAGGAAGAAGAAAAAAAAAGAGGAGGGGGAAGAAGATGAAAAAGGAGGAAGAAGAAGAAGGCGAGGAGGAGGAAGAAGGGGAAGAGGTAGAGGAGGAGGAAGAAGAAGGGGAAGAAGAAAAAAGAGGAGGGGGAAGAAGAAGAAGAAGAAGGGGAAGAAAAAGGGGAGGAGGAAGAAGAGGAAGAAGAAGAGGAGGAGAAAGAAGAAGGGGAGGAAGAAGAAGAAGAAGAATAGAAGAGGAAGAAGAAAAGAGGAGGAAGAAGAAGAGGAGAAAAGAAGGGGAAGAAGAAGAAGGGGAAGAAGATTGAAAAGAGGAGGGGGAAGAAGAAGAGGAAGAAGAAGAAAAAGAGGAGGGGGAAGAAGGGGAAGAAGAAGAGGAGGAGGAGGAAGAAGTAAGGGAGGAAGAAGAGGAGGAAGAAGAAAAAAGAGGTGGAGGAGGAAGAAGAAAAAGGAGAGGAGGAAGAAGAGGAAGAAGAAAAAGGAGAGGAGGAAGAAGAGGAAGAAGAAAAAAGACGAGGGGGAAGAAGAAGAAAAAGGAGGAGGAAGAAGAAGAAGGGGAGGAGGAAGAAGAAGAAGAGGAGAAAGAAGAAGGGGAAGAAAAAGGAAAAGGAGGAAGAAGAAGGGGAAGAAGAATAGAAGAGGAAGAAGAAAAGAGGAGGAAGAAGAAGAAGAGAAAAGAAGGGGAAGAGGAAGAAGATTAAAAAGAGGAGGGGGAAGAAGAAGAGGAAGAAGAAGAAAAAGAGGAGGAAGAAGAAGAGGAGGAGGAGGAGGAGGAAGGGGAAGAAGAAGAGGAGGAAGAAGAGGAAGAAGAAGAAAAAAGGAGGAAGAAGAGGAAGAAGAATAGGAAGAAGAAAAAGAGGAGGAAGAGGAAGAAAGGGGAAGAAGAAGAAAAAGGAGGAAGAAGAAGGGGAAGAAGAATAGAAGAGGAAGAAGAAAAGAGGAGGAAGAAGAAGAGGAGAAAAGAAGGGGAAGAAGAAGAGGAAGAAGAAGATTAAAAAGAGGAGGGGGAAGAAGAAGAGGAAGAAGAAGAAAAAGAGGAGGAAGTAGAGGAAGAAGAGGAAGAAGAAGAAAAAGAGGAGGAAGAAGAGGAAGAAAAAAGAGGAAGAAGAATAGGAAGAAGAAAAAGAGGAGGAAGAGGAAGAAAGGGGAAGAAGAAGAAAAAGGAGGAAGAAGAAGGGGAAGAAGAATAGAAGAGGAAGAAGAAAAGAGGAGGAAGAAGAAGAGGAGAAAAGAAGGGGAAGAAGAAGAGGAAGAAGAAGATTAAAAAGAGGAGGGGGAAGAAGAAGAGGAAGAAGAAGAAAAAGAGGAGGAAGAAGAAGGGGAAGAAGAGGAGGAGGAGGAGGAAGAAGAAGAGGAGGAAGAAGAGGAAGAAGAAGAAAAAGAGGAAGAAGAAGAAAAAGAGGAGGAAGAAGAGGAAGAAAAAAGAGGAAGAAGAAAAAGAGGAGGAAGAGGAAGAAAAGGGAAGAAGAAAAAAGAAAAAGGGGAAGAAGAAGAAGAAGAAAAGAAGAAGGAAAAGAATAGATTGTGAGCTTATTGTGGTCAGGGGATGGGTCTGCATATCATTGCATTGTATTAAGAATAATACTTATGGTATTTGTTAAGCGCTTACTGTGTGCCAAGCACTATTCTAAGAGCTGGGGTAGATACAAGGTAATCAGGTTGTCCCACATGGGGCTCACTGCCTTAAATCCCCATTTTACAGATGAGGTAACTGAGGCACAGAGAAGTTAAGTGGCTTGCCCAAAGTCACACAGCAGACTAATGGCAGAGCTGGGATTAGAGCCCACGTCCTCTGACTCGCAAGCCCGTGCTCTTTTCACTAAGCCACGCTTAGTCTCCTAAGCACTTAGTATAGTGGTTTGCACTCAGTAAGCACTCAATGAATGCGATCAAATGAATGAATAATAATGGTATTTGTTAAGCTCTTACTATGTGCCAGGCACTGCTCTGAGAGCTGGGGTGGATACAGGCTAATCAAGTTGGATACAGTCCCTGTCCCATGTGAAGCTCACAGCCTAAATCCCCATTTTTCAGATGAGGCCCAGAGAAGTGAAGTGACTTGCCCAAGGTCACACAGCTGACAAGTGGTGGAGCAGGAATAGAATTCATGACCTTCTGACTCCCAGGCCCGTGTTCTATCCACTTCTCTAAGAACGGTCCGAGTGGTTGGGAATAATGGGGAGGCTCTGTTGAGTGACCTTGGACATGTCATTTCACTTCTCTGGGCCTCTGTTACCTCATTTGTAAAATGGAGATGAAGACTGAACCCCATGTGGGACATGGACTGTATCCAACTTGATTAGCTTGCGCTTAGCTAACACCATCATTATTATTATTATTATCTACATCAGCGCTTAGTACAGTGCCTGGCACACAGTAAAGCGCTTAACAAACACCCTATTAAATAATAAATAAATAAGGACTGCCTCTCTCCCTCGATCACTCCATGGATTTGAAGGAGCATTTCCCTTCCCGGGGTGGGGGCCTGCGGCTAGCCTAGAGGCAGAGGGATGGGCAAAGTGACCCCAGAGACAAAATGACCTTCACCTTGGGGTTTCTGGGCTAGTCTGGCTCTACCAACCCAGGCGTCCTTCCCTGCCCCAAAGCCCCCACCTCGGCCTTTTCTCAAGACACAGAAAAGAAGGGGGGCAGGGAGTGGACAAGGATGTCAGTGGGCGGCTAATTGGGAAAGTAATTAGCCACTTGTAGTACCAGGGAAGTCGGGGGCAGGAAGCTAATGGCAGCCACTTGTCAGAGCAATTAGCCCCTAAGAAGGCAATTAGGCTGATGAATCTGGAATCGCTGGGAGATAGCTCAGTGGTCAGCCCATCCATCCCCCTGCCTCTGGCAGGCAGTACTGGTCCCCTCCCCCAGCCCCAGATAGGGGCAACTTCTCTTCGAGATCCCTGGAGGAGGCACTGGTGCCCTGTCCCATCCTTCGGTGACCTGAAAGTTTGACTTAATGTCTAACCACAATCCCTCCTATTGTATTTAGCCGTTTGGCTAGTGGGTCTGGGGGTGGCACTGGTGGGGGGGCCCTCCCCGCCTCACCCTGGACTTGAGCGGTCTGCGTCTGTGGCTGCTGGTCGTGCAGGCTCTGGCTGTCCACCGATATACCACTGTCACTGTGCAGCTTCTCACCCTCGGGCGATGGGGTCTGGTTCACAGGCCGGTTGTTGGCGGCCTGCTTGTTCTGCTTGCAGCTGTTCCACCTGTGGGAGAGGGGCGTGCGGGTCAGGGAGCACCAGGGGCGACCCCCCCATACATGCACAACACACGGCCACTTCACACATGTCCTTGCATGACTGCATGTGGTGCAGATAAGCAATCTGGGCTTGAGCAATTGATATGGAGCATGTGCGTGAATGTGTGCGTGTGTGTGTGCGTGTGTGTGTGCGTGTGCGTGTGCATGTGCAGGGGAGGGGAGAGGAGAGATTGTCCTGTGCCTGGCAGGAAGAGCAACAGTTGGCTTTGCTCCCAGTCTCCCTTGCTCCTGGTCAGGAATGGAACCTCTGGGCACCAGCGGCTAGTTTCCAATGGGGATGGACGGAGGTGTGTGTGTGTTTGGTGGGGGGATGTGTTGGTGGCCCGGGTCGAGGGTCAAGGGGGTCCAACCCCAGGGCCTACCGTTTGAAGGCGATGTAGGCCACCAGCCCGGCTACCACCGCGGCCAGGATGGAGCAGTAGACGGGGATGAGGTTGTCGGCCGCCCCCCGGCTCACCACGGGCTGCGAGCTGCCCATCACCGTGGTGACCACATCCGCCAGGGTGCTGGCCGCCACGTCCGGCTCTGAGGGGTCCGGGCTGAAGGGGGTGGGGCTGCTGGAGCCGAGCAGCGACGGGGTCCGAGTGGTCCAGCGCGGTGGAATCTCTGGAGGAGAAGAAGCGTCGGGGTGTGGGGGTGAGAGCCGCGCCCTCCCGGCCTCATTCCCCTCCGGCCCCAGGCTCCTCCTCGGCTGTGCCCTCATCTGAATCCTGGGAAGACTGCCAGCTGGGGTTCTGAGGACCTGGGTTCTTATTCCGGCTCCTCCACTTGTTGGCTGTGTGACCTTGGGCAAGTCACTTCATTTCTCTGGGCCTCAGTTCCCTCATCTGGAAAATGGGGATTGATGCCGTGAGCCCCATTTGGGACACAGACTATATCCAACCTGATTAGCTTGCATCTACCCCAGCGCTTAGAACGGTGCTTGACACATAGTAAGTACCATCATCATCATCAGTAGGGACCTAGACCCCATCCCATCCCCCCCATTTTAGGGATTCTTCATCCCAGCTTCGACCCCAATGCTGTGTGACCTTGGGCAAGTAGCCCCTCTTCTCTGGACATGTTTCTCCAGCAACCTTGGGGGTCATTATTCTCCCTAGGACCCAGGGCCAGGTGGAGGTGAACTGGTTGGGGGTGAGGGAAGGGGGAGCAGGGAGGGAGAGTAATAATAAGGATAATAATTGTGGTATAAATTAAGTGCTGACTATGCATCAGGCACTGTACTAATCACTGGGGTAGATATAAGATGGTCAGATTGGACACAGTCCCTGTCCCACCCAGAGATAACAGCCTTCATTGCCGTTTTTTCAGATGAGGGAACTGAGGCACAGAGAAGTCAAAGCAGCCTGGCCTCGTGAAAAGAGCCCAGGCCTAGGAGTCAAAGGACCTGGATTCTAATCCCAGCTATGCCATTTGCCTGCTATGTGACTCTTGGGCATGTCACTTCACTTCTCTGTGCCTCAGAGAAATTCATTCAATCTTTTTTATTGAGCGCTTACTGTGTGCAGAGCACTGTCTGAGACCTATGTGGAGCAGGTACTATATTCAACCTGATTAGCTTGCCTCTACCCGTGGGCTTAGAACAGGGCTTGGCACAGAGTAAATGCTTAACAAATACCATAAAAAAAGATACCACTGAAAGGAAAATGCAATAGAACATTGTTCAACTCTGATTCCATCTCTTGGGCTCCGAGCCCTAGAGTGTAAGAAAACCCCTTCTTCTCTCCTCTCCCCAACCCCTTCCTCCTCCTTTCCCCTTCTTCCTCGCTATTCTCTTTCCCTCCCTGGAAAGAGGGGCAGCTGGGTGACCCCTTGGCATTTCGTGGCAACTGGGCCTGGCCCAGCCCCAGCAATGGGTTTGGACTTGTCACACGGAGGAGGAGGAGGAGGAGGAGGAAACTGCTGGCCAGGATTAACCCTTCTGCAGGCGGGAGTGGCTTCCTGGGGAATCCAAGCAGGCAGGGAGGAGGAGCTGGGGTGGGCGCTGCCCCAGGAAGTTGAACCTTTCTGCCTGGGTTCTTCCCTGCCCATAGGGCTCTACTCTTCTCCTGGGCTTCTCCCTCTGCAGGGCTGGCATTGAGTCTGCCACCCGGGGCTCTGTCAACCAGCCAGTGTGGCACCCCCAGGCTGGCACATGTGGGTGGACGGTTCTATGTTGCCACCTGGGAAGTTGCCAGGGAGCAGTGCCAGCCGGGGAGGGGAGGATGTCCAGGAGGGTGCTGAAATTGGCAGAGGGGAATAGCTCTCCCTGGACGGATTCAAGCTTTGATCAGGATGGCTGCCGGTCCTGGCTGGGCTGGGCCTGCTGCATTCCTCCCCTCTCGGTGGGGTGGCAGTGGGCACGGACGCTCGCTCAGTAGGGTGACCTTGGACTGGGTGCCCCGCTGACCCTTGCCTCCTTCTGCCGGCCCCCTCACCTGCGGTGGACTCACCACAGTGGCCAGAAAGGGTTCGGGAAGCCAGGACCCCGCTGCAGAACTAGACCGTAAGCTCGAGAAACGGCGTGGGCTAGTAGATAGAGCATGACCCTGGGAGTCAGAAGAGCCTGGGTCCTAAACCCAACTCTGCCACTAGTGTGCTGTGTGACCCTGGACAAGTCACTTTACCTCTCTGGGCCTCAGTTCCCTCATCTGTAAAATGGGGATTGAGACTGAGCCCCACGTGGGACGGGGACCGTGTCCGATTCAATTTGATCCACTCCAGCATTTAGTACAGTGCCCGGCATACGGTAAGCACTTAACAAATACCATTATTATTATTATTATTGTACTCTCCCAAGCACTTAATACAGTGCCCTGCACACAGTAAGTGCTCAGCTCAGCAAATATCACTGATTGGTTGATTCTCTGCTCCCTGCGACTGAGGGGGATGCAGGGAGGGCAGCTTGTGTGTGTTGGGGCGGGGGGGGGGGGTTGGTGTCTGGTGATCATTGCGTATCAGAAAAAGGGACAGTCACCACCGTATCCCTCTGGCTTGGAGTAGCCCTGTTATTTCGGTCCTGAGGATATTGAGGTCAGTGTGTGATGAGGCGGGGGAAACCAGGCCATTACCGTAAGTGGGGGTGGGTGGCTGAAGGAGGGAGGAAGGGGCGGGGGGAGAGATGGAGCTTTGGGGTCCAGAGGGACCAGATTCTGGCTAAGACTCAGACTCCGCTTCCTGAGTCCGTGCAAAGGCTTGCACGGCCGGGCCTGCCCCCGCCCCCCCCCCGGCCCCTCCTCTTCTCCATCTCTAATTGCGGGGACCAGAGGAGTGGGGGGGGCTTTGGGGGCAAGTGTGGGGGTCCATATGGCTTCAATTTCCCCGTTGACCCAACCTGCCAAGCCCCCGCATTTCCTCCCAGCTGCTTCCTGCCGGGGAGCTGGGCCACCGGGCCACCCCACTGCCCCCTCCCCCAGACCTCACCTGGCTGGGGGTGGAGCTGGGGGGCTGGGACCAGTCAGCTCATTGTGGACAGAGAATAGTAATAATAATAATAATGGTATTTGTTAAGCACTTACTATGTGCCAAACACTATTCTAAATGCTGGAGTAGATATAAAGTAGTCAGATTGTCCCACGTGGGGCTCACAGTCTTCATCCCTGTTTTCCAGATGAGGGAACTGAGGCCCAGAGAAGTGAAGTGACTTGCCCAGGGTCACACAGCAGATGAGTGGCGGAGCCGGAATCAGAACCTATGACCTTCTGACTCCCAGGCCGTGTTTGTTTGTTGTTGTAGTGGACTCTCCCAAAGCGCTTAGTACAGTGCTTTGCTCACGGTAAGCACTCAGTACATACGATTGATTGATTGAGCTGGATTTCGGGGACGACTCCCTGAATCCCGCAAGCGGTGGCTCTGAGGAGAAATAGGGTTCGGACACATTGCACAAACCCGGGGTCCAGGCTCCTCTCCCTGGTCGCAACCACGCCCACCAGGCCCCAGCCCTTGGCCTGAGGAGGCGTCCTGGCCCGCTTCCGTGCAAAGATCAGTCTCCACTGGCCCAGGCCCGGGCGGGGGTGGGTTATTTTTTTGGGGTGGGGGGGGTTGGGGGTCAGGCATGAGGCCCAAATTCCATTTCTAGGCGCCAGGGGGTTAACCCTTCTGAGGCCAGAGCCCAGGCCCCCATCCCAAGCAGAAGTGAGACTCCAGGTGACCACAAGCCCCCCACCCTGGGCCAGCGCCAGCAGAAGGGGTGTTCCTCTTTCCCCCCGCGGCGACCCTGTGACCGCGTGTCTCTCAAAGTCCTGATGGTTTGGGACCCTGTGATAGTGGGGTGATGGGCTAGGGGACCAGGCCCGCCCGCAGGAAGGATCAAGCTTGCTAGGCCAAGGGGGTTTCCATGACCCTAATTCCCAGGGCAGAGGGAGAGGAGCTGAAATGTGGACCTCGAGATTGTGGGCCCCCTGTGCTCCCAGAGGATCTCAGGAACTCTGATCTGAGAGAGGTCTTAAGAGGTCTCAAAAGGTCATCTGATAATAATGATGATGACGCTGATGGTATTTTTTAAGCACTTACTATGTGCCAAGCACTGTTCTAAGCACTGGGGTAGATCCAAGTAATCAGGTTGTCCCCCGTGGGGCTCACAATCTTAATCTCCACTTTACAGATGGGGTCACTGAGGCACAGAGAAGTGAAGTGACTTGCCTGAAGTCACACAACTGACAAGTGGTGGAGCCAGGATTGGAACCCACAACCTCTGATTCCCAAACCCGTGTTCTTTCCACTAAGCCATGCTGCTTCTCAGGTGGGAGACCGTCTCAAAGTCCTGTCTCTGGCCTGGAACTCCTTACCTCTTCATATCCAACAATGACTCTCCCTCCCTGCCTTCAAAGCCTTATTGAAGGCCCATCTCCTCCGAGGGGCCTTCCCTGACTAAGCCCTCCTTTCCTCTTCTCCCATTCCATTCTGCCTCACCCTGACCTGCTCCTTTTATTCATTCCCCCTCCCAGCCCCTCAGCACTTATGTCCATATCTGTAATTCAATTATTTCTATTAATAGCTGTCTCCCATCTAGACTGTAAACTCCTTGTGGGCAGGGACTGTGTCTGTTTATTGTTCTATTGTCCTCTCCCAAGTGCTCAGTACAGTGTTCTGTACATGGGAAGCGCTCAGTAAATACGATTGACTGGTGGGCTGACGGAAAGCTTTTCCCCCTCACCCTCTGCTGGAAAGTGTTTCCGCGGGGCTGACCCAAGTCCCTACTGCTGCAGTTGAGCTGTGATTCCACTCTCCCCGCTCTCCACCCTCTAAGCAGCATGGCCTAGTGGATAGAGCCTGGGCCTGGCAGTTAGAAGGTCTTGGGTTCTAATCCTGGCTTTGCCACTTGCCTGCTGTGTGACCTTGGGCAAGTCACTTAACTTCTCTGTGCCTCAGTTACCTCATCTGTGAAATGGGGATTAAGACTGTGAGCCCCATGTGGGACAACCTAATTACGCGTATCTGCCCCAGCACTTAGAACAGTGCTTCGCACATAGTAAGCACTTAACAAATACCAACATTATTATTATTGTTACTTCAGTTCTCTGTGCCTCAATTACCTCATTCGTAAACTAGGGATTAAGACTGTGAGCCCCACGTGGGACAACCTGATTAGCTTGTATCTACCCTAGTGCTTAGAACAGAGCTTGGCACATAATAAGCATTTAACAAATACCATCATCATTATTATTATTATTATTCTCCAGGGCACAGGTCATTGCTCCCCTGAACCCACGGCCAATTCCTCCAGCCCCCTTCACCACCCCCAGAGTCAACAGCCAGAGAGGCAGCATTGCCCAATGGGTAGAGCTCCGGCCTGGGAGTCAGAAGGCTCTAGGTTCTAATCCTGGCTCTGCCACGTGTCTGCCGTGTGACCTTGGGCAAGTCACTTCATGTCTCTGTGCCTCAGTTACCTGATCTGTAAAATGGGGATAAAGATTGGGAGCAGAGTTGCTCAGTGGAAGCATGCTGGGCCCATAACCCAGATGTCAAAGGATCGTAACTTTCCTCCATAGCGATCACGTGTTCAGAGAAGCAGCAGAGCATAGTGGATAGAGCATGGTCCTGGGAATCAGAAGGTCATGGATTCTAATCCTGGCTCCACCACTTGTCTGCTGTGTGACCTTGGGCAAGTTAATTCATTTCTCTATGCCTTAGTGACTTCATCTGTAAACTGGGGATTGAGACTGTAAGCCCCATGTGGGACAGGGACTGTATCGAACCTGATTATCTTGTATCCACCCCTGTGCTTAGTACATATGCCTGGCATGTAACAAGCGCTTAACAAATACCACAGTTATTATTATTACTATGTGGGACAGGGACTTTTTCCTCTCCTTCTCCCCCTTTATCTTCTCCTCCCCATCCCCTCGCCCTACCTCCTTCCCCTCACCACAGCACCTGTATATATGTTTGTTCAGATTTATTACTCTATTTATTTTACTTGTACATATTTACTATTCTATTTATTTTGTTAATGATGTGCATCTAGCTTTGTTTCTATTTGTTCTGATGACTTGACACCTGTCCACATGTTTTGTTTTGTCATCTGTCTCCCCCTTCTAGACTGTGAGCCCGTTGTTGGGTAGGGACCGTCTCTATATGTTGCCAACTTGTACTTCCCAAGCGCTTAGTACAGTGCGCTGCACACAGTAAGCGCTCAATAAATGTGACTGAATGAATGAATGAATGACTGTATCCAACCCCATTTGCTTGTAGCCACCTCAGCACTCAGAACAGTGCCTGGCACGTAGTAAGCACTCCCCAAATACCACAGTTATAATGGGACAGGGAGTGTGTCCAGCCCTTTTCGCTGGTATCCACCCCAGTGCTCAGAACAGTGCCTGGCACGTAGTAAACGCTCCACAAATACCACAGTTATGAGGAGGAGGAGGAGGCCGGGGCTTACCCTCGCACTCGGCGTCGCTGAAGCGGGTGCAGGCTCGGATCTGACGCTCGGTCTCCTCGCAGATGGTACAGGGCAGGCAGGGGTCGACGTGGTTGGCCTCGTCGGAGTAGGTGCCCTCAGGGCATTCCTCGCATACGGTGTTCTGCTTATCCAGGCAGGAGTACATGAGGCCGTAGCCCACCTCGCACACCTGGCACATCTCGCAGCGCCCGGTCTGCTCGTCCTGGTAGTAGCCGTAGGCGCAGCGGCACACGGCGTCGTCCGACTCCACGCAAGGCGCCGACATGCTCTGCAACCCCACACACTCCGTGCACGGCTTGCAGGCCTCCGTGGCGCTCACTGTGTCCGAGTAGGTGACACCTGGGGGCAAGGGGGGGCAAGAGTTGCCCGTCATCGGGGGGCGGGGGCAGCGAGGGGGCATCGTGGCCTCCTATCACCAGGATGCGCTGAGGACATCTCCCGCGCATTTCCAGTGGGGACAGGTGCGTCCCTCCAGAAAAAGGTGGGAGCTCTGTTGAGCGGAATAATGATAATGATGGTATTTCTTAAGCACTTACTATGTGCCAAGCACTGTTCTAAATGCAGGGGTAGATTCAAGGTCATCAGGTTGTCCCAGATGGGGCTCACAGTCTTAATCCCTGTTTTACAGATGAGGTAACAGGGGCCCTGAGAAGTGATGTGGCTTGCCCAAAGTCCCACAGCTGATAAGTGGCGGAGCTGGGGTGAGAACCCACGACCTCTGATTCCCAAGCCCGGGTTTTTGCTGTTACCCTTTAGGGATGTCACCCTTTAGGGGCTGGAGGCTTGAAGGCACGGGTTCGGGTCCCCAAACTGCTACGCTGAGATCGGTCTCTTTTGGAAAAAAGCATTGTGTAGTGGATAGAGACCGGGCCTGTGAGTCAGAAGGTTATGGGTTCTAATTCCCGCTCTGCCGCTTGTCAGCTGTGAGACCTTGGGCAAGTCACTTCTCTGGTCCTCAGTTCCCTCATCTGGAAAATGGGGACTGAGAGTGTGAGCCCCACGTGGGACAGGGACTGCGTCCAATCCAATTTGCTTTTAGCCACCCCAGCACTTTGTACAGTGCCTGGCACATAGTAAGTGCTTAACAAATACCACAATTATTATTATTTTGTTCAGGGAGAGGTGAAAGTGGGGTCTGTTTTTTGGAAGGAGGAATGGGTCTGGTCTCTGGAGGGCTGCCTGGAGGTCTGCCCAGAGGCTGCCTGGGGTGGGGAATAGATACAAGAACATACTGTAGTGGGTAGGGCATGGCGTGGGAGTAAGAAGGTCATGGGTCCTAATCCAGGCTCCACTACTTATCTGCTGGGTGATTTGGGGCAAGTCACTTTACTTCTCTGGGCCTCTGTTACCTTGTCTGTAAAATGGGGATTGAGTCTGTGAGACCCTATGTGGGATAGGGACTATATCCAACCTGATTAACATGTATCCACCCCAGCGCTTAGTACAGTGCCTGGCACAGAGTAAGTGCTTAATAAATGCCATCTTTATTATTAATATTATTGTTTTATTAAGAGATACCCTTGGCCCCTTACCCCGAGGCCTTTCTCTTTCCCACTCTGTCAAGAGGCAGTGTGACATTTATTTGTTTATTTTTAAAATGGCATTTGTGAAGTCCCGCCGTCGATCCCCGGGCCCACATCCTCCCCCTGGAATGCCCTCCGTCCACACATACGCCAAGCTAGCTCTCTACCTCCCTTCAAAGCCCTACTGAGAGCTCACCTCCTCCAGGAGGCCTTCCCAGACTGAGCCCCCTTTTTCCTCTCCTCCTCCCCATCCCCCCGACCCTACCTCCTTTCCCTCCCCACAGCACCTGTATATACGTTTGTACAGATTTATTACTCTATTTTACTTGTACATTTTTACTATTCTATTTATTTTGTTAATGATGTGCATCTAGCTTTATTTTCTATTTATTCTGATGACTTGACACCTGTCCACATGTTTTGTTTTGTTGTCTGTCTCCCCCTTCTAGACTGTGAACCCGTTGTTGGGTAGGGACCATCTCTATATGTTGCCAACTGTACTTCCCAAGCACTTAGTCCAGTGCTCTGCACACAGTAAGCGCTCAATAAATACGATTGAATGAATGAATGAATGAACTGACAGAAAATACGTAGTAAACATAGTAAGCACAATACATACCACTATTATTATTAATTATTAATTAATTATTATTATAATTGTGATTATCATTACCCCAATTCATAATGCCCTTACTAGTCCTCCTCCTCTTCCAGAAAGCCTTCCCTTCCCCCAGTACTCTCCCCACATGTCTTCACTGGGCCAACTTGAAGCCACTTAGCCAACCCGGTGGACTATCAGATTATTCCAATGGCAAGTGCGAAAACTCCCTGAGCCACTCTCCTGTCTAGGCCAGACCTTTTTCTTGGGAAAGAGGCCAGCTAGCAAAGTGAGTTCCAATTTGCTTCCAAGTTCCACACAGAGAAACAGCATGGCCTAGCGGATAGAGCCCAGGTCTGGGACTCAGAAGGTCATGGGTTCTGATCCTGGCTCCTCCACTTGCCTGCTGTGTGACCTTGATTTTACCTCATCTGTAAAATGGGGTTTAAGACTGTGAGCCTTCTGTAGGACAGGGACCGTGGCCAACTTGGTCACCTTGTATCTACCCCAGTGTTTAGAACAGTGCCTGGCACATAGTAAGTGCTTAACAAATACTATTATTATGATTATTATTATTAGGTCTAGTTGGACAAGTCCTGCCCAGAGTGTCATGAGCTCTGGGTTCTAATTCTAGCTCTGACGTGCCGTGTGACCCCAGGCAAATCACTTTTAACCTCTCCGGTCCTCGGTTTCTCCTCCTGCGCCCTTGACATGCCCTTGATGCGGCAGGCCGGGAAGGAAGCGAGGCAGGTGGATGCTTGCCTTCTCGAGACTCCTGGGGCCTGATTCCCAGGAGCCAGCAGCCCCAGTACGAAGCGAGTGGCATGTTTGCCGACTAATCCCCAAAGCCGGTTCCCCGCCTGGCCCTCCCCGCAGGGCCCGATCTGGGCGGCCCGGAAACCACAGGGCTCCACACTCTAGGCTGAGGCCCTTGGGGCTGCTCCACTTCTGAGCCTTCTCCTCCCCTCCATCACCCGTGTGCTCCTCCTCAGAGCCAGGTGCACGGTATTGGGAACAGGGGGAAGGGGAGGTAGGAGGGAGATGCTCTTCGTAGGCCGAAGCGGAGCAATCCCTTGGGGGCTTGGAGCAATTACCTCTCTGCTTTTCTTTGGGAATCTGGGGCTCGGTAAGAGACAGGACCACACCCTAAGACAAAAATCCCTCGGAAATCCAGCCTGCTTCTAGACTCTATCCCTCCCACGGCCAGGCCTGGGTTCCTCCCCACTCCCCTAGGTCTCCTGGGTCACTGGCGGGCTCCCACCCAACAGGGGTCCTCCACCTTGTGCAGAGGAAGAGGAAGCAGACCCTGCAATGGGAGGGAATGTGGTCACACTCACGATCCCAACAGATTTGGTGGCCAGGACATCGGCAGACCAGCCTGAGATCATCAGGTGCTGCAATCAATCGATACAGTTGATTGATTGAATGAAGTGGACGAGGGTCTCCAAACTTTAAAGCAACTGAGGATACCCTGGGGGCAGTGGGGGGAGGGGGAGGGGATGCTTGGGGCGGGGGCTGAGAATGGTCCAAGGGAATAATAATAATACTAACTGTGCTTACTATTATTATTATAACACAGTGCGTGACAAGCACTGTACAAAGCGCTGGGGTGGATACAAGAAAATCAGGGTGGACACAGTCCCTGTCCCACATGGGGCTCATAGTCTCATCCCCAATTTACTGATGAGGTAACTGAGGCCCAGAGAAGTGAAGTGATTTGCCCAAGGTTACACAGCAGACATGTGGCAGAGCCAAGATTAGAACTCATGACCTTCTGACTCCCAGGCTCAGGCTCTATCTACTATGCCACGCTGCTTTCCCGATCCTTGATCCAATCCGATCCTTCACCTCCAGGGAGAAGTTGGGAAGGAGCTGAGTCAGAGGCGTAGGGTGACGATCAATTCATCAATTGAGAAGCAGCGTGGCCTAGTGGAAAGAACACAGGCCTGGGTTCTAATCCTGACACATGTCTGTTGTCAGACCTTGGGCAAGTCACTTAACTTCTCTGTGCCTCAAGAAATTGTAAAATTCCTTCGATCGTATTAATAATGGTGGTATTTGTTAAGCACTTACTATGCGCCAGGCACTGTACTAAGCGCTGGGGTGGGTACAAGCAAATAGGGTTGGATACAGTCCCTGTCTTATACAGGGTTCACAGTCTCAATCCCCATTTTACAGATGAGATAACTGAGGCACAGAGAAATGAAGTGACTGGCCCAAGGTCCCACAGCAGACATGTGGTAGAGCAGGATTAGAACCCACGACCTTCTGACTCCCAGGCCTGTGCTGTAACCACTACACACAATGCTGCTTCTCTATCAGGACACCCCATCCCCACTCCACTGTCCCCCCAGAGGTCTCCCTGCTTTTTCTTGGAAGATCTCAAAGTACTGTACTCATTCATTCATTCAATCGTATTTATTGAGCTCTTACTGTGTGCAGAGCACTGGACTAAGCGCTTGGGAAGTACAAGTTGGCAACATATAGAGACGGTCCCTACCCAACAGTGGGCTCACAGTCTAGAAGGGGGAGACAGAGAACAAAACAAAACATATTAACAGAATAAAATAAATAGAATAAATATGTACAAGTAAAATAAATAAATAGAGATAAATACGTACAAACATATATACATATATACAGGTGCTGTGGGGAAGAGAAGGAGGTAAGGCAGGGGGGTGGAGAGGAGGAGGAGGGGGAGAGGAAGGAGGGGGCTCAGTCTGGGAAGGCCTCCTGGAGGAGGTGAGCTCTCAGCAGGGCCTTGAAGGGAGGAAGAGAGCTAGCTTGGCGGATGTGGGGATACTGTATGTATATATCTGTAATTTATTAATTTACTTAGCAGTCTTAATGTCTGTCATTCATTCAATCATTCAATCATATTTATTGAGTGCTTACTGTGTGCAGACCACTGTACTAAGCACTTGGGAAGTACAAGTTGGCAACATATAGAGATGGTCCCTACCCAACAACAGGCTCACAATCTAGAAGTCTCCCCCTTTAGACTGTGGGAAGAGAATATGTCTGTCATCTGTACTCTCCCAAGAGCTTAGTACAATGCTTTGCACACAGTAAGCACTCAATAAATACGATTGAATGAATGAACGAATAAACGAACAGTCCCACCTCTTCCAGGAAGGGTGAGGATCCGCTCCCCTGTGTAGGCCACTGGGGCAAAAGTGAGGTGAACACGGTGGTTGGCCATTAGGCCAAGACCACACAGCGTGAGCGAGCTGGGCCCAGAACCCGGTTCCCCTGACCACCCACGCCAACCGTCGGACCTCACCACCTCCCGTGAGCTGGGCCGAGATGCGGCCAAAACCCCGCCGGGTGGGGAGTGAAGCCGGGTGGGACGGGGCGGGGGCTGCCAGGGTCACCGGACTCTGGGAGTTTGCGGGGATCGAGGACTTACCGAACGGGGAGGCAGGTCAGGGGAGGGTCTATTTGGCTGGATCCTTGTGGCTTGTTCTCCAGAACGAAGGTAGATGTGTGTGGGTGTATATGTGTGTGTATAATAATTATGGTATTTGTTAAGCGCTTACTCTGTGCCAAGCACTGTTCTAAGCGCTGGGGTATATACAGGGTAGTCAAGTTGTCCCACAAGAGAAGCAGTGTGGCTCAGTGGAAAGAGCACGGGCTTTGGAGTCCCACTGTTGGGTAGGGACTGTCTCTACATGTTGCCAACTTGTACTTCCCAAGCGCTTAGTACAGTGCTCTGCACACAGTAAGCGCTCAATAAATACAATTGATTGATTGATTGATTGGAGTCAGAGATCATGGGTTCAAATCTCAGCTCCTCCAATTAGCTGTGTGACTTCGAGGAAGTCACTTAACTTCTCTAGGCCTCAGTTCCCTCATCTGTAAAATGGGGATTAAGACTGTGAGCCCCCGTGGGACAACCTGATCACCTTGTAACCTCCCCAGCGCTTAGAACAGTGCTTTGCACATAGTAAGCACTTAACAAATACCATCATTATTATTATTATTATTCTCTATTTTACAGATGAGGGAACTGGGGCCCAGAGAAGTGAAGTGGCTTGTCCAGGGTCACACAGCAGACAAGTGGCGGAGGCGGGATTAGGACCCACGTCCTCTGACTCCCACGCTTGTGCTCTTTCCACTGAGCCACGCAGGTGGGGGGTTGCTGTTATTTCATGACTCAACTCACAAGCCAAGTCGAGCACTTAAAAGCCCAGCCTGTAGCCAAGGGCTGGCACTTTCTTGGGCAGCTCCTCTGCTCGATGCCTCAGTTTCCTCATCTGAAAATGGGGATTAAATACTTGTCCTCCCTCCTTCTTAAACTGTGAGCCCCGAAGTGGGATAGGGGCTGTGCCCAATCTGATTACTGTGGATCTTCCAAGCCGTCACCAAAACCTGCCGGTCTCAGCTCTGCAACATTGCCAAGATCCGCCCTTTCCTCTCCATCCATACGGCTACCCTGCTCATTCAAGCTCTCATCCTATCCCGTCTGGACTACTGCATCAGCCTTCTCTCTGATCTCCCATCCTCGTGTCTCTCTCCACTTCAATCCATACTTCATGCTGCTGCCTGGATTATTTTTGTCCAGAAACGCTCTGGGCATATTACTCCCCTCCTCAAAAATCTCCAGTGGCTACCAATCAATCTGAGCATCAGGCAGAAACTCCTCACCCTGGACTTCAAGGCTGTCCATCACCTCGCCCCCTCCTACCTCACCTCCCTTCTCTCCTTCTACAGCCCAGCCCGCACCCTCCACTCCTCCGCCACTAATCTCCTCACCGTACCTCGTTCTCGCCTGTCCCGCCATCGACCCCCGGCCCGCGTCATCCCCCGGGCCTGGAATGCCCTCCCTCTGCCCATCCGCCAAGCTAGTTCTCTTCCTCCCTTCAAGGCTCTACTGAGAGCTCACCTCCTCCAGGAGGCCTTCCCAGACTGAGCCCCTTCCTTCCTCTCCCCCTCGTCCCGCTCTCCATCCCCCCCATCTTACCTCCTTCCCTTCCCCACAGCACCTGTACATATGTATATATGTTTGTACATATTTATTACTCTATTTATTTATTTATTTATTTTACTTGTACATATCTATTCTATTTATTTTATTTTGTTGGTATGTTTGGTTTTGTTCTCTGTCTCCCCCTTTTAGACTGTGAGCCCACTGTTGGGTAGGGACTGTCTCTATATGTTGCCAGCTTGTACTTCCCAAGTGCTTAGTACAGTGCTCTGCACACAGTAAGCGCTCAATAAATATGATTGATGATGATGATGATGCACTTAGTACAGTGCTTGGCACATAGTAAGTGCTTATCATGGGTTCTAATCTCGGCTCCACCACTCATCTGCTCTGTGGCCTTGGGTAAGTCACTTCATTTCTCTGTGCCTCAGTTCCCTCATCTATAAAATGGGAATTAAGATTAAGAGCCCGGGTGGGACAAGGATTGTGTCCAATCTGATTATCTTGTATCTACCCCAGAGCTTAGAACAGTGCTTGGCACATAGTAAGCACTTAACAAACACCATCTATCATTATTATTATTGTTATTATGATTATTATTATTATCCACCCAACACTTAGTACAGTGCCTGACACCTAGTAAGTACTTAACAAATGCCATCATTTTATTAAGGACTCAGTGTATGCATTGTGAGACAACTTCATCGGCCTCCTCGCTGACCTCCCTCCCTCCAGACCGTACATCATTCGGCTGCCAGGATCATTTTTTTGAAAATGTCCTTCTGCACACACTTCCCCACTCCTTTAAAAACTTCCAATCATTTGCCGATCTTCTCTGCATCCAGCAGAAGCTCTTGACCATCAGCTCTCTTCCTCTTATTTATCCACTCTCCTCTCTCACTGCAGCCCAGCTTGCACTCTTCATTCCCCTAGATCCAACCAAGCCATGGTGCCTCATTTTCAGTTTTTCCCCTGCCCATCTCTTGCTCGTTCTTTCCCCCAAGTCTGGAACTCCTTCCCCTCTTCCTGTCCGACAGATCATCGCAGCCCTCTAGAAATCCCATCTCCTCCAGGAGGCCTTCCCAAATTAGTTTCTAATCTCCCAGGTTATATCCACGCAACTTCCACCTTACCACTTTCATAACACCAAAGTACTTAAGTACTCACAACCCCTACTATACTTACGTCCATACCTTTAAACTCTGATGCTTCCCTCTCCCTGTAACTTATTTCAATTGTATTCATTAATTCAATCATATTTATTGAGCACTTACTGTGTGCAGAGCACTGTATTAAGTGCTTGGAAAGTACAATTCGGCAACAGATAGAGACAATCCCTATGCAACAATGGGCTCACAGTCTAGAAGAATAATGATGACGATATTTGTTAAGCACTTATTATGTGCCAAACACTGTTCTAAGCACTGGGGTAGATACAAGGTAATCAGGCAGACACATTCCCTGACAATCTGATCACCTTTTATCTACACCAGCGCTTAGAACAGTGCTTCACACATAGTAAGCGCTTAACAAATGTCATCGTTATTATTATTATTTGTTGCTGAATTGTACTTCCCAAGCGCTTAGGGCAATGCTCTGCACACAGTAAGCGCTCAGTAAATACGATTGAATGAATGAATGAATGAATAAGGCTTTAAAGGTGACCAATGGGTGATTCCTATTTTGAAATCTCTTCAGGAAGGAAGATTCTAAGCCACCACCCAGGCTGTCTCACTGCACTGATTGTCAGCTCACTGTGTTTATTGTTGAGAAACAGCGTGGCTCAGTGGAAAGAGCCCGGGCTTTGGAGTCAGAAGTCATGGGTTCAAATCCTGACTCCACCACTTGTCAGCTGTGTGACTTTGGGCAAGTCACTTAACTTCTCTGGGCCTCAGTTCCCTCATCTGGAAAATGGAGATTAAGACTGTGAGCCCCCCCGTGGGACAACCTGATCACCTTGTAACCTCCCCAGCGCTTAGAACAGTGCTTTGCACATAGTAAGCGCTTAATAAATGCCATTATTTTTATTATTATTGTACTTTCCCAAGGGCTTAGTTTAGTGCTCTGCACACAGCAAGTGCTCAGTAAATATGATTGAATGAATGAATAACAGTCAGGAAGTCTGTCTCAATTCAAACTCGCTTGTTGCCTCTCCACCCTCGGTGGGGAAGGAGATCAGCTGAGCTGGGCAAGGGGCCACAGGCCAACTGTCCGGCCCAGACCCGGCGCCCCTCTGACCAGGAAGCAGTATTGAGCCCTCTCAGCCAGAAGCCTGAGGTCCCTGTGGTGAGGAGGGGGTTCTGGGGGTGGGACAGAGGTTGGAGTAGGGCCTGGGAAGTGGGGTGATGGGGGCAGAGCCTGGGAGCCGCAACTGGGAATGGGGCAGGAAGGGAGTGGGAAAAGGGGTGGGGCAGGGACAAGGGCACCGGCATGGGCCAAATCAGGGAGGAATGGGGGCACAGGTAGGGGCAGAATCAGGAAGGGACAAGGGATGGGACAAGGACAGGGGCATGGACATGGGCAGGAAGGGATAGGGGCAGAAACAGGGGCATGGCTGATGGCAGAGAGAGAGAGAGGGACAGGCCTGGGGGCAAGGATAGGGCAGGGGTGGGGACAGGGGCATTGGTGATGGCAGGGACAGGGAGGGACAAGGGCAGAGGCAGGAGCAGAGGCAGGGGTTGGGGCATGGGTAGAGAGGCCCAAAGGCAGGGTTAGAGGCATAACAATAATAATAATAATATTTGTTAAATGCTCACTATGGGCCAAGCACTGTTCTACGCACTGGGGTAGAAACAAGGTAATCAGGTTGTCCCGGGGCTCACAGTCTTAATCCCCATTTTACATATGAGGGAACTGAGGCACAGAGAAATTAAGTGACTCACCCAAAGTGCCCAAGTGGCGGAGCCGGGATTAGAACCCACGACCTCTGACTCCCAACCCTGTGCTCTTTCCACTAAGCCACGCTAATTCTCTGCATAGGCACGGAAGGTTGGGAGCGGAGGCACGGCCGGAGGCGGAGGTGGGCAGGGAGGGGCAGGGGCAGGGGTGACAGGGGCAGTGAGATCCCAGGGTGCGCATCCCCCAGCCCTATGTCGGTGGAGTCCAAGGTCAGGTTGCGATGCCATCTCTGCGGTTTCTCCAGAGCAGAAGCGGCCAGCAGCGGTGGCGAGGTCGGAGGGTATTTTTAGTGGCCACTGGCACGGGCCTCTCCCTCCACTCTTCCGACCCTGAGCTCCTTCACTCCAGAACCCCCTCCAACCCCGGCCCTGGCAGGGCCCAAGCTCAGCCTCCATCCCCCAACTCACCATCCCGGCCCCCGACCCCCTACCCCCGACCCCCGGGCACTCACTGTCCAGACAGGGCTCACAGACGGTCTGGTTGACCCCGCAGGGCTGAGCCACACCCTCTCCCAGGTTACACGCTCTGCAGCACTCTCCGCTGGCTGTGTACAGCTCCGTTACACATTTGTCCTTTGCCCCCTGCACGGACACCTGTTTGGGAGACAGACGGGATGGACAGACAGGTTGGTCAAGTTGGCCCCCGGCTGGAAAACTAATGAGGGTTGGGATGGAGAGGGGGAGAATAATAATAATAATAATCATGGTATTTGTTAAGCTCTTAGCATGTGCCAGGTGCTGTACTAAGTGCCGAGTTGGAACTCTCCCCACTTCAAAGCCTTACTGAAGGCACATCTCCTCCAAGAGGCCTTCCCAGACTAAATCCCACTTTTCCTCATCTCCCACTCCCTTCTGCGTCATTCTGACTTGCTCCCTTTGTTCTTCCTCTGACTCCCAGCTCCAGGATACTTATGCATTTATTTATTTGCAATTTTATTTATTTGTAATGATGTCAGTTTATTTGTCTTGATGTCTGTCTCCCCCCAAAACCCCTTCCCCCCTCCACAAGACTGTGAGCTATTTGTGGGCAGGAATTGTCACTGTTTATTGTTGTAGCGTACTTTCCCAAGCGCTTAGTACAGTGCTCTGTGTGCAGTAAGCGCTAATAAATATGATTGAATGAATGAATGAATGAATAGAAGCAAATTGTGTGGGGCTCAGAGTCTCAATCCCCCCTTTACAGATGAGGTCACTGAGGCCCAGGGAAGGTGACTGGCACAAGGTCACACAAGGATTAGGGCAGGATTAGAACCCATGCCCTTCTGACTCCCAGGCTCATGCTCTATCCACTATGCCATGCTGCTTCCCCAAGGGAACGTGCAGGGGAGGAAGGAGTGGGGAGGAGAGTGGGGGCCGGGGTCTACTAGGGATCAAACATTCCTGTTTAATTGACTTGTATTGGAACCACCTGCCCTGGGATGAGCTCATAAAAGAGGCACAAGGAACTGTGAACCGCAGGAGAAGAAAGCAGAGGGGAAACTGAGGGTTGTCGGGGCAGAGCCCCACCCCCGCACAATGACACCCCTCATGGGGATGTTGGGAGCAAGAATGGGGCCTCAAGGGGCCTCTGTTAGCATCTCCAATCCTTCCCTGACTGCGGGGGGCTCATGGTTTCATAAAAAGTTCATTGGGGGTCATTCTAGGCGTCAGTCAGCCCTGAATTCCCAGATCCCAGCGATGGACCCGCGGGCTGGGCCGGGCGTTCGTGGGCTGCGGGTTGGCTTTCAAGGAGGTCGAGGGGGGATGTGGTTTGGCAAAACAGAGCAGGGAGGGTGTTTCAGGTGGGGTCATGGGGGTCAGGGGGCGGGGGGGGCTCAGAGGGCCTGGGGGTGGGTGGTCACAGTTTGGCTGACTTGATCCCCTTATGTGTCTCCATTCAGGCAGAGACAAGAGGCCAGTGCTTTGCATGCAGTAAGACATCAGTAAATTTGATTGAATGAATGAAGAGGTCCTGAATTTTCCATCCCCAGCTCACCACCAGGACATCCTGCCCGGCCCACTCCCCACCCCAAGAACTCGGGACAGGCAGACCCCACACTCTGAGGCACCCAGACCCAGAGAGACAGCAGAACCATCGAGGGTAAGTCGTTTACGTTTCTTGTCATGATCAAACCTCTGGAAACATTTAGTCTCCCGGCCTAAAACAGCACGGCTCAGTGGCAAGGACACAGGCTTGGGAGTCAAAAGATGTGGGTTCTAATCCCGGTTCTGCCACTTGTCTGTTGTTTGACCTTGGGCAAGCCACTTGGCTTTTCTGTGCCTCAGTTGCCTCATCTTTAAAATAGGGATTTAGACGGTGAACCCCACATGGGATAACCTGATTACTGTGTATCTACCCCAGCACTTAGAACAGTACTGGGCACCTAGCAAGAGCTTAATAAATACCATAATTATTATTATTATTATTATAACTAAAAACCCAGGTTGCCTCTCCATGCTGACCCAAAGTTTACCCTCCTGGGGCTGGAGAGAGTTCACCTTGTCCATCCCTCTATCCCCAGCCCATGGCGAACATTTCCTTGCCAACCCTTTGTTGAGGCAAATCAATCAATCATATTTATTGGGTGCTTGTTATGTGCACAGCACTGTTCTAAGCACTCGAGAGAGTATAATACAACTGATTTAGCAGGTAGGTTCCCTGCCCAAAGTGAGCTTACAGTTTAAAGGCAAAGGGGTCCCTGGGAACTTCTGGTTGAAAACTCCTGAAAGAAACTGTGTTTAGGGGAGTGGAAAGGAGTGTGGGGAGCTGGAACTCCTTTATGGCTAAGGTGCAGAGGCCTGATCTTTGACACTTTGACAAAGGAGGTTGGCTTTGGATGGTGTATGGGTTGTGTACCTGTGTTGGGCAGGCAGGGGAGGTATCTGGAGGTTGACTGGAAATGGTGACGGAGCAAAGACCCCGCCTGGCCCTGCTCTGACCAGAAGCCCCACCTGGGATCTGGAGTTTTACCTGGGGAGTCATCCATCTCCCTCCCTCGCAGGGCCCCGGCTCGGAGAGAAGAGTGCAGAGAATCAATTGATCAATCATATTTATTGAGCACTTACTGTGTGTACTAAGTGCTTGGGAGAGTACATTATAACAGGGCTGGTAGACACAGCCCTGCCCACAACGAGCTGACAGCTAGAGCTGGGGTATCCTGGAAAATTGGTTTTGACTCCCGCTTTCCTGGGTGAATTCTGGCAAGTTGCTTAACCTCTCTATTCTCCTGATTCCTTTTGGCCCAACCAAAACCGTGGCGGGGTGAGGGAGGTGGAGGGAGTGTTTAACCTTTCCCTATTGCTGAGGTCTGGTGGGGCTCCAGGCCCAGGACACTGGGAACACCATCAATCCAGCCGTTCGGTCGAGAGAGCTGGACCTGTCTGCTTCCCCCATAACCAGTGTTCCAAGCAGGCAGAAACCAGTCTCCCGTATTCTGCGTAGCCCCCAATAGAACAACTGGTCCGTGCTGGAGACTGTAAGCTCCTTGAAGGCAGGGATCTTCAATCAATCAATCCATCAATAGTATTTACTGAGCATCCCTGCTCCACCACTTGTCAGCTGTGTGACTTTGGGCAAGTCACTTAACTTCTTTATGCCCCAGTTACCTTATCTGTAAAATGGGGATTAAGACTGTGAGCCCCACGTGGGACAATCTTATCACCTTGTATCCTCCCCAGTGCTTAGAACAGTGCTTTGCACATAGTAAGTGCTTAACAAATGCCATTATTATTATTATTTATAATGTGCAGAGCACTGTTCTACGCACTTGGGAGAGTACGATACGGGAGAATTAGCAGACACATTCCCTGACCATAATGAGTTTACAGTCTAGTGGAGGAGACAGGCAGGCAGAGAGATCCTGTCTCCTAACTCTATTATACTCTCCCAAGTGCTCAGTATAGTGCTCTGCACTTGGCAGGATTCAATTTATACTGTCGATTGACTGATTCCCCACTAGACATTATTATTATTATATATGTTAAAGTACTTACTATGTGTCAAGCACTGTACTAAGCACTGGGGTAGACATATGGGGAGCACAGTCAAAGGAGGAGGGAGAACAGGTATTGAATCCCCATTTTATAGTTGGGGAAACTGAGGCACAGAGAAGTGAAGTGACTTGCCCAAAGTCAGACAGCAAGCAATTGACAGAGGTGGGAATAGAACCCAGGTCCTCAGACTTCCAGGCTCTCGGGCTCTGTCCCCTAGACCATGCTGTTTCTCACATAATAATAATGATGGCATTTATTAAACAGTTATTATGTGCAAAGCACTGTTCTAAGCGCTGGGGGGATACGAGGTGATTAGGTTGTCCCATGTGGGACTCACAATCTTAATCCCCATTTTACAGATGAGGTAACTGAGGCTAGAGAAGTGAAGTGACTTGCCCAAGTCACACAGCTGACAATTGGCAGAGCTGGGATTTGAACCCAGGACCTCTGACTCCAAAGCCTGTGCTCTTTCCACTGAGCCATGCTGATTGTCTAAATTACATAAATTAGACTGTAAATTAATTGAGGGTAAGAATCACGTTTAGCTATTGTACTCTCTTAAGTCTTTGGCAGATGGTGTGGTGGATAGAGCACTGGCCTGAGAGTCAGAAGGTCATGGGTTCTAATCCCGGTTCCACCACTTGTCCGCTGTGTGACCTGGGCAAGACACTTCACTTCTCTGGGCCTCAGTGTCCTCATCTGGAAAATGGGGATTGAGACTGTGTGCCCCATGTAGGACTAACCTGATTTTCTTGCATCCACCCCAGCACTTAGTCCAGTGCCTCGCACATACTAAGTGCTTAACAAATACCATAATTATTACTATTATTACAATGCTCAGCACATAATAATAATAAAATAATGATGGCATTTGTTAAGCACTTACTATGTGCAAAGCACTGTTCTAAGCACTGGGGAGGTTACAAGGTGATCAGGTTGTCCCATGGGGGGCTCACAATTTTAATCCCCACTTTACAGATGAGGTAACTGAGGCACAGAGAAGGTGACTTGCCCAAAGCCACCCAGCTGACAAGTGGTGGAGTCAGGATTTGAACCCATGACCTGTGACTCCAAAGTTCGTGCTCTTTCCACTGAGCCATGCTGCTTCTCATAGTAAACACATATACTATTGTATATATTGTATATATACAATATATTGTATACAACATATTGCATACAATATAATATATACTATTGTATATATTGTATATATACAATATATTGTATACAACATATTGCATACAATACAATATATTGTATATATTGTATATACTATATACAAAAACATAGTAAACACATATACTATTGATTGGTTTTTGGAGCTTCGTTCATTCATTCATTCAATTAACTTGTATTTATTGAGCACTTACTGTATGCAGAGCACTGTACTAAGTGCTTGGGAGAGTACTAAGAGCACAGGCTTGGGAGTCAGAGGTCATGGCTCCACCAATTGTCAGTTGTGTGACTTTGGGCAAGTCACTTAACTTCTCTGTGCCTCAGTTACCTCATTTGTAAAATGAGGATGAAGATTGTGAGCCCCACATGGGACAGCCTGATCACCTTGTATCCTCCCCAGTGCTTAGAACAGTGCTTTGCACATAGTAAGCACTTAACAAATGTCGTTATTATTATTATTATTATTATTATTACTAAGCACTTGTGAGAGCAGCAGCATGGCCTAGTGGCAAGGGCACTGGCTTGAGAGTCAGAGGACATGAGTTCTAATCCCGGCTCTGCCACTTGTCTGCTGTGTGACTTTGGGCAAGTCGCTTGACTTCTCTGTGCTTCTGACCTCATCTGTAAAATGGGGATTAAGATTGTGAGCCCCAGGTGGGACAACCGGATTACCTTGTATCTACCCCAGCGTTTAGAACAGTGCTTGGCACATAGTAAGTGCTTAACAAATACCATATTATTAGAAGCAGTGTGGCTCAGTGGAAAGAGCACGGGCTTGGGAGTCAGAGGTCGTGGTTCTAATCCCAACTCCGCCACTTGTCAGCTGTGTGACTTTGGGCAAGTCACCAAACTTCTCTGTGCCTAGTTACCTCATCTGTAAAATGGGGATTAAGACTGTGAGCCCTACGTGGGACAACCTGATCACCTTGTATCCCCCCAGTGCTTAGAACAGTGCTTCGCACATAGTAAGCACTTAACAAATGCTATCATTATTATTATTATTCCGATACAATAAATAGACACATTCCCTGCCCACAACGAGCTTACAGTCGAGAGGGGGGTCCACTTGGTGGAACCAAATTGCATTTTGAGGCCAGTCTTCACCTGGTCCCATATCTGAGAGATGTCTGGAAGGCGTGGGGATGGAGAAGCCTAGGCGGAAGGTCTGTTCATTGAGTAGCGTGTGAAGCGGGAGAAGAGCAGGGGAGGGACGGGTAACTTGATTGGCTTTGGGCTTGCCGTCCCTCGAGGACACGCCCTTCCAGAAAGTGGGTTAATTTAAACCGGTTCTGGGCCTGGAGAGCAGGGCCCTAGGGATGGGGGGGGGGGGGCAAAGGGGAAGGGGGAAGGAAGGGAGATTGAGGGAGGGAGAGAAAAGCGTGGGGGAAGAGAAGGAGAAAAAAGGAGAGACAAGGAGAAAGGGGGAGAGGGAGAAAGCAGGAGAGACAGAGAGAGGAAGGGAGAGTGAAAGGTGGGGGAGAGAAGGAGAAAAAAGGAGAGACAAGGAGAAAGGGAGAAAGAGGGAGAAAGAAAAAGAGACAGAGAGGGAGGGAGAGGGGAGGGTGGAGGAGAGAAGGAGAAAAAAGAAGAGACAGAGAGAATGAAGGAGATATAGAGAGAAGGAGGGAGAGGCAAGGAGAAAAAAGAGAGACAAGGAGAAAGGGGGAGAGAGGGAGAAAACAGAAGAGATAGAGAGAGGGAGGGAGAGAGGAGAAAAAAGGAGAGACAAGGAGAAAGAGGGAGAAAGCAGGAGACAGAGGGAGGGAGACAGGGAAGGAGAAAAAAGGAGAGAAAAGGGAAGAGAGGGAGAAAGGAGAGACAAAGAGAGGGAGAGGGAAGGAGAAAAAAAGAAGAGACAAGGAGAAAGGGGGAGAGAGAGAAAGCAGGATAGACAGAAAGGGGGAGGGAGAGAGAAGGATGGATGAGAGGAGGAGAAAAAAGAAGAGACAAAAGAAAGGGGGAGAGGGGGAGAAAGCAGGAGAGACAGAGGGGGGGAGGGAGAGAGAAGGATGGGGAGAGGAGGAGAAAAAAGAGACAAGGAGAAAGGGGGAGAGACAGAAGGGGGAGGGAGAGAAGGAGAAAAAGGAGAGACAAGGAGAAAGGGGAAGAGAGGGGGAAAGCAGGAGAGACAGAGAGAGGGAGGGAGAGAAAAGGAGAAAAAAGAAGAGATAAGGAGAAAGGGGGAGAGAGGGTGAAAGCAGGAGAGACAGAGAGGGGGAGGGAGAGAGAAGGATGGGGAGAGGAGGAGAAAAAGACAAGGAGAAAGGAGGAGAGACAGAGAAGGGGAGGGAGAGAAGGAGAAAAAAGGAGAGACAAGGAGAAGGGGAAGAGAGGGGGAAAGCAGGAGAGACAGAGAGGGAGGGAGAGAGAAGGAGAAAAAAGGGGAGACAAGGAGAAAGGGGGAGAGAGGGAGAAGGAGGAGAGACAGAGAAACGGGGGGAGGGGGAAAGAGAGAGAGGGGAGAGAGGAGAGAGAGACGGAAGCAGCGAAAATAGCAGCGTTTCCGGCCACCGGGCGAAGACTGGTGCGGAGGAGGGCCGGGCCGGGCCTGAGATGGCTCTCGCTGACCTCCGGACATCTCTCTCCCCGGTCCCGGACGGTCCCGCACCGTCCCGGACGGTCCCGCACCGTTCCGCACCGTCCCGCGGCTGCCGGAACAGAGGCCACAGTTGGACCAGACCTGCACATCTGGGGGCGGGAGAAAGCAGAGCCCCCTCCCCCCACCCCAGCTTTCCCGTTCCGGTTTTGGGGGGCGGGGGACTCCCGGGTCCGTCCTGAAGGAACGGAACTGGACTCCAGGTCGACTGGGCTTTAATTAGCCGTCCCACCCCCTCAATAATCTTCCCTGTCACCTCTTCTCCATCCAATGGTGCCCTGGTCCAGCCCCCAATGGAGGGGGTGGGGGGCAAAATCGGGAGTCCCTGAGATGGGGGTGGGAGTCGGAGCGGCTATGCTCCAGCCTGGCGGTGCTGTGTGACCCTCTCGCTTTTTTATGGCATTTGTTAAGCGCTTACTTTGCGCCAGGCACTGTTCTACGGTAGATTCAAGGTAATCAGTTTGGACCCAATCTCTGTCCCACACGGGGCTCACACTCTTAATCCCCATTTTACAGATAAGGAAACTGAGACGCAGAGAAGTGAAGTGACTTGCCCAAGGTCACACAGCAGACAAGTGGCAGAGCTGGGATTAGAACCCACGACTTTCTAAGAATAATAATAATTATTATTATGGTATCTGTTAAGTGCTTGTTATGTGAGAAGCACTGTTCTAAGCACTGGGGTAGATACAAGGTAATCAGGTTGTCCCACGTAGGCTCACAATCTTCATCCCCATTTGACAGATGAGGTCACTGAGACCCAGAGAAGTGAAGTAGTTTGCCCAAGATCACGCAGCAGACACGTGGAGGAGTAGGGACTAGAACCCACGACCTTCTGACTTCCAGGCTCTATCCACTAGGCCACACTGCTTCTCTTTGGAGGATGCCTCCGCCTCAGCTCCGCGGGCCGGGTCCCCAAGTGTCAGGTGGGGGTCCCCAGAGTGGTAGCCCACAGCCCCGCCCCGCTGCCCCCATCCCCTCCTCTAGACTATAAACTCGTTTATAGATTATTATTGTTTGATTATTGATTATTGTTATTCTGATTATTGATGTATCATTCATTCATATTTATTGAATTTGTTGAATTTATTACTGTGTGCAGACCACTGTACTAAGCTCCTGGAAAGTACAATACAGCAATAAAGAGAGAGGATTCCTGCCCATAACGAGTTCACAGTCTACAGGACTCTCCCAAGCAGTCAGTACAGTGCTCCGCACACAGCAAGCGCTCAGTAAATACGATTGAATGAATGGTCCCCGTTCTGGGCTCACTGTCGCCCTCCAGCGGGCAGAATGAACCCTGTGAGTGCCATTTGGGGGCCGCCCCCTGCCCCCGCCCAACCTCCCCCGGGGCCCCGTTCTGGCAACCCGGCAAACCTCAATCCGGAGGCCGATGGAGACGAGGTCTTGGATAATTATGGTATTTGTTAAATAATAATGATGGCATTTGTTAAGCGCTTACTATGTGCAAAGCACTGTTCTGAGTGCTGGAACCTTACTATGTGCCAAGCTCTGTACTAAGCGCTGGGGTAGATATAATTGGGGTAGATACTCCCTCACCACAGACCCCTGGCCCACGTCCTACCTCAGGCCTGGAACGCCCTCCCTCCTCAAATCTGCCAAACAATCGCTCTTCCCCCCTTCAAATCCCTACTGAAGGCTCACCTCCTCCCAGAAGCCTTCCCAGACTAAGCCTTCTCAGAGGCCTTCTTCAGCTCCTCTCCCTTCCGCATCACCTCGACTCACTCCCTTTGCTCTCCCCCCCCCCCCCCCGCCCCGGCCCACAGCACTCATCAATATATCTATAATTCTATTTATTTATACTGGTGCCTGTTTGCTTGTTTTGATGTCCGCCTCCCCCCTTCTAGTCTGTAAACCCGTTGTGGGCAGGGATTGCCTCTTTTTATTGCTGAATTGTACTTTGATCAGTGCTCTGCACACAGTAAGAGCTTATTCTATTTATTTTATTTTGTTAGTATGTTTTGTTTTGTTCTCTGTCTCCCCTTTCTAGACTGTGAGCCCACTGTTGGGTAGGGACCGTCTCTAGATGTTGCCAACTTGTACTTCCCAAGCAGTGCTGTGCACACAGTAAGAGCTCAATAAATACGATTGAATGAATGAATGAATGAATAAGTACCACCGAATGAATGAATGCAAGTTAATGAGGTCGGACCCACTCCCATTCTTAATCCCCATTTTACAAATGACCAAACAGAGGCCCAGAGAAGTGAAGTGACTTGTCCAAGGTCACTCAGCAGACACGTGTCGGAGTCGGGATTAGAATCCATGACATTCTGACTCTCAGGCCCGTGTTCTAGCCACTAAACCACGCGGTTTATGGAAGGAAGAATGGACTTGGGGGACCTCAGGGTGGAGGGAGAGGGATGGGGGTGAACCCCGGATTCCAAGGCACATCTCCCCAGCTCCCACCCCCGAGCCCCCCCGCCGGCCCACAGCTGGGATCCCAGCCAGGGGCTCGCTACATTCTGTTCCGTTCGTATTATCCTCGCATTAGACAACGCAGCTCCAGTTACAGGCATCTGAATGACAAAGCGCCTCAATTACCAGCCGCTCGGAAGCCCCTCTCCCCCCCTCTCTCTCTGTCTCTGTGTCTCTCTCTCTCTCTGATGCTCTGATTTCAGCACTTTCTTTCCCGGAAGCTGCCGGGGGGGTGGTTGGGGGAGAACCCAAGGCTGAGACTCCGGGGGAGACGATCTGGGCTCAGTCAGATCAGGGAGGACCAGGGAGTTGGTTTTTATTTTTATCTTCCCAGATTACAGGAAGGCCCAGAGAGGTTCAGGGGCCGGCCCAAGGTCACACAGCTCTCATCTCAGCGCTTCCCACTTGATTCTCCCCGGCAAGAATGATGGAGGGGGCGGGGGAGGGGGCAGAGAGAGGGGGCACTGACCCTCCCGTGCCATCCTAGCGGGGGAAGGCCGAGTTAAGGCCCTCGGGCCCGGATTCCCGCTCCGCCTTGCCGGGCGGCACATGGGGAACATTAGTGGAGCCAATGTGTAGGCCATTAGCAGGACTCCCGTTGACAAAGCCGCAGGTATTAACCCCATAAAGCATCAGGACAGCGGGGGCCGTGGGGGTGAGGCCCGCTGGGCTGGGCCGGCCCGGCCAGGGGCCGAATCGTTACATCCCGGTCCAGGAGGGGGACACAGGCGGAGGGAAAGCCCGGCCCGCTCAGCCTCACTTCTCCCGCAAACTCAGCAGCGCCGGGGGGGAGGGACCCAGGGGTCGAGCCGCAATCCCCCTTGGGGGGCTCGCTTCCACCTTGTACTCCTCGAAGCAGAGCGCTGGGATGCCCAAGCCTAGTCCAGCCCTTGCCCAGCCCCAGCCCAGTCCAGCCCCAGCTCCAGCTCCAGCTCCTGTCCAGCCCAGCCCCGGCCCAGCCCCAGCCCAGCCCAGCCTAATCCATTCCAGCTCCAGCTCCTGTCCAGCCCAAGCCCAGTCCAGCCTAGTCCATTCCGGCTCCAGCTCCTGTCCAACCCAGCCCCGGCCCAGCCCAACCCAGCCCAGTCCATTCCAGCACCAGCTTCAGCTCCTGTCCAACCCAGCCCCGGCCCCAGCCCAGTCCATCCCCAGGTCCAGCTCCAGCTCCAGCTCCTGTCCAGCCCCGGCCCAGCCCCAGCCCACTCCACCCCTAGCCCAGCTAAAGCCCCAGCCCAGGCCAGCCTAGTCCATTCCAGCTCCTGTCCAATCCAGCCCCAGCCCAGCCCAGCCCAGTCCATTTCAGCCCCAGCCCAGTCCATCCCCAGGTCCAGCTCCAGCTTCAGCTCCCGTCCACCCCAGCCCCAGCCCAACCTCAGCCCAGTCTACTCCAGCCCATGACCAACCCAGTCCACCCCCAGGTCCAGCTCCACTCCAGCCCCACCCAGGCCCAGCCCAGCCCAGTCCAGCCCAGCCCCAGCCCAGCCCCAGTCTAGTCCATCCCCAGGTCCAGCTCCTGTCCAGCCCAGCCCCAGCCCAGCCCCAGATCAATCCCATCCCAACCCATGCCCAGCTAAACCCCAACCCAGCCCCAGCCCAGTCCAACCTCAGGTCCATCTCCATCCCCAGGTCCAGCTCCTGTCCAGCCCAGCCCCAGCCCAGCCCCAGCTCCTGTCCGGCCCAACCCAACTCCAGCTCCTTGGCAGCCCAACCCCAGCCTCCAGCTCATCCCAGCTCAGTCCAGCCCAGCTCCGTGCCCACCTCCGTGCCCAGCCCGGGCACCAGCCCATCGCCCGCCCTCGCCCCTCCCAGCTCCGTCCCTCCGGGCTCCGGCTCTTCCCATTGCAGCCCCGGGGACAGAAGAGGCTCGGGGGGGTATGGGGCTGGGGGCTGGACGGGTGGACCTGCCTGGGTCCGGCCGGACAGAGCTGATCCCGGGCGGAGCGGGCATCCGCCACCTGTCCCGGCCGCTCCCTCGGTTGGCCGCGTTCCTGCAGGTCCTGACCGCGAACCCCAGGTCGAGGAAGGCGCAGGACACCCGGCTAAAGCGCTCGTGGCAGGAGGTTATGCCGGGGCGGCGCTTAGTACACCGCTCTGCACGCAGTGAGCGCGCCCTATAAATTGATTGAATGAATGAAAGAATGAATGAGGGGGTCTCTGCCGCCTATCTGCCCCCGTCCCCAGTCCGGACAGAGCGGATGGGGGGGGAGGGAGGGAGGTCGCCCCCCGCCCCCCCCCGGGGCCTCGGGTCGCCCCCCACGCGGACTAAGGGGACCAGGAGGAGACCCCCAAATGGGGGGGACCGTTCCAAAGCAGCGCTCCTCCCCAGACGCAGCTGCAACCCGGGGGAGGTCAGCCCCAGCCGGGGGGCGGGAAGAGGGCATGGGGAGGGGTCTGAGGCTGCTCTCCCTCCCTCCCAGCGCTTAGTACAGTGCCTGGCACATAGTAAACGCTTAACAAATACCATCAGCATCAGCAGCATCACCTGTCCCTTCCATGCCAGCGCCCCCCGGCCGGTCCTGCCCTCTCCTCGGGGGTTCAGGGCCACCCTCTCCGGGCCGGCGCCGGGCAGCGGGTGTCCGAGGCTCCCCGCCCCGAGGGTCTGGGGCCCCCTCCCCCTCGTTGCCCATCCTGGGGGGGGCCCGAGTCCGACTCACCAAGAGCAGCAGGAGCAGGAGGAGGGGCGAGGGGGGCATCCGGGCCCGGCGAAGCTGCTCCATGGCGGGGGCACGGCGCGCTGCCCAGTGCCGGCTGCTGCTGCGGCGGCGGCGGCGGCGGAGGGAGGGGCGGCAGTGCCACCTGCCCGTGGCCGTGCCCTGGCCGTGCCCGCAGACGCCGAGGCTCCCGCTCCCTCTGGACGCGGGCGGGAGGCGCCCCGAGGAGCCCCAGCCGAGGCCCCGCCTCCTCCCAGCCCCCGCCCCGCGCCGGCCTGGCACACGCCCAGAGCCCCGGGCCTCGCCTCTGGACGGGGAGACGGGGGCAGACACCCCCCTGACCCTCCCCAGTCCCTGACTCCCCTTTGCCCCCCCATTCGGGGGGACCCCGGTCCCCTCTTCCCCCAGGCTTCTCTCTGCGCTCCCCGCTTTCCTCTCTGCGCCCTCCTTCCTTCATTCATTCAAGACTGTGAGCCCGTTGTTGGGTAGGGACCGTCTCTATCTGTTGCCGATTTGTACTTCCCAAGCGCTTAGTACATAGTAAGCACATAGTAAGCGCTCAATAAATACGATTGATTGATTGACTGATTAGTAAAGAGCTCTGCACATAGTAAGCGCTCAATAAATACGATTGAATGAAAGAATGAATGTACTGAGCGCTTACTGTGTGCAGAGCCCTGTACGAAGCGCTTGGAAAGTACAATTCAGCAACAGAGACAATAATAATGTTGGTATCTGTTAAGCGCTTACTATGTGCCAAGTACCGCTCTAAGCACTGGGGTAGATACAAGGTTAGCAGGTTGTCCCACATGGGGCTCACAGTGTTATCCCCATTTTACAGATGAGGTAAGTGAAGCACAGAGAAGCTAAGTGACTTGCCCAAGGTCACACAGCTGACAAGTTGCAGAGCCAGGATTAGAACCCACGACCTCTGACTCCCAAGCCCGGGCTCTTTCCACTAAGCCACGCTGCTTCTCATTCAAGACTGTGAGCCTGTTGTTGGGTAGGGACCGTCACTATATGTTGAAGATTTGTACTTTCCAAGCGCTTAGTACAGGGCTCTGCACACAGTAAATGCTCAATAAATACGATTGAATGAAGGAATGAATGAATGTATTGAGCACTTACTATGTGCAGAGCCCTGTAGTAAGCACTTGGAAAGTACAATTCAGTAACAGAGACAATCTCTGCCCAACGACGGGCTCACGGTCTAGAAGGGGGGAGACAGACATCAAAACAAGTAAACAGGCACCAGTAGCATAAATATAAATAAATAGAATTAGAGATATATCATCATCATCATCATCATCATCAATCGTATTTATTGAGCGCTTACTATGTGCAGAGCACTGTACTAAGCGCTTGGGAAGTACAAATTGGCAACATATAGAGACAGTCCCTACCCAACGGTGGGCTCATGCACATCATTAATAACATAAATTGAATAAGAAATATGTACATATAAATACCCAAGTGCTGTGGGATGGGGATGGGGGGTATTGCAGAGGGAAAGAGTAGGGGTGATGGGGAGGGGAGGGAGAGCAGAGGAAAAGGGGGGCTTAGTCTGGGAAGGCCTCCTGGAGGATCACCCTCCTCTGGGTCTTTCTCTCCATCTCCTCCCGGATGCTCTCCTCTCCCCTCCCCTCTCTGAGTCTCTCTCTGCCTCAGTCTCAGCCTCAGTGTCTCTCCGCTTCAGCCTCTGCCCCCGGGGCTCTCTCTGCCTCCCGTTGCTAGCCCAGTGTCTCTCGGCCTTAGGTCTGTGCCCCGGTGTCTCTTGACTTCATTCTCTGTCCCACGGCCTCTACTCCAGAGAAGACACTCTGACCCAGCTGGTCTCTCTGCTTCAGCTTCTCTGATCCAGCATCTCTGTGTCTCTGGCTCTCTGACCTCCCTCCGCAGATCCCTGGAGCGACTGCCCCAGACCCACGCCCAGTCCTTCTCCTGTCCTGTCCGGCCCAGCCCAGCTGACTGCCCTTCCCATCCTCCAATCCTCTTCCCGCCCCCACCCCTGTTCTCAGATCCAGTCCTCCCCCTGACAAAGCTCAGGCCCCCAGTTCCCTCTGGCCCTGGTCCAGCCCCCCGCTCCAACCCCCAGGCCCCCAGCCCTGATTCAGCCCCCCAACTACATCTGAACCCCTCTATTCTAGTCCAGCTGTCCGTTCCCTCTCAGGGCCGGGTCTTACTGGGGGTGATCCAGGAGAGGGGCTGGGGCTGGGATAAGTAGGGTGGTGTAATGGCTAGAGCACGGGCCTGGCAGTCAGTAGGTCGTGGGTTCTAATCCCGGCTCCACCACTTGTCTGCTGTGTGACCTTGGGCAAGTCACTTCACTTCCTCTGTGCCTCGGTCATCTCATCTGGAAAATGGGGATTAAGACAGTGAGCCTCAAATGGGACAGGGACTGTGATCAACTTGTATCTACTCTAGTGCTTCGAACAGTGTTTGGCACATAGAAAGTGCTTAACAAATATCGTTATTCTTCTTATTATTATTCCCCTATTCTCATTCCCAGATAGATCCCCCCCACCCCAAACACACACACAACCCCATATCATCCTCCTGGATCCTGCCCTGTCAACAGATGGGGAACAGCAGGGAAAGCTTGGAGCTGGGGAGCTTGGATGAGCACAGCCCTGGGGCAAGTAACAGCTCCCCCGGGGGGACTGCTCCCTCTCTCTCTCTCCCCTTCTCTATTATTATTATTATTATTACTATTAATGATGATGATGATGGTATTTGTTACTTGCTTGCCATGTGCCAAGCACTGCTCTAAAAGCTGAGGTAGCTACAAGCTAATTCGTTTGGACACAGTCCTTGTCCCACATGGGGCTCACAATCTTAATTCCCATTTTACAGATGAGGGAACTGAGGCACAAAGAATAATAATAATGATAATAATAATGATGGTATTTGTTAAGCGCCTACTATGTGCAAAGCACTGTTCTAAACGCTGGGGGGATACAAGGTGATCAGGTTGTCCCACGTGGGGCTCACAGTCTTAATCCCCATTTTACAGATGAGGTCACTGAGGCTCAGAGAAGCTAAGAGACTTGCCCAAGGTCAGAGTTGGAATTAGAACCCATGACGTCTGACTCCCAAGCCTGGGATCTTTCCACTGAGCCACGCTGCTTCTCTAGAGAAGTGAAGTGACTTGTCCACGACTGAGAAGTGGTGGGAGACAGGATTAGAATCCAGCTCCTTTTGACTCCCAGGGCAGTTGTCTATCCACTAGACCACGCTGCTTCCCTATAATTATTATTGCTACTACTACTAATAATAATAATAGTATTTGTTACTATTTGTCAAGCACTCTACTAAGGGCTGCGGTAGAAACAATATCAGGTCTGACACAGTCCCCCTCCCATATGGGGCTCACAGTCTAAGAAGGAGGGAGAGCTGGTACTGAATCCTCATTTTAACCGTGAGGTTACTGAAGCACAGAGAAGTTAAGCGCTTTGCCCAAGCTCACACAGCCGGCCAGTGGCAGAGTCGGGATTACAACTCAGGTCCTCCCGGGCCCGTGGTCTATCCACTAGGCCGCGCTGCTTCTCTTGTCCAGTTTGTTCCACTATTTGGGCTTTTCCCATTACGAGAGCAGCGTGTTCGGGATTTCTAGTCTGCCTGGAACGTCTGTGTTCCATTGTTGTGCATGGCTCTGCACATATGTACCCCCACACGCACACGGGACTGCACAGTCCTGCATGCCTGTGCCCACACCTGCAAACAGGACTGCATGTTCCTGCGCCTCTCTACCCACACACGCATGTGTGACTGCAGTCCCACACATCTGTACCCACACACGCAACCGCACAGGTACATCCCTGTACCGACGCATGCACACAGGAATGCACAGGTACACAGCTGTGTTTTCTCATGCACACACGCCCGAGTAGGTCTGCACATACAGTGCTTCTCTCTTCAAACCAGGGTCCCGAACTCATCACCTTCCTGGCGGAGCGGAGCCGAGAGCTGTCTGCATCTCTGGGGAGAGCTCAGAATCAGAGTCGTATTTATTGAGTGCTTACTGTGTACTAAGCACTTGGGAGAGTACAACACAACAACAATAAAAGCAGCATGGCTTAGTGGAAAGAGCGCGGGCTTGGGAGTCAGAGGACGCAGGTTCTAATTCTGGCTCCGCCACTTGTCTGCTGTGCGACCTTGGGCAAGCCGCTTAACTTCTCTGCGCCTCAGTTATCTCATCAGTAAAACAGGGATTAAGACTGTGAGCCACACGTGGGACAACCTGATTACCTTTTATCTACCCCAGCACTTAGAACAGTGTTCGGCACATAGTAAGTGCTTAACAAATACCATAATTATTATTATTAACAACGAGACCCATAAATTTATCTATTCTGATGGTACTGACACTTGTCTACTTGTTTTGTTTTGTTGTTTGTCTTCCCCTTCTAGACTGTGAGCCCGTTGTTGGGTAGGGACCGTATCTATCTGTTGCCAATTTGTACTTTCCAAGTGCTTAGTACAGTGCTCTGCACACAGTAAGCGCTCAATAAATGTGATAGAATGAATGAATGAACACATTCCCTGCCCACAAGAATTGACCCTGCCTTCCACCTCGTTATCCTGATGGACCATGCCCCATAGAATTCATTCATTCATTCAGTCATATTTATTGAGCGCTTACTGTGTGCAAAGCGTTGTACTAAGCACTTGGGAAGTACAAGTTGGCAACATATAGAGATGGTCCCTACCCAACAGTGGGCTCACAGTCTAGAAGGGGAAGACAGACAACAAAACAAAACATATTAACAAAATAAAATAAATAGAATAGTAAATAAGGACAAGTAAAATAGAGTAATAAATATGTACAAGCATATATACAGGTGCTGTGGGGAGGGGAAGGAGGTAAGGCGGGGGGATGGGGAGGGGGAGGAGGGTGAGAGGAAGGAGGGGGCTCAGTGTGGGAAGGCCTCCTGGAGAAGGTGAGCTCTCAATAGGGCTTTGAAGGGAGGAAGAGAGCTAGCTTGGTGGATTGGGTAGGGACTGTCTCTATATGTTGCCAACTTGCATTTCCCAAGCGCTTAGTACAGTGCTCTGTGCACAGTAAGCGCTCAATAAGTATGATTGAACGAATGAATGAATGAATGAATGTGCGGAGGGAGGGCATTCCAGGCCAGGGGGAGGACGTGGGCCGGGGGTCGACAGGCGAGAACAAGGCCCAGTGAGGAGGTTAGCGGTGGCAGAGGAGCAGAGGGTGCGGGATGGGCTGTAGAAGGAAAGAAGGGAGGGGAGGTAGGAGGGGGCGAGGTGACGGAGAGCTTTGAAGCCAAGAATGAGGAGTTTGTGCCTGATGTGTAGGTTGATTGGTAGCCACTGGAGATTTTTGAGGAGGGCAGTAACATACCCAGAGTGTGTCTGCACAAAGATGATCCAGGCAGCAGTGTGAAGTATAGATTGAAGTGGTGTGAGACAGGAGGATGGGAGATCAGAGAGGAGGCTGATGCAGTAATCCAGTAATCCAGTACTCAAGTCCACACTCTACAGTGCTCTGAGCCAGGCTTTGAGCCGTGACCCACAGGGCTCTGGGCCATGCCTCACAATGCTCTGGGCCACGAGCCATAGTGTTCTGGGCCAGACTCTGAGCCATGCTCCACAGTGCTCTGGGCCAGGTTCTGAGTCATGCCCCACAGTGTCCTGTGCCAAACCTTTCGTAATGCTCAGGGTGACAACTGACCCCGGCCACTCGGGCCTAATCTCTGTAAATACCTATACCCTGAGGGCCAGCTGGGTACCAGATCCCTGGGTGTGCTCAATAGGAGTAGAAGAAAGAGCAGCAAACCACGGGGGAAAAGGAAGAGTGTGGACACCAGTGACAAAACAGAAGTTAGCAATTTGACACGCAGATAGACAGGAGGACTTCCAAGGAAGGAGGGGTTTGGAGGGGGCCATTCCAGCCCTGCCTGTCTGTTTTATTGTTATTAATTTATTCATTCATTCAATCCTATTTATTGAGCGCTTACTCTGTGCAGAGCACTTGGAAAGTACAATTCAGCAATAAAGAGAGGCAATCCCTGCCCACAACAGGCTTACAGTCTTGAAGGGGGGAGACAGACATTAAAATAAGTAAACAGACATCAATGGCATCGATATATATAAATCGAATTAGAGATATGTACACATCAAAACAAGTAAACAGGCATTAATATAAATAAATAGAATTATAGATATGTATATAGACCAGTGCAGTGGGGCCGGGAGGGGGGTAGAACAAAAGGAGTGAGTCGGGGCGATGGGGAAGGGAAGGGGTACTCTCCTAAGTGCTTAGTACAAATTCTGCTCACGGTAAGTGCTCAATAAATAAATAAATACTGACTATTCTCCATCTATCGATGTCTGTCTCACCCACTCTGAGCTCATTGTGGGCAGGGAATGATACTGTTTATTGTTGTATTGTACTTTCCCAAGAGCTTAGTACACTGTTCCGCACTCAGTAAGTGCTTAATACAATTGAATGAATGAATTAATTAATTAATGATTGCCCTCATCCTCTGCCTGGTCAGAGCCCCCAGGGTCCAACGCCCGCTGCAGACCACCCAGCTCACACCGAATGGACCCACCCGCATTGGTGGGCTACCGTGGGGGCCTCTGCCCCTTCCGCAGGGTGACCAAGGTGACCGCCAGCAAAAAGGCCTCAGCTGTAACTCTGGAATCAGACACGTGGACCATGGAGCAGCTTGGTGTGGTGGCTACAGCATGGGTCTGCGAGTCAAAAGGTCATAGGTTCTCCTCCCCGCTCTGCCACTTGTCTTCTGTGTGGCCTTGGGCAAGTCATTTTACTTCTCTGTGCCTCAGTTACCCCATCTATAAAATGGAGAATTAAGTCTGTGAGCCCCATGTGGGACCGGGACTGTGTCCAACCCAATTTGCTTGTATTCACCCCAGTGCTTTGTACAGTGTCTGGCACTTACTAAGTGCTTAACAAGCAGTGTGGCTCAGTGGAAAGATCCCGGGCTTTGGAGTCAGAGGTCATGGGCTCGAATTCCGGCTCTGCCAGTTGTCGGCTGTGTGACTTTGGGCAAGTCACTTAACTTCTCTGGGCCTTGGTTCCCTCATCTGTAAAATGGGGATGAAGACTGTAAGCCCCCTGTGGGACAACCTGATCACCTTGTAACCTCCCCAGCGCTTAGAACAGTGCTTTGCACATAGTAAGCGCTTAACAAATGCCATTATTATTATTATTATTATTATTATTATTACAGGGCCTGGCACATAGTTAGTGCTTAACAAATACCATAGTCATTATTATTTATTAGGGAAGGGAAGGGGGAAGGGGGATTCTGCTTCTTGGGCGGGGGCTCTGGAGACCCCAGCACTGCCCTACTCGGGGAGGACACCTCCACATTTGCGAAGAGGGCAGGAGGGGAGGAAGGCTCCTCGGTCCCCATTCTCAGGAGCCAGGGCAGAGGGGGAGTCCTCCTTGCCTAGCTGCCCTCAGTCCCAAGTGGCCCGGCCTCCAGTGGCTGGTGGCCCGGCACTCCTGGGTCCCTGGGTGTCCCGAATCCCGGAGAGGCCGTGGAAGGGGAGGGAGGCAGTGGGAAGGTGGAGAGGCAGTGAGAGGGCATTCTGTACTCTGGGGCCAGCTGGGGCCCATCTGCCCCTGGCCAGGAGCCAGCCAAGGTAAGTGAAACCCGCTGCCTACTGCTGGGGCGGAGCCTGACGCTTTGATGAGCGTGGAGACGGCTGCTCTGCAGTGAGCTCGCCACACCGCTCTGGCCTGATGGTGGCCCAAGGGCCGGACAGCCTCCACCTAACAGGGGAAGGGCAGTGGGGGGGGGGGGGCACCACAGGACCACTGACCCAGGCAGGGCAGGCCTGACAGGACCACTCTGGCATCAACGGGGTCCCACCCAGAGCCAAACAGCATCCTCTCCGGAGTCTAGGAAGAGCCACTCTGGAGTCTAGCAGGATCCATTCCAGGGTCTGTTAATAGCAATAATGATATTTGTTAAGCGCTTACTATGTGCCAAGCACTGTGCTAAGCTCTGGGGGTAGATAGAAGATAATCGGGTTGGACACAGCCCCTTAAAGCACTGCACTATGTGCTTGGGAGAGTACAGTATAATAGAGCTGATAGACATGCTACCTCCCCACGAGGAGTTTACAGTCTGTAGCAGGATCCTCTCTGAAGTCTAATGGCAACCTCTTTGAAGTCTAGCAGCATTATCTCTGTGATCCAACAGGATACTTTCTGGAGTCAGTCAATCAATCGATCAATCCTATTTATTGAGCGCTAACTGTGTGCAAAGCACTGCACTGAATGCTTGGGAGAGTACACTCTATAGTTGTTAGAAAACTTTCCTTCCCCAAAAGGATCTTAGAATCTCTAGCAGGCTCCTTTCTGGAGTCTAGCAGGATCCACTCTGGATTCTAGCAGCATCCTCTGGAATCGAGAAGGTTCTTCTCTCAATTCTAGCAGGATGCTCTCTGGAGTGAATCAATCAATCCTATTTATTGAGTGCTTACTGTGTGCAAAGCACTGCATTAAATGCTTGGGAGTAGAGAAACAGCTTGGCTCAGTGAAAAGAGCCCAGGCTTGGGAGTCAGAGGTTATGGGTTCTAATCCCTGCTCCACCACTGGTCAGCTGTGTGACCTTGGGCAAGTCACTTAACTTCTCTGTGCATCAATTACCTCATCTGTAAAATGGGGATTAAGACTGTGAGCCCCACGTGGGACAACCTGGTCACCTTGTATCTTCCCCAGTGCTTAGAACAGTGCTTGGCACATAGTAAGCTCTCTGCAAATACCACCATTATTATTACAATCTAATAGAGTTGATAGACACATTCCTTCCCCCAAAGGATCTTAGAATCTCTAGCAGGCTCCTCTCTGGAGTTTAGCAGGATCCACTCTGGACTCTGGCAGGATCATCTCTGGAGTCTAGCAGGATTCACCCTGGAGTCTAGGAGCATCCTCTCTGGAGTCTAGCAGGATCCTCTCTGGAGTTTAGCAGGATTCACCCTGGAGTCTAGGATCATCCTCTCTGAAGTCTAGCAGGATTCACCCTGGAGTCTAGGAGCATCCTCTCTGGAATCTAGCAGTATTCACTTCTGGATTCTAGGAGCGTCCTCTCTGGAGTCTAGCAGTATTCACCCTGGAGTCTAGGAGCATCTTCATTCATTCATTCAATCGTATTTATTGAGCACTTACTGTGTGCAGAGCACTGTACTAAGCACTTGGGAAGTAGAAGTCGACTACATATAGAGACAGTCCCTACCAACAATGGACTCCCAGTCTAGAAGGGTGAAACAGACAACAAAACAAAACATTAACAGGTGTCAAAACCAACAGAATAAATAGAATTATAGCTATAGGCACTTCAGTAATAAAATAGAGTAGTAAATATGTACAAGTAAAATAAAGTAATAAATATGTACAAATACATACAAGTGCTGTGGGAGGGGGTAGGACAGAGGGAGGGGGGCGATGGGGAGGGGAGGAGGAGAGGGAAAAGGGGGCTCAGTCTGGGAAGGCCTCCTGGAGGAGGTGAGCTCTCAGTAGGGCTTTGAAGGGAGGAAGAGAGCTAGTTTGGTGGATGAGAGGAGGAAGGGCATTCCAGGTCAGGGGAAGGACATGGGCCAGGGTTGACGGCGGGACAGGCGAGAACGAGGCACAGTGAGGAGGTTAGCAGCAGAGGAGTGGAAGGTGCAGGCTGGGCTGGAGAAGGCGAGAAGGGAGGTAAGGTAGAAGGGGGTGAGGTGACGGAGAGCCTTGAAGCTGAGAGTGAGGAGTTTTTGGTTGATTCGTAGTCTTCTCTGGAGTCTAGCAGGATCCACTCTGGAGTATAGCAGGATTCACCTTGGAGGCTAGGAGCATCCTCTCTGGGGTCTAGCAGGATCCACTCTGGAGTCTAGTAGGGTTCACCCTGGAGTCTAGGAGCATCCTCTCTGGAGTCTAGCAGGATCCATTCTGGAGTCTAGTAGGGTTCACCCTGGAGTCTAGGAGCATCCTCTCTGGAGCCTAGCAAAATTTACCCTGGAGTTTAGGAGCATCTTCTCTGGAGTCTAGCAGGATCCACTCGGGAGTCTAGCAGGCTACACTCTGGAGTGCAGGAGCATCCTTTCTGGAATCTAGGAGCAACCCCTCTGGAGACTAGCAGGATCCATTCTGGAGGCTGGGAAGATTCCCACTGGAGTCTACCAGGATCTAACACAGAGCTGAACAGGATCCACTCCTGAGTTATGCCGGAGCTGCAGCCCACTAAGAAAGAGGCAGCCCCCAGGGAAAGACTAGGAACGGGGGGGTCTGGATTTGGCATTTGGCTCACAGAAGTGAGGGCCCCAGGCTCTGAAAAACAGGCTTCAGTGATGATGGAGAAACTGGTTATCCAGCAAGTGGGACCGGCTGCTCTCCGTCTCCCCCGAGGCAGAAAAGGAGGAAATGGGCTCCCGCTGCAGCACGAAGGATCTGGGTTAGACAGCAGGGGGAATTTCCCAGTGGTGGAGATGGGGAGGTGGGTTAGGCAGGGAGGCTGCTTAATATCTGTCTCCCCCTCGAGACTGTAAGCTCGTTGTGGGCAGGGAATGTGATGTTTATTGCTGTATCGTACTCTCCCAAATGGTTAGGACAGTGCTCTGCACACAGTTAGTGCTCAAAACATATGATTGACTGGTTGAGTAACCTCTCAGAGAGGTGGTTAAGGAAAGCGGAGCTGGCTAGAGGAAAGACAAGGGTTACTTCTGGACTGTGTGTGTTTGGGGAGGGGAACCTTAGAGGGGCAGAGCTGAATCTTGGTCACTTCCTTTATGTGGCGGGCAGGGACAGAAGAAGGGCTGGACTCTCCACTAGATGGGAGGGTGAGGGGTGGTCAATCAATCAATCAATCAATCGTATTTATTGAGCGCTTACTGTGTGCAGAGCACTGTACTAAGCGCTTGGGAAGTACAAGTTGGCAACATATAGAGACAGTCCCTACCCAAAAGTGGGCTCACAGTCTAGAAGGGGGAGACAGAGAACAAAACAAAACATATTAACAAAATAAAATAAATAGAATAGATATGTACAAGTAAAATAAATAAATAAATAGAGTAATAAATACGTGCAAACATATATACATATATACAGGTGCTGTAGAGAAGTGAAGGAGGTAAGACAGGTGGGATGGAGAGGGGGACGAGGGGGAGAGGAAGGAGGGGGCTCAGTCTGGGAAGGTCTCCTGGAGGAGGTGAGCTCTCAGTAGGGCCTTGAAGGGAGGAAGAGAGCTAGCTTGGCGGATGGGCAGAGGGAGGGCATTCCAGGCCAGGGGGATGACGTGGGCCAGGGCTCGACAGCGGGACAGGCGAGAACGAGGCACGGTGAGGAGATTAGCGGCAGAGGAGCGGAGGGTGAGGGCTGGGCTGTAAGAGAGAAGAGAGGTGAGGTAGGAGAGGGCGAGGTGATGGAGAGCCTTGAAGCCGAGGGTGAGGAGTTTCTGCCTGATGCGTAGGTTGATTGGTAGCCACTGGAGATTTTTGAGGAGGGGAGTAACATGCCCAGAGCTTTTCTGGACAAAGATAATCCGGGCAGCGGCGTGAAGTATGGATTGAAGTGGGGAGAGACAAGAGGATGGTCAACGATACAGCCTGGTCCCAGCCTCTCTGAGGGCTCTAGAATGCCAGGGAAGAATACCAGGGCCAAAAAGGAACCTGAGAGGTCACCTAGTCCAGGCCCCTGTGCCACGCCCACGCTCTGACTGTATTGTGCCCAAAGGGATAATTCATTCATTCATTCATTCATTCAATCGTATTTATTGAGCGCTTACTGTGTGCAGAGCACTGTACTAAATGCTTGGGAAGTACAAGTCGGCAACATATAGAGACGGTCCCTACCCAATAACAGGCTCACAGTCTAGAAGGGGGAGACAGACAACAAAACAAAACATGTAGACAGGATAATCAGCCAGTCAGCCAGTCAGTCAGTCAATCGTATTTATTGAGTGCTTACTGCATTCAGAGCACTGTACTAAGTGCTTGGGAGAGTACAATATAAGATTATAACAGACACATTCCCTGCTCACAATGAGTTCACAGTCTAGACAGGGAGATATACATTAATATATTAAGAAATAAATTACAGATATGGATATAACCGCTGTGGGGCTCACGAACTGAGGTTTTTCTTTGGGGTCTCAATTCCCTCCTGCTGCAAGGGAAGCCCCTCTCCTTGGTGCCCACTAAAGTCCATTCCCTGGGTGCCCACAAAAGCCCTTCCTCTCGGTGCCCACAGTGCCCTCAGGGCGGGAGCCCAGCACTTATTTCTCCTCTCCAGGAGACGGGCCAAGCCAGGCAGTAGCAGGCCCAGCCTTCTCTTTCTTACTGCCACCTCCTCCCTCCTCTGTTATCCAGCCTCTGGCCCACTGACCCCTGCAGCTCCTCCTCATCTCTCTTCCCATGCCCCTCCTCCTCCTGCTGCTTCTTTTTCTTTACCATCCTCCTTTCTTCCTCTCCCTCTTTCCTTCTTTTCTTCCCTCTTCTTTTCTTTCTTCCCCTCCTCCTCCTATTCATCCCCTCCTTCTCTTCTTCCTTTCCTTCCTCTTTTCCTCCTCCCTCATTCATTCATTCATTCAATCTTATTTATTGAGCGCTTACTGTGTGCAGAGCACTGTACTAAGCGCTTGGGAAGTACAAGTTGGCAACATATAGAGACGGTCCCTAGCCAACAGCGGGCTCACCGTCTAGAAGGGGGAGATAGACAACAAAACAAAACATATTAACAAAATAAAATAAATAGAATAAGTATGTACAAGTAAAATAGATAGAGTGATAAATACATACAAATATATATACATATATACAGGTGCTGCGGGGAGGGGAAGGAAGTAAGGCGGGGAGATTGGGAGGGGGAGGAGGGGAAGAGGAAGGAGGGGGCTCAGTCTGGAATAAAAATAATGATGGCATTTATTAAGCACTTACTATGTGCAAAGCACTGTACTAAGCGCTGGGGAGGTTACAAGGTGATCAGGTTGTCCCATGGGGGGGCTCACAGTCTTAATCCCCATTTTACAGATGTGGTAACTGAGGCCCAGAGAAGTGAAGTGGCTTGCCCAAAGTCACACAGCTGACAATTGGTGGAGCTGGGATTTGAGCCCATGACCTCTGACTCCAAAGCCCGAGCTCTTCCCTCCTTTCCTCCCCTCCCTTATCTTTTCTCTCTCCTCCTCCTACTTTTTTCCTCCTCCTCCTCCTCCTTTTGCTTCTCCCCTTCCCCTTGTCCCCTCCTTCCCCCTCCTGCTTCGGCAGTGGGCACCAGGCAGCCACCAGGTTCACCCCAGGCCAGACGGTCCCAAGGTCACAGGAATGCAGGGTGGCAGGACCCTCTGCAGGGACCTGGGGCCAGCGAGCCCCCGAGGACCGGCAGGGACTCAGCCCCAGTTCCAAAATAACAATAATAATTATTATTATAATGATGGTATTTGTTAAGTGCTTACTATGTGCCAAGCACTGTTCTAAGCACTGGGGTAGATACAAGGTAATCAGGTTGCCTCATGTGGGGCTCACAGTCTTAATCCCCATTTTCCAGATGAGGTAACTGAGGCACAGGGAAGTTAAGTGATTTTCCCAAGGTCACGCAGTAGACAAGTGGTGGAGCTGGAATTAGAACCCACGACCTCTGACTCCCAAGCCTGTGCTCTTTCCACTAAACCATGCTGTTTCTCTGTATCATTCCTGTTGGTCGAGGCGCATAAATGGGACCTTTCCAGTAGAGAGATGGGGATTCCCAGCCTGGATCTGCCAGCCCCTCTGGTGGGAATCTCAAGGAAAAGGTCACTACTGGGATTAAATGTCAGAGAAGTCTCATCTGTTTCTGCTCCAATTAAAAAAGTTTCCTGGGTCTAGCCAGGAGAGATAGGACCTGATCTTCCCCCTCCTCACGCCCCTCCCCGCACACACACCCTGCCCTGTCCCACGCTACCAGCTAACTCAGAGACAAACGGGCCTGAAAGGGGTGCTTAGAGATCCCGGGGTCCCTGGGCCAGTTTGGAGGAAATGGCCAGCGAAGGCCCAGACACCCATCCCGTTCTGCCCCCACTCAACCTGGTCTGTGCCCCAGGGGACTCTGTGTTTAGCCTGGTCATCGCCACCCAGGAAGGGCCAGCCAGAACTGGGCAGGGTACAGCATCAATCAATCAATCAATCGTATTTATTGAGCGCTTACTGTGTGCAGAGCACTGTACTAAGCGCTTGGGAAGTACAAGTCGGCAACACATAGAGACAGTCCCTACCCAACAGCAGGCTCACAGTCTAGAAGGGGGAGGCAGAGAACAAAACCGAACACACTAACAGAAGAGAAACAGCGTGGCCTAATGGATAGAGCATGGACCTGGGATCCAGAAGGACCTAGGTTCTAATTCTGCCTCTGCCATTTGCCTTTTGGGTGACCTTGGGCAGGTCACTTCTCTTCTCTGGGCCTCAGTTACGTCATCTGTAAAATGTGGATTAAGATTGTGAACCCCATGTGGGACATGAACTATGTGCTGATTAGCTTGTATATACCCTAGCCCTTAATTCAGTGCCTGGCACACAGTAAGCGCTTAACAAATGCCATAATGAGAAAAAGAACTCCAGGAGGAGGCGAAATAAAGGGAAAAGAGGGGACAGAAAGAGTCAGGACCCTGCAGGTGGGACAGACAGACAGATGCAAACTGAGGGTGGACGGGGTTGGAGTTTCCAGAGCTAGCAAGAGCGTGGGCAGAGCACACTGTGGGCAGAGACTGTGTCTGTTTATTATTATATTGTACTTCACCAGGCACTTAGTACACTGCTCTGCACACAGAAAGCACTCAATAAATTCGATTGAATGAATGAATGAAACAACCGTTAGGAGGCTGAAGTCTGCCGATCCACACGGTTGGTTATAGTCCTTTCTTCTTTATGGTATTTGCTAAGTTCTTACTATGTGCCAGGCCCTGTTCTAAGCAGTGAGGTAGATATAAGCTAATCCAATCAAATCACGTGGGGCTCACAAACTTAATCCCCAATTTACAGATGAGGTAACTGAGGCACAGAGAAGTGAAGCAACTTGCCCACAGCAGACAAGTGGCGGAGCCGGAATTAGAACCCATTTCCTCCTGACTTTCTGGTCTGTGCTCTATCCACTAGACCACAGTCCTTCTGGAGATCAAACCTGAATCCCTCCAGCCGTAATTCAAAGCAGTCTGAAGATAGGGCTCCCTCCGTGTCCTCACTATGTAGCTTTCAAACTCCTGAAGGGTGTGGAAAGGGAGACACAGAATTGCTCCTCCCTCAGATACCACCCACCAGGAGCTGGAGGGCGGCAAGTTCAATTTGAACATCAGGAAACACTTCTCCTAGGGAGAGGTGGGGTGGGAGGGAGCCAAGGGATTTTGTTTCCTGGAGGAAACTGGGAATATTCATTCATTCATTCAATCGTATTTATTGAGCACTTAGTGTATGCAGAGCACTGTACTAAGCGCTTGGGAAGTACATGTTGACAACATATAGAGACGGTCCCTACCCAAAAGCGGGCTCACAGTCAAGAAGGGGGAGACAGACAACAAAACAAAACATATTAACAAAATAAAATAAATAGAATAGTAAATATGTACACCCTCAGGGGGAGGAGGGATGTGGACAGGGGTGCTAATTCTGGTTCTCTTGGGGAGAATCAGGGATGGAGAGGGAAGAGTTCCAGGGTTGTGGGATTGTCCGGATCGGGTCACTGGGGGAGAGACAGGAATGGCGAGGGGAGAGCAAGGCGTAGTGGATAGAATACGGGCCCAGGAGACAGAAAGTCGTAGGTTCAAATCCTGCTCTGCCATTTGTCTGCTGTGTGGCCTTGGGCAAGTCACTTCTCTTCTCTGGGCCTCAGTTACCTCATCTGTAAAATGGAGATTAAGATGGTGAGCGCCATGTGGGACAGGGGCGGTGTCCAACCCGATTTGCTTCTATCCACCCCAGTACTTAATTAGTGCCTGATGCATAGTAAGCACTTAAATATAATAATTATTAGTATTATTAGTTAGGGGTGTGGGATGGTCAATGCTGGGTCACTGGGGGAGAGTCAGGGATGAACAGGGGAGAGTTCCAGGAATTGACTGGTCCATTCCTAACCATTCATTCATTCAATCATATTTATTGAGCACATACTGTGTGCTGGGCACTGTACTAAGCGCTTAGCAATGTACTATGAATCGGGGTGCCCAGCAGGGTGTCCAAGACACAGTTCCTCTAAGTTTCTGGGGGGGCCCTGGGCAGAGTTCTGGGTAGATAGACCAAGGGGGATGACCCAGGGAAGGAGGGAGTAGGGCATAAGGACTTTCCCATCTATTCTCTAGTTAATTATGGAATGTATTATGTGCCAAGCACTGTGCTAAGCTCTGGGGTGCAGAAAAGTTTAACAGATCAGATTGACCCTTGCTCAACATGGACTCATAAACCAAGGGGAAGGGAAAGGCCAGTTACATCAAAGAGGTCAAGAAGAAGACAGAGAAATCACAGGGCAGAAACATAGGGACCCAAGGTAAAGGACACCATTCCTCTATCCATTCAATAGTATTTATTAAGTGTTTACTGTGTGCAGAGTAACGTATTAAGTGCTTGGGAAAGTCCGGTACAACAACAAACAGTGATATTCCCTACCCACTTCAAGCTCACAGTCTAGAGGTGGGGAGAAAGACATGAATACAAATAAATAAAATGACAGATGTGTACATAAGTGCTGTGGGGCTGGGATGGGGGAAGAGAAAAGGGAGCAAGTCAGGGGGACGCAGAAGCGAGTGGGAGATGAGGAAAAGTGGAGATTAGTCTGGGAAGGCCTCATGGAGGAGATGGGCCTTCACTAAGGCTTTGAAGAGGGGAAGAGGAATCGTCTGTTGGATTTGATTCCAGGACGGAGGTAAAATGTGGGTGAGGGCGTTGGCAGTGAGACAGGCCAGACAGAGACCCAATGAGGAGGTTAGCGGCACCAGAAGAGTGAAGTGTGTGAGTTGGGTTGGAGAAGGAGAGAAGGGAGGTGAGGTAGGAGGGGGCAAGGGGATGGACACCTTTAAAGCCAATGGTGAGGAGTTTTTGTTTGATGCGGAGGTGAATGGGCAACCGCTGGAAATTTTTGAGGAGGGGAGTGACATTTCCTGAAAGTTTTTATATAAAGATGATCCGGGCAGCAGATTGAAGTGTGGACTGGAGTGGGGAGAGACACCAGGGACCAAGGGGCTTCACTGGGGTTCCGTCCCCGCCCTCTCCCGACTTTGCTTCCAAACAACTGCAGCCCACAGGGGTGCGTGGGTCCGCGCGGGTCTACCTCTCTTCCCCTTTTCAAAGCCCTGCTGAGAACTCACCTCCTCCAGGAGGCCTTCCCAGACTGAGCCCCCCCTTTTCCTCTGCTCTTCCTCCCCTCCCCATGGCCCCTACTCACTCCCTCTGCTCTACCCCCTTCCCACAGCACTTGTGTATATTTGTACATATTTATTACTCTATTAATTTTAATAATGATGTGCATATATCTATAATTCTATTTATCTGTTTTGATGGTATTGACGCCTGGCTACTTGTTTTGTTTTGTTGCCTGTCTCCCCCTTCTAGACCGTGAGCCCGCTGTTGGGTAGGGACCGTCTCTATCTGTTGCCGAATTGTACTTTCCAAGCGCGTAGTCCAGTGCTCTGCGCACTGTAAGCGCTCAATAAACACGATTGAATGAATGAAAGTGTCCGCGTCGGCAGGCCGGCCGCTCCGGCCTATGCAAGCCCCGCCCCGTGACGTTTCCCCGGGGCTCAGCTTGATTGATGGGCTTCCCGCACCCCCCGTTAATGAGCCCAATTAGGCCGGAGCTATAAATGGCAGCGCGCCGGGCGGGGCGGGGCGGCGGCGAGAAAGCTCCGGCTCCAATCGGTTGGTTCCGCTGCAGGCCCTCATTCAGCCCTCGGTTCCATCACACCGGACCCTCCATTCGCCCACTTACTTCTTCTTCTTCCCCCGCCCCCTTTCCCCCTTCTCCCCCACTCTTCTTCCTCCCTCTTCTCTTCTCCTCCCTCTTCTCTTCTCCTCCCTCTTCTCTTCTCCTCCCTCCTTCTTCCCCTCCCGCCTTTCTCCCCTTCTTCCCCCTTCTTCCTCTTTCCTTCTCCTTCTTCCCCCTTCCAATTCGCTCTTCTAATTCCCCCTTGTTCTCCCCCCTCTTCTTCCTCCCTTCTTCTTCCCCTCTTTTTCCTCCCTTCTTCTTCCCCTCTTCTTCCTCCCTCCTTCTTCCCCTCTTCTTCCTCCCTCCTTCTTCCCCTCTTCTTCCTCCCTTCTCTCCCCTCTTCTTCCTCTCTCTTCTCTTCTCCCCCTCTTCTCCCCCTCTTCTCCCCCTCTTCTTCCCCTCTTCTCCTCCTCTTCTCCTCCCCTTCTCCCTCCTTATCCCCCTCCCCCTTTCTCTTCCCCCTTTCCCTTCCCCCTTTCCTCCTCCTTCCTTCTCCTCCCCCTCTGTCCCCCTTCCCCCCCTTCCGCCCCTTTCTCCTCCCCCTTGGTCTGGTCCTCACTTCGAGTATTCCTCCCCCCTTTTCTCCCCTTATCTCCACCTCCCCACCTTTCCCTCCCCTCCACCCTGACCTGGCCCGGCCCAGCCCAGCCCAGCCCAGCCCAGAGTGGGTCTCAGTCCCCTGGTCCGGCCGGGCACTGGATGGACAAACGAACCTCAATCCACTTCTCCTAGAGTAAATTCGGTCTTGAATCCGTCTGCGACCTGGGGCCACACTACCCCTCTTCGTCACCCCCACTTGTGCCCCAGGGAGGGTGTCTTGGGAGTGGCCGGGGAAAGAGGTTGAAGTTACTTCATTTCCTGCCCAGAGACCCCGGACCCTCTCCATGGACAGTCAGGCCCAGCATGGCCGGAGAGAGCAGAGGACGTGCGAGCCCCTGGACATGCTGTTGGCTGGGGGAGTTGGGGGCTCCAGGGGGGCTTTCAGGAGGCGGTGACCTTGAGCTAAGGTGGGCTGGGGCCGCACGATGCTGAGAGGGTCTGGGGTCTGGGGGGTGGCAAAGGAGGGGATCCCGGTGTCCCGTCTGAGGCCTTCTCTGGTCAACTTACTCTCGGGGAATCACTGTTGACTCGCTTTGGTGGGTGGGGAGGGGATAATAATAACAATAATAATAATAGTGGTATTTGTTAAGCACTTACTATGTGCCAAGCACTGTTCTAAGCATTAGAGTAGATACAAAGTAATCAGTTTTTCCCACGGGGGGCTCACAGTCTTCATCCCCATTTTACGGATGAGGTAACTGAGGCTCAGAGAAGCCAAGTGATTTGCCCAAAGTCACACAGCTGACAAGTGGGGTTTTCCGAATGCACAGCCAGTGCGGGGAGGGGCTCAGCCCCAGGCTGGCGGCAAGGGAAGAGCAAGGAGACCAAAATAGCCGCACCACCCATTTGTTTGGGTTATTTTTCAGGCCATTAGCTCGGCGGTGCCACCAAAATTCCCACTGGTTTGGGATTCCCAGAGACTCAAGTTCAGGGTCAGCTGCCCCTGCCCCACCTCTTCTGTCTCCACTGCTGCCCCTGCTTTCTCCTCCTCCTCCTCCTCCTTCTCTTCCTCCCCCTCCCTCTATCCTGAGCCTGTGTTCCCAGGGATGGCGGGTCAGCAGGGAGGGGGCAGGGGACTGGAGGCTGGGGGCAGGACCTCGGGTCTGAGGTTTGGCCTCAAAAGAAGGAAATCTGAGCCACTGTACCTCCATCTCATCTATCTTGCTGCTGACCTCTCACCCATGTCCTGCCTCTGGCCTGGAGCACCCTCCCTCCTCATATCTGACAGACAATTATTTGCCACCCCCCCGAACCTTGAAAGTTTTATTGAAGGCCCATCTCCTTTAACAGGGCTTCCCTAAGCCCTCCTTTCCTCTTCTCTCTCTCCCTTCTGTGTCACCCTGACTTGCTCCCTTCATTCATTTCCTGCCTCTTCCCAGCCCCACAGCACTTATGTCCATATCTTTATTTATTTCTATTAATGTCTGTCTCCCCCTCTAGACTATAAGCTCCTTATGGGCACGGCTTGTGTCCTTTATATTATTCATTCATTCAATCAATAATATTTATTGAGCACTTACTGTGTGCAGAACACGGTACTAAGCACTTGGGAAAGTACACTATAACAACAAACAATAACAAGAGCTTAGTACAGTGCTCTGCACACAGTAAGTGCTCAATAAATATGATTGAATGAATAAACAGTGACGTTCCCTGCTCACAAGTGCTTAGCACAGTGCTCTGCATATAAGAAGTGCTTAATACAACTGAATGAATGAATGGCTCAGCTTGAGGTCCGAGGCTGGATGAGATGATGATGATGATGGCATTTATTAAACACTTACCATGTGCAAAGCACTGTTCTAAGCGCTGGGAAGGTTACAAGGAGATCAGGTTGTCCCACATGTGGCTCACAGTCTTAATCCCCATTTTACAGATGAGGCAACTGAGGCACAGAGAAGTTAAGTGACTTGTCTAAAGCACACAGCTGACAATTGGCGGAGCTGGAATATGAACCCATGACCTCTGACCTTGAGTTCACTTGCAGCTCCTCAGATTCTGGCTCTCCAGGCCAACAGGGCTGCTGATTTTTCTCTTTGGCCGGAGACTGCACCTCCCGTGAACTCCGCGTCCAACTTCTCAAACAGTTCCAGCAGTGTCCCTGGCAGGCCGGTCTGGACTCTGAGTGGCCAGAAGGAATCTGTGTAATAATAACAATGATGATGATGTTTGCTAAGCGCTTGCTATGTGCTAAGCACTGTTCTAAGCACCAGGGTAGAGAATGCAGGATCAAGTCAGGTTCCCCCTCATCCCCTTCCCCCAGCTCCTGTCTTGCAGATGCCCGCCAAGGGCTACTGATGGGCAAGAGGGTCGCAGTGAGGATAGACACAGCAATGGGTAGCCTCAAACTGGACACCACCTCATCTTGGAGCCAGACATCAGCTGCTGCTATGGGTGGACCAGTCTGGCAGCGCTTAAAAAATCCCTTTGATTGGCCTGTTGCAATTCCATCAATCCATCAGTAGTACTTCTTGAGCACCTTTGGTGGGCTGAGCACTGTGCTGAGCACTGGGCAGAGTCCAATAGAGTTAGTAAGCCTGATCCCTGCCTTCAAGGAGCTTACAGTCTATCGTGTGCGAAGGAGTTTACTGTGTGCTTGAGAGAGTCCAATAGAGTTAGTATGTCCCTGTACCACAAGGGGTTCACAATCTAAGGTGAAGGGAGAACTGAGGCACAAAGTTGTTAGGTGACTTGCCCAAGGTCACACAGGAAGCAGTTGGTTGATCCAGGATTAGATCCTAGGTCTAAGCTATCTCCACTTAGGCCATGCTGCTTCTCCCATCTTCCCTCTAGCCAATTGATCAACCAGTGGTATTTATTGAGTGCCTACCATGTGCAGAGCACTGAACTAAGCACTTGGGAGAGTACAATACAACAGAGATGGCATATGAATTCCCTGCCCACAACGAGCTTACAGTCTAGAAGAGGAGGTTTTAGCTGCAATAGTAGTGATAGTATTTATTGAGTTTACTGCATTTGTAGCACAGTATTAAGTGAGGTTCTAGCATTTCTCTCCCTCCACATCAGTCAGTCGTGTTATTGAGTGCTGACTGTGTGCCGAGCACTGTACTAAGTGCTTGGGAGTGTATAATACAACAATATAAAGGACACATTTCCTGCCCACAACAAGCGTACAGTCTAGAGGGAGAGACAGACGTTTTTATAAATGTACTTAAGCACTGTGGGGCTGGGAGGGGGGATGAATGAAGGGAACAAGTCAGAGCCATGCTGAAGGGAGAGGGAAAAAAGGAAAGGAGGGCTTAGTCAGGGAAGGCCTCTTGGAGGAAATGTGCCTTCAACAAGGCTTTGAAGTCTGGAGAGAATCACCATCTGTTGGATATGAGGAGGAAGGGCGATCCAGGTCAGATGCAGGACATGGGCGAGAGATAGACGAGATGGAGGTACAGTGAGAAGGTTGGCCTTGGAGGAGCGAAATGTGTAAGCTGGTTCCTCTTTGCGACCCTGACCAAATCCCTATGTTGGTCTGGGGCACCGCCAGTTGCTTGGTTTCAACCTCCCTCACGTCTGATTCCCCTCAGCTCTTCCCTGTCTGATTCCTCCTCAGTCTCCCCGACTCCCCCAGCTCAGGATTCTGTCTGGGGCCGGTCCTGGAAGACAGTGGCTGAGGCACTGGCATCTTCTGTAAACAATTTAAGTTTGCAATAAAATTGATCGCATTACATCCTTATTAACTGCTTCCAATGTTACTAATGAGCGGAGAGGCCCGGAAAGAAGCGTCAGGCTCCGGGTCCCGGAGCTCTGGGGGGGCGTCATCATCTCCCCACCACATTTTCACCCTGGAGCAAAGATGGACTGGCTCATGCTTCTCACTTTCCTCCTCCGTAGCCCACTGTCTGTCCTGCCAGCGCTGGGGTTCATGGCGGGGCCACGGGCAGAGGACTAGGCCTCTCTGTCTGCTCTCTGTCTAGACCCAGGCTGGAGTCTCTGGACTGACTCTGCAGTGGGAGGGATTGGGGTTAAACAATGGGAATATTAATGTCTGTCTCCGTCTCTAGACTGTAAGCTCGTTGCGGGCAGGGAATGTGTCTGTTTATTGTATGACTTGCTCTCTTTATTCTTCTCCCCTCCCAGCCCCATAGCACTTATGTAGAGAAGCAGTGTGGTTCAGTGGAAAGAGTAGGAGCTTTGGAGTCAGAGATCATGGGTTCAAATCCCAGCACTGCTGATTGTCAGCTGTGTGACTTTGGGCAAGTCACTTAACTTCTCTGTGCCTCAGTTACCTCATCTGTAAAATGGAGATTAAGACTGTGAGCCCCCCGTGGGACAATCTGATCACCTTGTAACCTCCCCAGGGCTTGGAACAGTGCTTTGCATATAGTAAGCGCCCAATAAATGCCATCATTATTATTCCACTTCTCTGGGTGGGCCTCAGTTCCCTCATCTGTAAAATGGGGATTAAGAGTGTGAGCCCCATGTGGGACAGGGACTGTGTCCATCCTGATTAACTTGTATCTACCTCAAGTGCTTAGAACAGCGCTTGGCTCATGGTAAGTGCTTACCACTTACTTGAGAAGCAGCGTGGCTCAGTGGGAAAGAGCACGGGCTTTGGAGTCAGAGGTCATGGGTTCAAATCCCGGCTCCGCCACTTGTCAGCTGGGTGACTTTGGGCAAGTCACTTCACTTCTCTGGGCCTCAGTTCCCTCATCTGTAAAATGGGGATGAAGACTGTGAGCCCCACGTGGGACAACCTCATCACTTTGTATCATCATCATCATCATCAATCGTATTTATTGAGCGCTTACTATGTGCAGAGCACTGTACTAAGCGCTTGGGAAGTACAAATTGGCAACATATAGAGACAGTCCCTACCCAACAGTGGGCTCACAGTCTAAAAGACTGTGTATCCCCCCAGCACTTAGAACAGTGCTTTGCACATAGTAAGCACTTAATAAATGCCATCATCACCAAATACCATTTTTATAATAATAATAATTATTATTATTATTAAATGAATGAATGAAAGTTTGTCATGATGAGCAATGGGAGGAAGCCGTAGGAGCTGTGAGTGAAGGGGGGGGTTTCTACCGGGGGTGGGGGGCAGCCCCCTGGGGGTATTTTCTGTTACCTGGGGGGGAGGTCAGAGGGGACAGAAGCAGTGGGACAGGGGAGCTGAGGGTTGCTTTCTAAGCCGGTGCCGGGGCCGGCTGGAGGCTTTCTGGTTGGAAGGACAAGTGCCAGTGGTCAGGGAAGGGAAGGGAAAGGGAGGCAGCTATGCACATCTGGATCCAGCCCTCCCCTCCTCCCCCTGACTCCATTAGAGCAGGCACCAGCCTGGCCGGCCTTTGATGTTTGATCCTGTGTTGGCTCTAAGGGGCCTCGCCAGCCCAGGGAGAAGCCTTGGCCAGCTCTCCCCTCGCCCCATTTGAGAGGCATAAGTGAAATGCCAGAAAATCGGGGAAGATTGAACCCCACAACAGAATGACAACCTCCGAGCCTATGCCCCCTGCCTCTGTCTCTATGTGTCTGCCTTTCTTCCCTGTCCCTCTGTCTCAGCCCCACAACACTTATGTCCGTATCTGTTATAGAGTTCTATTAATGTCTGTCTCCCCCTCTAGACTATAAGCTCAATGTGGGCAGGAAATGTGTCTGTTTAGTGTTGTATTGTTAGAATGATAATGATGGTATTTGTTAAGCGCTTACTCTGAGCCAAGCGCTGTTCTAAGTAGTGGGGGAGATATCTGGTTGTCCCACGTGGGGCTCACAATCTTAATCCCCATTTTACAGATGAGGTAACTGAGGCCCAGAGAAGTGAAGCGACTTGCCTGAGGTAACACAGCAGACAAAGGACAGAGCCAGATTTAGGTAGAATCCAGGACCTCTGACTCCCAGGCCTGTGCTCGATAACAATAATAATAATAATAATGGCACTTGTTAAGCACTTACTATGTGCACAGCACTGTTCTAAACGCTGGGGGGAGGGTACAAGGTGATCAGGTTGTCCCACATGGGGCTCACAGTCTTAATCCCCATTTTACAGATGGGGTAACTGAGAAACTGAGAAGTTAAGTGACTCGTCCACAGTCACACAGCAAATTCTTTTCAGTATCTCTCGCTGTCTCTCTCCCTTCTCAGTTTCTTTGTCTCTGACTCCCTTCGCTGTCTCTTTATGGATCTTAGTCTCTGTCTCTCCCATCCCTCTTATCTTTCTCACTTTCTCTCCATAGCCGAGGGCCCAGCTCACTGACTGTTTTGTTTTCTCCGCGCTGGGCAGGGAGCCCAGGGAAACATCAACAGCAGTAAGAAGGATCTAGGTTTGCTGTCTGTCAGAACTTCTCTGGGGTGGCGGGGAAGAGCTGGAGCTGGGAGAGTGAGGGGTGAGGATGGGGAGGGGGTAGTGAGCTTGAGGGTGGACCAACCCAGGGGACAGGTGGGCAAGGGGATAGAGGAGCCAAGTTCTGCCACTGTCCCACCCCTTATGATGTCACAGCAGAGACAACTAATTCCTGGAAGCCCCACCTACCTGCCCTTCCCCTGCCCCTGGGGATTGACCCACCAAAGATTCTGGCGGGGGGCTGGGAGTCTCCCAGTGGGTGGGCGATTAGCACCAGGAAGCAGCATGGCCACTGGATAGATCCCAGGCCCGGCAGTCTGAAAGACCTGGATTCTAATCCTGCCTCCGCTCCTTGTCTGCTGTGTGACCTTGGGCAAGTCACACGGACCTCAGAGTCAGAAGGACCTGGGTTCTAATCCCAACTCCGCTAAATGTCTGCTGCGTGACCTTGGGTGAGTTGCTTCACTTCTCTGTGCTTCAGTTTCCTCATAATAATAATAATGATGATGGCATTTATTAAGTGCTTACTATGTGCAAAGCACTGTTCTAAGCGCTGGGGAGGTTACAAGATGATCAGGTTGTCCCTCAGGGGGCTCACAGTCTTCATTCCCATTTTACAGATGAGGGAACTGAGGCACAGAGAAGTTAAGTGACTTGCCCAAACTCACACAGCTGACAATTGGCAGAGCTGGGATTTGAACCCATGACCTTTGACTCCAAAGCCCGGGCTCTTTCCGCTGAGCCATGCTGCTTCCATCCAACTCTCCCATCCAAAATGAGAATCTACATGGAAGAATTAACTATGTGCCAAGAACCGTACTAAGCACTGGGATAGATACAAGTAAATCGGGTTGGACACAGTTCGGGTCCCACGTGGAGTTTACAGTCTCAGTCCCCATTTTATGAGGTAACTGAGGTGCACAGAGAAGTGAAGTGACTTGCCCAAGGTCACACAGCAGACAGGTCACAGAGCCAGGGTTAGAACCCAGGTTTTCTGACTCCCAGGCTCTTAGTCTATCCACTAGACCATGCTGCTTGTTGGGGGAGGGTGCGGGAAGTGGGCTTGGGATGGCACAGCAGCAGGAGAGATGGAGGGTAGACACAGGAGAGGGCTCAGCCTGAGGGAACAAGAAGGTAGGGAAGTCCTGTTGTTGGGGAGGCCAGTGGGAGCTCAGCACAGAGGCAGGGGCATGGATAACAATAATAATTGTGGTATTTGCTAAGCACTTACGATGTGCCAGGCACTGAACTAAGCGCTGGGGTGGATACAAGTATTTCGGGTTGGATACAGTCCCTGTCCTGTATGGGGCTCACAGTCTCAATCTCTTTTTTACAGTTGAGGTCACTGAGGCCCAGACAAGTGAAGCGACTTGCTCAGGGTCATACAGCAGACAAGTGGCAGAGCTGGGATTAGAACACATGCCCTTCTGATTCCCAGGCTTGTGCTCTATCCATTACACCATGCTATCCTGGATGAGATGAGGTGGAGCAGGCCTCCCCCTCACCGCCCCCCCCACCTGCAGACCCTCCTCCACCCCCACCCCCCCCTAAACACGCCCCGCCCCCAGCTCTGCAGTGAGCCCGAGGCCAAGCAGTGGAGATGGCACCAGAGGCCTGATCCATTAGCTGCAAACCTTGGGCAGCTAAGTGCAGCCTTCCCCCGCGCCCGCCCGGAGTCCAAATCCACGCAGTCTGGCTTCACAGGCTGCCCGTGGGGATGGGAAGGGAAGGCCAGGCCAGGGCTGGGGCCAGGGCAGGGCCAGACCAGGGCAGGGCAGGGCCAGGACGGGCCAGGCCAGGGCCAGGCCAGGGCCATGCCAGGGCAGGGTCAGGCCAAGACAGGGCCAGAGCCAGGGCCAGGGCTGGGACTCCGGGCAGAGGTTCCAACAAATAGATGGATCCCAGTGGGCTCCCAGGTCCTGCTGAATCAGATTGAATCCTCCTGCTGGGGGGCTAGGGGAGGGGACGGGATGGGAAGAGGGCAAGACTCAGACACCCCCTCCAACCCACTCCTTGACTCCCCGTATGCTCTCTGCCAAGCTATATTTCCCCCCATTGCAACTGGGACTGCCCCTCAGCCTCCTTTGGACCAAGGGAAACCCCTATCCATTCATATTTGTTGAGTACTCACCATGTGCAGAGCACTGTACTAAGCGCTTGGGAGAGTATAGAACAATAGCTCAGTGGAAAGAGCACAGGCTTTGGAGTCAGAGGTCATGGGTTCAAATCCCGGCTCTGCCAACTGTCAGCTGTGTGAATCTGGGCAAGTCACTTAACTTCTCTGGGCCTCAGTTACCTCATCTGTAAAATGGGGATTAAAACTGTGAGCCCCCCTGGGACAACCTGATCACCTTATAACCTCCTCAGTGCTTAGAACAGTGTTTTGTGCATAGTAAGCACTTAACAAATACCATCATTATTATTATTATTATACATTCTCTGCCCACAACAAGCTTACAGAATAGAGGTAACCTCTCTCCTCTTCTCCTCCCTCCTCTTCCTTCCTCCTCCTTCTTCTCCCCAAAGCCTCCCAGAGTGAGCCCACCGCGATTCTGATCCCACAGGCCGACCAATTAGATTCTGATCCAGCAGACTGATCGGATTCCAGGCCATTGAATCGGTCAATCAGATTCTGATCCATTGGATCGATCGATCAGATTCTGTTCCAATGGACTGATCCAACAGATTCTGATCCATCAGACTGATCAGATTATGAGAAGCAGCATGGCCTAATGGCAAGAGCACGGACTTGGAAGTCAGAAGACGTGGGTTCTAATCCCGGCTCCACCACTCATCTGCTGTGTGACCTTGGGCAAGTCACTTCACTTCTCTGGGCCTCAGTGACCTCATGTGGAAAATAGGGATTAAGACGGTGAGCCCCACGTGGGACAACTTAATTACCTTGTATCTATCCCGGCGCTTAGAACAGTGCTTGGCACGTAGCAAGCGCTTAACAAATGCCGCCGTCATTATCACTCTGATCCAACCAAATGAGCAATCAGATTCTGAACCAACAGACCGATCCATCAGATTCTGATCTACCGGACTGATCGATCAGCTACCGATCATGCCCAAGAGACGGCGTGGCTGTCACTCCTCTGACTAGCCTCACAGCCCAGAAGTCCTTCCCCAGGTCTAACTTCAAACCCCCTTGCTTCCCCTTCTACCTTTCCTCTCCAGCTGCGCTCAGCGAGGGGTCTCCCCACCCCTCCCCCCACTCAGCCTTTGAGGCCAGCTCCCCCCCCACCCTCCCGCCGGGAATGAGCCTGGTTGTAGTGGGGGAAGCCATTCATCGTGCACTAAGTGTTTCGTTGTGTGAAAATGAAATGCAGATTGGTGACACTTTTTATTTCCAGCGAATCTGCAGATTTTTGGGGCCTTTTGGGGTGAGTGTGGCTGGCTCATGGCCAGCCCCTGAGTGGGGCAGCGGATCACAGAAACGGCGGCGAGGAGGGAGGTGGGAAGACCACCCCCATGGGGAGGGAGGGTCCTGGCCCGGCAGGCCGGCCAGCTGGCCAGTGGTGGCCTCAATAATAATAATAATAATTGGCATTTGTTAAGCGCTTACTATGTGCAAAGCACTGTTCTAAGCACTGGGGAGGATACAGGGTGATCAGGTTGTCCCACGTGGGGCTCACAGCCTTAATCCCCATTTTACAGATGAGGGAACTGAGGCCCAGAGAAGTTAAGTGACTTGCCCAAGATCACACAGCAGACATGTGGCAACTGACAGGCTCCTCAGGACAAGGTTCTGCTGGGCATTCAGCAGGGAGGGGCTTGACCACATCATAGGCCCTGAAACCCCATCCCCAATTCCCCCCTCACCCCACCCTCCTGCTACCCCCTGCTCCTCTCTCGTGGCACCCTGTGCCCCTGTCCCTGCCCATCTTCTCCCTCTCCTAATAATAATAATAACTGTGGTATTTGGCAAGCGCTTACTATGGGCTTAGCGTGGCTCAGTGGAAACAGCACGGGCTTGGGAGTCAGAGGTCATGGGTTCAAATCCCGGCTCCACTGCTTGTCAACTGTGTGACTTTGGGCAAGTCACTTAACTTCTCTCAGCGCTTAGGACAGTGTTTTGCACATAGTAAGCACTTCATAAATGCCATTATTATTATTATGTGCCAAGCGCTGGGGCGGATTCCCGCAAATCAGGTTGGACACAGTTCCTGTCCCACGTGGGACTCACAGTCTAAATCCCCATTTCACAGATGAAGTAACTGAGCTGCACAGAGAAGTGAAGTGACTTGTCCAAGGTCACATAGCAGACTTGTGGTGGAGCAGGGATTAGAGCACCTGACCTTCTGACTCCGAGAACTGTGCTCTATCCACTATGCCATGCTGCTTTTCTCCTCTTCCTCCTCCTCCTCCTCCTCTTCCTTTATCTCCCCCATCCAAGAGGTTGTTTGGTTTAGACATTAGCGGGCTCAGAAATGTCTATAAAAATTCCTTCTATGTGGTGCGGTGTCTTAAGGGAGGTGGGGAGATGGCTCCCCCTTGCCCGACAGTACTGAGTGGCCTAGAGTCTTGGAGAAGCCCTCCGCTTCTTCTCCTTTCCCCCCACCCTAAGGATCAGAGGGGAATATGGAGGATGCTCCTTATTTACCTCTGGACCTTGGGGTCCTTGGATGGATGGAAGGGATGCAGAGGAAGGGAGGGAAAGAGCCAGAGTGGGGATTGGAGGTGGAGAAAGAGGGAGAGATTCATTCATTTGATCATATTTATTGAGCACTTACTGTGTGCAGAGCACTTTACTAAGCGCTTGGAAAGTACAGTACAACAATAAAGAGAAACCATCCCCGTCCACAACAGGTTCACAGTCTGGGGTAGGGGGAAACAGATATCAATACAAGTAAACAGGCATCAGTATAAAAAATAGAATTATAGACATATGCATATATCCATAAGTGCTGCGGGGAAGGGGGTGGAGAGCAAAGGGAGCGAGTCGAAGTGATGGGGAAGGAAGAGGGAGCTGAGGAAAAGGGGGGCTTAGTCTGGGAAGACCTCTTGGAGGAGGTGTGCTGGATGGGAGGAAGGGAGGGGGAAGAGAGGGAGGGATGGAAAGGGGGGAGGGGAGAAGGAAGGAGAGATGGGAGGGGGTGGACGAGGGAGGGAGAGAAGAGAGGGTAGGTGGGAGAGAAGGAGCGGGGAGAGAGGGAGAGATGGAAAGGAGGGAGGAGAGAAAGAGAGAGAAAGGGAGGAAGGAAGGGACAAGGATGGGAAGAAAGGAGGGCTGGAGAGTGGAGCGATGGTGGAGAGAGGGAGGGATAGAAGAGAGGGAGACAGAGGAAACGAGAGGGGTGGATGGGAGGGAGAGAGGGAGTGAGGGGTAGATGTACTTTCCAAGTGCTTAGTACAGTGTTCTGCGCACAGTAAGGGCTCAATAAATACGATTGAATGAATGAATGAATGAATGAATGGGAGGGAAGGCAGAGTCTCCAAGCCACTGTGATAGACATCGGTCTCTTGACCTTGGGGAGGCAGCCAGGAGGGAAAATAGAAAGAGCCCTGAGCTGGGACCCCTTAATGATAATAATAAGACTAATAGCCATGATGATGACGATATGAAGCACTGTGCAAAGCGCTGGGGTGGATGTAACATAAACAGACTGGACAAAGTCCCGGTCCCACATGGGGCTGAAAATCCAAGAGGGAGGAAGAACAGTTCAGCCTCTTTCCACAAGGCTACCCTGCCTTCCAATTCCTGGGACATTGCTGTGGCATTGGCATGTGGCATGGCCTGACATTGGCATAGCATCAAGATGGCACTTCTTGTTGTCTTATGCTGTCGAGTTGGTGTCCGACCCATAACGATGCTCTAGACACATCTCTCCCAGAACGCCCCATTTCCATCTTCGATCGTTCTGGTAGCGTGTCCATAGAGTTTTCTTGGTAAAAATGCAAAAGTGGTTTACTATCGCCTCCTTCCACGCATTAAACCAGTCTCAGCCCTAGACTCTCTCCCATGCTGCTGCTGCCCAGCACAGGTGGGTTTTGACCTGTAGCAGATTGCCTTCCATTCACTAGCCACTGCCCAAGCTAGGAATGGAATGGGTAAGCCTCTGCTTGACTCTCTCTCCTGTAGTCGTGACTGGTAGAGGACTGGAAATCCTCCAGGTGCCACCCTGAAAGGAAAGATGGCACTAGTATGCCATAAATGTGAAATTTAGCCTGTTAACAATGGGTGGCAGGCATGTTGTGGACATTAGCATGCTGTGCAGTGTGGGCTGACTGGGGCGTTGTTGTTCATGTGGTATTAGCATGTAATGCAGATGGCTGCCAGCCAGGACTAGGACATTTATTGTTCATGCGACATTAACATGTTGTGCAGCAGGGCAGGGGCCAGGCCTGAGTCCTTGCACATGTGACATTAGCATGCTGTGCATAGGGCCAGGACAGAGTCATTGTTGTTCACGTGACATTAGCATGTTGAGAAGCAAACCAGCAGTGTAGCTCAGTGGAAAGAGCCCGGGCTTTGGAGTCAGAGGTCGTGGGTTCGAATCCCGGCTCCACCACAAGTCAGCTGTGTGACCTTGGGCAAGTCACTTAACTTCTCTGAGCCTCAGTTCCCTCATCTGTAAAAATGGGGATTAAGACTGTGAGCCCCACATGGGACAACTTGATCACATTGTATCCCCCCAGCGCTTAGAACAGTGCTTTGCACATAGTAAGCGCTTAACAAATGCCATAAAAAAAAACCACAGGCCAGAACCAGGTCGTTGTTGTTCCTGTGACATTAGCATGTTGGCAGCGGGCTGGGCCGCAGCTGCCTGGGCTCCTGGTGGCCAGGGGGCAGGACAGGCCGGCGGACTGCCCTTTCCTGCTGGTCAGCTCTGGCCACTGGTCACTGGGGAGATGAAGCTCTTTCCTTTTGGGGCTATAATAGTCCCGGGACACAAGCTGGACCGTGGAGGGTGTGAGAGGCGACCGCAGCTGGGGCGGGGGTGTGGGAGCGGGGTCCAGGGGTGGGGGTTTAGGGAGAGGCAAACACCTCTCCCAAGCGGGCAAGGTGGCTCCGACTCAGGGCCTGGGGCTCATTGCGCTGAGCTGGCAGGTTGGGAAGGGGGAGGCAGTCAGGACTATCGCTCCCCGGGGGTCTCTGGGTCGATGCTTTGCATTAGCTCGGGGAGGGAGGAGAGGGAAGGGGCAGGGGCGGTGGGTGGGGGAGGGAAAGCAGGAGGTGAGAGGGAAGGGGAGGGGAGAGATGAAGAGGAGAGAGAAGGGAGGATCCGGAGATGAGGGAAAGGGAGGAGGGAGATGGACAAGAAGGAGCTAATAATACTGGTGGTGTTTATTAAGAGGACCTGGGTTCTAATCCTGGCTTTGCCACTTGTCTGCTCTGTGACCTTGGGCAAGTCACTTCAAATCTCTGGACCTCAGTGACCTCATCTGTAAAATGAGGATTAAGACCGTGAGCCCCATGGAGAAGCTGCGTGGCTCAGTGGAAAGAGCCCAGACTTTGGAGTCAGAGGTCATGGGTTCAAATCCTGCCACCAATTGTTAGCTGTGTGACTTTGGGCAAGTCACTTCACCTCTCTGTGCCTCAGTTACCTCATTTGTAAAATGGGGATTAAGATTGTGAGCCCCCCATGGGACAACCTGATCACCTTGTAACCTCCCCAGCGCTTAGAACAGGGCTTTGCACACAGTAAGCGCTTAATAAATGCCATTATTATTATTATTATGTGGGACAGGGACTGTGTCCAACCTGATTAGCTTGGATCTACCCCAGAGGTTACAACAGTGCTTGACACACAGTAAGTGTTTAACAAATACCATCATTATGATTAAGAGCTTACAGCAGGTGAAGCACTGTGCTTAGCCCTGGGCAGATAGAAGTTAGGCAGGATCAGGATAAGGAGCTGAAAGGGATCAGGGGGTCAGGATGGTGGAGAGGAAGAGGGACCAGTGGGAAGACTTCTTGGTGGAGGTGACTCATTTATTCATTCATTTAATCATATTTATTAAGCGCTTATTGTGTGCAGAACACTGTTCTAAGCACTTAGGAAAGTAGAGAAGCAGCATGGCAGAGAAGCAGCATGGCTCAGTGGAAAGAGCACAGGTTTTGGAGTCAGAGGTCATGGGTTCAAATCCCAGCTCCACCAATTGTCAGCTGTGTGACTTTGGGCAAAGTCACACTTCATGCTGCTGCCCGGATTATCTTTGTCCAGAAACGCTCTGGACATATTACTCCCCTCCTCAAAAACCTCCAATGGCTACCGATCAATCTGCGCATCAGGCAGAAACTCCTCACCCTGGGCTTCAAGGCTGTCCATCACCTCGCCCCCTCCTACCTCACCTCCCTTCTCTCCTTCTACTGCCCAGCCCGCACCCTCCGCTCCTCCACCACTAATCTCCTCACTGTACCTCGCTCTCGCCTGTCCCGCCATCGACCCCCGGCCCACGTCATCCCCTGGGCCTGGAATGCCCTCCCTCTGCCCATCCGCCAAGCTAGCTCTCTTCCTCCCTTCAAGGCCCTGCTGAGAGCTCACCTCCTCCAGGAGGCCTTCCCAGACTGAGCCCCTTCTTTCCTCTCCCCCTCGTCCCCCTCTCCATCCCCCCGTCTTACCTCCTTCCCTTCCCCACAGCACCTGTATATATGTATATATGGTTGTACATATTTATTACTCTATTTATTTATTTATTTATTTATTTTACTTGTATATTTCTATCCTACTTATTTTATTTTGTTGGTATGTTTGGTTCTGTTCTCTGTCTCCCCCTTTTAGACTGTGAGCCCACTGTTGGGTAGGGACTGTCTCTATGTGATGCCAATTTGTACTTCCCAAGCGCTTAGTACAGTGCTCTGCACATAGTAAGCGCTCAATAAATACGATTGATTGATTGATTGATTGATCTGGGCAAGTCACTTAACTTCTCTGTGCCTCAGTTACCTCATCTGTAAAATGGGGATTAAGACCATGAGCCCCCCGTGGGACACCCTGATTACCTAGTAACCTTCCCAGTGCTTAGAACAGTGCTTTGCACATAGTAAGTGCTTAATAAATGCCATTATTATTAACAATAAACAGTGACAATTCCTGCCCACAATGAGCTCACAGCCTGTTGGGGTGGGTGCAGGAGGGGCGGCAGGGCTGGGTACAAAGTAAGCCGGTACTGGGAGTGGGCATCCATCTGGGAGACTGAGACAGCCTCCATCGGTCAAACAGCCGGCCAGCCAGTGGCTGGAGCGGGGCAGCCCCACCCCAGAGCTGATTGCATTTCATCCGCTGGCCAGAACAGAGCCAGCCAGGCCTTAAGTTAATTGGGAAAATGAATGGGCAGGCTAAGCTCCTCAGTCAGACGATCTCCCGCCAGGCGGCCCGCTGCCCTCCCCGTCCATCTGGGGGTGGAGAGACCGAGGCCAGCAGGGGCTGGACGCTCTGTCTGCTGGGCCGGGTGGACCCCTGCGGGCACAAGGAAGACGAGGCCGAGACCTCCTGAAAGGGTGGTGCCCGAGGGGAGAAGAAAGGTGGGCATGGAGGGAGAGAGGGTAGAGCTGGACCAGGAGGCTGGCACTCTCTGGGGCCAGCTGGACCTTTGGTTCTTTGTTGGGGGATGGGGACGATCTGCTGTCTGGGCTCTGCTGCAAACCAGCCGCTCCAACTGAGCTTCCGCCCCCCACCCCGCCTCTCCCGAGGACTTCGACTTCCTGTGGCTCCCGGCCATTAAAGCATCAGCAGCAGCTGCTGCTCTGATTGAATGGGTTGGCCATGACCTCCGACCCCAGCGGGGTGGCCGGCCTCCGTAGAGGGGTCTCCTTGCATCCCCCCCATCCCCCCCAGCCAGAGGCAGAAGGGGATGGATGGATGGACAAACAGACGGGCAGATGAGCAGATGGATGGCAGAGCCCTCAAAGAGCCCCACCCCTCCGCTGTCTGGGCTGGACGCTGCTTTCCTGGAGAATAATCATGATGGCATTTGTTAAGCTCTTACTAGGTTCCAGGCACTGTACTAAGCAGTGGCACTAAGCTCTGGGAAGCAGTATGGCTTAGTGGATTGAGCCCGGGCCTGGGAGACAGAAGGTCGTGGGTTCTAATCCCAGCTCTGCCTGAGCAGCCTTGGGCAAGTCATTTCAATTCTCTGTTCCTCAGTTACCTGGTCTGTAAAATAGGGATTACACGGGACAGGGATTGTGTTCAGTATGATTTGCTTGTATCCACCCCAGAGCTTAATACAGTGCCTGGTACATAGTAAGTGCTTAGCAAATACCATAATTATTATTATGTCCCTGCACTCCAGCCCCCCACCAGATCCATCCTGAAACTGGGGACAGGGTGAGGTGGGGGGGGACCCCTCCAAGGGGACAAGGGGAATCCCCAACTGCAAGCCTGTATCAGACCACATGGGCCAGTTCTTCTCTGGCTCCTCTGGAGAAGGCAGTGGTGGGGGAGACATGAGGGAAAGATCAGACTTTTTCTCTTTTTTTAGGTGTTAAGCACTTGCTATTGCCAGGTACTGTACTAAGTGCCAGGGTAGGTACAAGACAATCAGGTTCGGCACGGTCCCTGTCCCACATGGGGTTCACAATCCATTTTCCAGATGAGGTACCTGAGGCCCAGAGAAGTGAAGCGACTTGCCCAAGGTCACACAGCAGACAAGTGTGGCTCAGTGGAAAGAGCACGGGCTTTGGAATCAGAGGTCAGGGGTTCAAATCCCAGCTCTGCCAGTTGTCAGCTGTGTGACTTTGGGCAAGTCACTTCACTTCTCTGTGCCTCAGTTACTTCATCTGGAAAATGGGGATTAAGACTGTGAGCCCCCCATGGGACAACCTGATCACCTTGTAACCTCCCCAGCACTTAGAACAGTGCTTTGAACATAATAAGCGCTTAATAAATGCGATTATTATTATTATTAAGAGGAGGAGGAGGGGATAGAAACCAGGTCCTTCTGACTCCCACGCCCAAGCTCTATCTACTAGGTCATTTTGTTTCTCTTAACTGCTGGGACATGGGACCAGGGAGAATGGCTTCTAGTCTTCCGTCTTCTGGTCCTTTGAGTAGGCAGAGTTCTGGTCAGCCGGCCCTGTCCACCTCCCCAGCCCCACCCCCCAGACCCACCACCACGACTCACTAAGCAGCGTGGCTTAGTGGCAAGAGCATGGGCTTGAGAGTCAGAGGACATGGGTTCTAATCCCGGCCCTGCCACTTGTCTGCTGTGTGACCTTGGGCAATCCACTTAACTTCTCTGTGACTCAGTTACCTCATCTGTAAAATGAGCCCCACATGGACAACTTGATTACCTTGTATCTACCCCATTAATAATAATAATGATAGCAGATATTAAGCACTTACTGTATGCAAGGCACTGTTCTAAGCGCTGGGGACATTACAAAGTGATCAGGTTGTCCCATGGGGGGCTCACAGTCTTCATCCCCATTTTACAGATGAGGGAACTGAGGCCCAGAGAAGTGAAGTGACTTGCCCAAAGTCACACAGCTGGCACTTGGCAGAGCTGGGACCCCATTGCTTAGAACAGTGCTTGGAACATATTAAGGGCTTAACAAATACCATAATAATAACTAATAAATAATAATTATGCCAAAATGCTTGGAGATCCCAGATGGGGAGGGGATTAGGATGATGGTCAGAGGGCCCACTGGGACACAGAATCCTGAGCCTCTGGACAGAGCAGTTTCCTCTAAGCTGGTGGAGGGAGAGAGAGATGCTCCCCTCTCATCCCCACCTCCCCTCACCTTCCCCCAACTCCCAACTCTCTCCTGTCCCCCTGCCCTCCTTAGGGACTTCCTGTTAGTCACTCATTCAATGGTATTTATTGAGCGCTTACTGTGTGCAGAGCACTGTATTAAGGACTTGGGAGAATACAATACAACAATAAACAAATACATTCCCTGCCCACAGTGAGTTTACAGTCTAGAAGAGGGGAGACAGAAATATTCAGTTAGTAATAGAAGTAAATAGTGATGTACATAAGTGCTGTGGAGCTGGGAGGGGGGATGGATAAAGGGAGTAAGTCAGGGCAATGCAGAAGGGAGTGGGGGAAGAGGAAAAGGATGGCTTAGTAAGGGAAGGCTTCTTGGAGGAGACAGGCCTTCAGTAAGGCTTTGAAGGCTGGGGAAGTCCTTCAATCATATTTATTGAGCACTTACTGTGTGCAATAATAGTAATAATGATGATGGCACTTATTAAGCACTTACTATGTGCAAAGCACTGTTATAAGCACTGGAAAAATCAGTGTACTAAGCTCTTGGGAGAGTACAGTGTAACAACAAACAAGACACATTCCTGCCCACAATGAGCTCACAGTCTACAGGGGAAGACAGACATTAATATGAGTAAATAAATTACAAATAAATACAGATAATATACACAGAGTCATTGTCAGCCTCTAAGTGCAGTTGGCCTCCTCACCACCTGCCCCCAGGGTCAGACATGGCACCCTTGGAGCCGGTCGAGGGCTATTTCTGCTCACTTTAGGCTGGCCCGGCCCAGGCCGGGCCACAGGGATCGAAGATGGGAGCCCATGGCGGGAGAGCTCCCCGTTTGGAGGTGGCGAGTGGACCGTGGCCACCCCCGCCCCGGCCCCCACAGGCCCCACCCTAGCGTCTTCCTGTCCCACACAACCAGGCCTTTGTGTGGAGTGTGAGGGAGAGTCGTGGGAGTGAGACTTGGTGGGCGGGGAAGATGGGGTGTGGCGGTGGGCTGCTGGTCCTTGGTTTGGAGGGATAACCCAAGAGAAGGGCTGTCCAGCCCCAGCCTCAACCAGCCCCACCCTAGCCCATTACCCTGCCCTGCCTCAGGACTTATCCTGCCTCGCAAAATAATAATAATAATAATGGCATTTATTAAGCGCTTACTATGTGCAAAGCACTGTTCTAAGCACTGGGGAGGTTACAAGGTGATCAGGTTGTCCCACGGGGGGCTCACAGTCTTAATCCCCATTTTACAGATGAGGGAACTGAGGCACAGAGAAGTGAAGTGACTTGCCCAGAGTCACACAGCTGACAAGTGGCGGAGCCGGGATTTGAACCCATGACCTCTTACTCCAAAGCTCGGGCTCTTTCCACTGAGCCACGCTGCTTCCCGTGGCAAAACCCTCCAGTGGTTGCCCAGTAGAGAAGCAGCGTGGCTCAGTGGATAAAGCACGGGCCTGGGACATAGAAGATCAGGGGTTCTAATCCCGGCTCTGCCACTTGTCTGCTGTGTGACCTTGGGCAAGTCACTTTACTTCTCTGGGCCTCAGTGACCTCATCTGTAAAACGGGGATTGAGATTGGGAGCCCCACTTGGGACAGGGATTGTGCCCAACCCAATTTGCATGTTTCCACCCCAGCATCTTAGTACAGTGCCTGGCACATAGTAAGTGTTTAACAGATACCACAGTTATTATTATTACTATCCACAGAAGCAGCGTGGCTCAGTGGAAAAGAGCATGGGCTTTGGAGTCAGAGGTCATGGGTTCAAATCCCAGTTCTGCCAATTGTCAGCCATGTGACTTTGGGCAAGTCACTTAACTTCTCTGTGCCTCAGTTGCCTCATCTGTAAAATGGGGATTAAGACTGTGAGCCCCCCGAGGGACAACCTGATTACCTTGTATCTATCCCAGAGCCTAGAATAGTGCTTGGCACATAGTAAGCACTTGACAAATATCATCACTGTTATTATGTTTCTGGCCCACAAGGAGCTTACAACTTAAAGGGAGAGGCACTCATTAAAATAAAATATGTTTATATACATAAGTGCGGCGGGGTTGTGTGTGGGGTGAATAAAGGGTGTAAATCCAAGTGTAAGCGTGACTCAGAGGGGAGAGGAAGTAGGGGAAATGAGAGCTCAGTTGGGGAAAGTCTCTTGGAAATGTGCTTTTAATAAGGCTTTGAAGTTGGGGAGAGAGTTGGTCTGTCGGATATGAAGGAGAAGAGAGTTCCAGGCCAAAGGGAGGACGTGGGAGAGAGAGAGTTTATCAAGCAAAAACTCCTCACTAGTAGCTTCAAAGCTCTCCATCAACTTGCCCCTTCTTACTTCACCTCCCTTCTCTCCTTCTCCATCCCAGTTCGCACACTCCGCTCCTCTGGTGTCTCTAACCTTCTCACTGTGCCTCGTTCTCGCCTGTCCTGCCGTCGACCCCTGGCCCACATCCTAACTCTTGCCTGAAACGCCCTCCATCCTCACATCTGCCAAACTAGCACACTTCCCCCCTTCAAAACCTTACTGAAAGCTCACCTCCTCCAGGAGGCCTTCCCAGACTAAGCCCCCCTTTTCCTCTGCTCCCCTTCCCCATTGCCCCGACTAGCTCCCTTTGCTCTACCTCCCTCCCCGCTCCACAGCACTTGTGTATATATGTACATATTTATAATTATAATTCTATTTGTTTTTATTAATGATGTGGATCTATCTATAACTCTATTTCTTTATAATGATGCTACTGATGCCAGTTTACTTGTTTCAATGTCTGTCTCCCTCCTTGTAGACTGTTAGCCCGTTGTGGGCAGGGATTGTCTCTCTTTATTGCTGAATTGCACTCACCAAGCACATAATACAGTGCCCTGCACACAGTAAGGCAGAGCATGGATCAGATGACTTACGGGGGTCACCTCGATCTCTGCTGAGCTGTCCGTGGAGAGTGTTCCAGAATAATAATAATAATAATAATAATAATAATAATAATAATGGCATTTGTTAAGCGCTTACTATGTGCAAAGCACTGTTCTAAGCGCTGGGGAGGTTACAAGGTGATCAGGTTGTCCCACAGGGGGCTCACAGTCTTAATCCCCATTTTACAGATGAGGGAACTGAGGCCCAGAGAAGTTAAGTGACTTGCCCAAAGCCACACAGCTGACAACTGGCAGAGCCAGGGTTTGAACCCACGACCTCTGACTCCAAAGCCCGTGCTCTTACCATTGAGCCACGCTGCTTCTGCTCCAGAATCCGGAGTTTGCACTGCACGAGGCTATGCAAATTGCAAATTTGACTCCACGTTCTGGTCAGACTCAAATCCTGCTTCCTCTCTCCACCCTCACCTCATAATCTTCTGTGTACCAGCCCCTAACACTGGTGGCTCCCCACACCCAGAGGGGAGTCTATCCAGCTGCAGTGGCTCCATTCCCCTCTCCCCAGTCTCTAATTCTTTTCCTCCGACAGCCCAATCGATCCATCAGTGGTATTTATTGAACACTTACTGGATGCAAAGCTCTGCACAAAGTGCTTGGAAGAGAACAATATGACAGATTTGGTAGACAGATTTGGTCTGCCCAGGGAGAAACAGATATTAAAATAAATTACCGATAGGGGAAATCTGTAGATAGGGACGTGAATCCTGTGGGGCTGGGTGTGAGGTGAATATCAAGTGCTTTGAGATGAATAGACCCAAGACATGGGCAACGCAGAAGGGAGGGCAGGTAGGGGAAATGAGGGGTTAGGTGAAACAGCATGGCTTGGGAGTCAGAGGACCTGGGTTCTAATCCCGACCTTTCCACTTGTCTGCTTTGTGACTTTGGACAAGTCTCTTAATTTCTCTGTGACTCAGTTGCCTCACCTGTAAACTGTAAGCCCTAAGTGGACAGGGACTGTGTCTGACCCAGTTAACTCATATCTAGCCCAGCACTTAGCACGGTGCTTGGCACACAGTAAGTGCTTAGCAAATACCATAATTATTACAATTAGAGACCTTCTTAGAGGAGATGTTATTTTAGGGGGACTTTGAAAGTGGGAAGAGTGGAGGTCTGACTGATATGAAGATAGAGTTCCAGGCCAAAGGGAGGATATGGGTGAGGAGTCGTCAGCGAGATGGGCGATATTGGGATACAGTGAGCAGGTTGGCATTAGAGGAGCCAAGTGTGTGGGCTGGGACGGAGTAGGAAATCAGTGAGGTAAGCAGCGTGGCTTCGTGGAAAGAACATGGATGGGCCTGGGAGCCAGAAGGTCATGGGTTCAAATTCCGGCTCTACCACATGTCTGTTGCGTGATCTCGGACAAGTCACTTCACTTCTCTGTGCCTCACTACCCTCATCTATAAAATGGGAATTAAGAGTGTGAGCCCTATGTGGGACAGGGACTGTGTCCAAACTTACCAACTTGGATCTACCCCAGCACTTAGAACAGTGCTTGGCACATAGTAAGTGCTAAACAAATATTATTATTATTATTATTATTATTATTATTATTATGGGGCAAGTTGATTGAGGGCTTTACAGCCAATGGTAAGGGGTTTCCATATGATGTGGAAGTGGATCAGCAACCACTGGGGATTTTTGAGGAGTGGGAAGATAGGGGCTAAATGCTTATTTTCGAAAAATGATCCGGTCAGCAGGGTGAAATAATGACTGGAGTGAGAATAGGGCCCACTGAGGCTCAGAGTGGCTTATTGAGTAACTCAAGGTCACACAGCTTGTGTCCACCGCAGTTGGGATTGGACACTCAGCCGGGTGGCCCTGTCTACCTCTCTGAACCCTTAGTCAATAGTGGTGGGGAGGCCAAGAGGGAAGGAAGGAAGAGAAGGAGGGAGAGATGTTTGGATGTGTGTGTGTGTGTGTGTGTGTGTGTGTGTGTGTGTGTGTGTGTGTGTGTGTGTGTTGGGGGGCACGGAGGGAGAGCAGGGATCCACACTGCTGCCTGTGAGGCCATCTGAAACCTCCCACTTCCTTCGTACACCAGCCCCCTTTCCCGGCCTCCCTCTCTCCCATCCCAGGGATCCAATGTCAGAGGCAGGAAGCAGTCGTCCTGACCTTCCTCTCAGAGGCCTCCTCGGGCTCTGCTGGCCATTTGGCTCCTGTCCTGGATCTTGCTGAGGGTCAGACAGACAAGGTCGGGCATGCACATTAGACTCCACGTTCTGGTCTGTCTCACTCAAATCCTGCTCCTGAGAAGCAGCGTAGCCTAGTGGATAAAGCACGAGTCAGAAGGACCTGGGTTCTAATCTCGGCTTCGCCACTTGTCTGCTACATGACCTGGGACAAGTCCCTTAACTCCTCTGTACCTCAGTTACCTCATCTGTAAAATGGGGATTAAGACCGTGAGCCCCATGTGGGACAACCGGATGACCTTGTATTTACCCCAGCACTTAGAACAATGTTTGACACATAGTAAGCAGCAAGAAGCATAGAAAAGCAATGTGGCTTAGCGGAAAGAGCCCCGGCCTGGGAGTAAGAGGATGTGGGTTCTAATCCCGGCTCCGCCACTAGTCTGCTGTGTAACCTTGGGCAAGTCACTTAACTTCTTGGTGCCTCAGTTACCTCATCTGTAAAATGGGGATTAAGACAGTGAGCCCCAAGTGGGACAACCTGATTACCTTGTATCTACCCCAGTGCTTAGAACAGTGCTTGGCACATAGTAAGAGCTTAACAAATACCATTATTATTATTATTAGTAGTAGTAAGTGCTTAACATTCATTCATTCAATTCATTCATTTATACCATCATCATCATCATCTGAAAGGGTGGCAGGGGGTGCTTGGGTGATAGGTCCTTCCTCCCTTCCCTCCCAGGTGAGTTCTGACAGGCCAGTAGGCTAGTTAGCTGGGAGGGGGACGAGCTTCATGGAACTCCACGGTGATTGCATGCCTCTGAAAGTTGGCAGGGGTGGCTGCTTTGCCCAGTTTCGGGAGGAGAAGCCAAGGTCCAGAGAAGTTAAGGGAAAGCCCAAGGTCACTCAGTGGGGCGGATCTGGAACTAGAACTCGGATCTAATATCTCCAGGACCTCTTCCTGCTGTCTCCCTCTTTGGCTGTCTAATCCACTCCTCCCTCCACATGAGGGGATCAGGGTCCTGCATTTGAGGCTGGCCTCCTGCAAATCCTGTGGCCCCCAGTGTGCTGAATCCTCCACCCTCCTATCCCCCACCTCCTCCATCCCCCACCCTGGCCTTAACCGGGGAGGGCTAGTGAAAGCAGTGTGGCTTAGAGGAGAGAGCACAGGCCTGGAAGTCAGAGGTCCTGGATTCTAATCTTGACTTTACCACTTGTCTGCTGTGTGATCTAAGGCAAGTCACTTCACTTCTCCGTACCTCAGTTTTCACTTCTGTAAAATGGGGTTTAGATGCCTGTTCTCCCTTCTCCTTGAACTGTGAGCCCCATGTGGGACTGGGGACTGTGTCTGGCCTGATTATACCTGTATCCACCCCAGCGCTTAGTACAGTGACTGGCACAAAGTAAGCACTTAACAAATACAGTTATTATTATTTACTCTAGCCCTTAGACTACAGCTCGAGGGATAGTCATTGCTTAAGGATAACTGTAATTATTAACTCAGTCTGTAACCAGAGAGATAGTCTAATAAGCCCTCTGTGAAAACATAACCCCTTATCCAATGTCCATCTCTTGGGGAGGGGCATGCTGCCCATGATGGACACACAGACAGATCCAATCACTTTGATAAATCCCACCTGAATCCCCCCCGAACCCTTTCCCAGCCCCCAGCAGGGTCAAGGGGCCCAGCAGTCTGCTCCCCCGATCCCTGTCCCCAGCCCACCCTCTGCCCTCTGACATCCGGGGCCAGCCCCCCGGTGGGCCGGAGGGCCTTGGTCAAGGAGGGGGTGGTGGCGGGGAGCCGAGCGGACGCCCAGAGCTGTGGAGGCCTCTGGCAGGGCGGTCGTGGGAAGGGGAATCTGAGCCATGGCAGGGTGGACCGGAGGTCGTGAGCCTGGGGATCTCACCCACCACCATGCTGTGTGGCCTCGGGAAAATCGCTTAACCTCTCTGGGCCTCCCCAGCTGTAACCCGAGCAGCCCTGGGCCTGGTCCCGGTGGCCCCCCGCAGCGGGGTTCGGAGGGCAGCTGTGGGCTGGGATGGTGGAGGGCTGCATGGGGCTGAATGCAGCTATCCTGCTGTGTGCGTGGGGCTGTGGTTCATTCATTCATTCAATTCATTCATTCAGTCGTATTTATTTATTTTTATTTTTTAATGGTATTTATTAGGCACTTACTATGTGCAAAGCACTGTTCTAAGCGCTGGGGAGGTTACAAGGTGATCAGGTTGTCCCACCGGGGGCTCACAGTCTTCATCCCCATTTTACAGATGAGGGAACTGAGGCCCAGAGAAGTGAAGTGACTTGCCCAAAGTCACACAGCTGACAATTGGCGGAGCCAGGATATTGAGCGCTTACTGTGTGCAGTGCACTGTACTAAGCACTTGGAAAGTACAACACAGCGATAAAGAGAAACAATCCCTGCCCACAACGGGCTTACAGTCTAGAAAGGGAAAGACAGACATCAAAACAAGTAAATAGGCATCAATATAAATAAGTAGAATTATAGATAATAATAATAATAGTAATAATGATGGCATTTATTAAGCGCTTACTATGTGCAAAGCACTGTTCCAAGCACTGGGGAGGTTACAAGGTGATGAGGTTGTCCCACGGGGGGCTCACAGTCTTAATCCCTATTTTACAGATGAGGTAACTGAGGCACAGAGAAGTGAAGTGACTTGCCCAAAGTCACACAGCTGACAATTGGCAGAGCCGGGATTAGAACCCACGACCTCTGACTCCAAAGCCTGGGCTCTTTCCGCTGAGCCATGCTGCTTCTTATAAGCATATATGCAGATCTCATAAGATCTGTATATATACATAAATCTGTGGGGAAGGATGGGGGGAAGAGCCGTGAGTTGAGATGGTGCAGAAGGGAGGGGGAGCTGAGGAAAAGAAGGCTTAGGCTGGAGTCTGGTATTGCACGGTGGGGTGGGGTGCTGCATGGGGCTGCAGGCTGCTGCATGGGGCTGCATGCACCCCCTAGCATCTCCACTGGCTTATCCCTTGGCTTCCAGACCTGCTTCTGGTGGTGGTGGGAAGTCTGGGGTCCCAGGAGAGCAGTGGCTACCAATCAATCTGCGCATCAGGCAGACACTCCTCACCCTGGGCTTCAAGGCTGTCCATCCCCTCGCCCCCTCCTCCCTCACCTCCCTTCTCTCCTTCTCCAGCCCACCCCGCAACCTCCGCTCCTCCGCCGCTGATCTCCTTACCGTACCTCGTTCTCGCCTGTCCCGCCATCGACCCCCGGCCCACGTCATCCCCCGGGCCTGGAATGCCCTCCCTCTGCCCCTCCGCCAAGCTAGCTCTCTTCCTCCCTTCAAGGCCCTACTGAGAGCTCACCTCCTCCAGGAGGCCTTCCCAGACTGAGCCCCTTCCTTCCTCTCCCCCTCGTCCCCCTCTCCATCCCCCCATCTTACCTCCTTCCCTTCCCCACAGCACCTGTATATATGTATATATGTTTGTACATATTTATTACTCTATTTATTTATTTATTTTACTTGTACATATCTATTCTATTTATTTTATTTTGTTAGTATGTTTGGTTTTGTTCTCTGTCTCCCCCTTTTAGACTGTGAGCCCAATGTTGGGTAGGGACTGTCTCTATATGTTGCCAATTTGTACTTCCCAAGTGCTTAGTACAGTGCTCTGCACATAGTAAGCGCTCAATAAATACGATTGATGATGAAGGGGCTGAGCTGGGGGTGGGGGACAGTAGGGTGGAGGGGCAGAGGGTACTGGGGGAGAGGAGCAGAGGCTGGGGGCACTGAGAAGAAAGGGGAAGGGCTGGGTTGCTGTGGGGTGGCACAGGGCTTGGGGGCTCTTGCGGGGAGAGAGGCAGGGGCCACTGGGGGAGAGGGACGGGGCTCGGGGGCATTGAGAGGAGAGAGGGGCTGGAGCACTGAGGGAGAGGGGCAGGGGCTGGGTCACTGTAGGGAAAGTCTTTTAGACTGTGAGCCCACTGTTGGGTAGGGACTGTCTCTATATGTTGCCAATTTGTACTTCCCAAGCGCTTAGTACAGTGCTCTGCACATAGTAAGCGCTCAATAAATACGATTGATGATGATGATGATGAGAGGGCCAGGGGGCACTGGAAGAGAGGGGAAGAGGACCAGGGAGAGGGACATTGGCTGGTGCACTGCAGGGGAGAGGGGCAGAGACTGGAGCACTGGGGGAGAAGGGCAGGGGCAGGGGGCACTGTGGGAGAGGGGAAGGGGCGAGGGCATTGAGGAGAGAGGGGCAGGCCTCAGCCCCTGCCCCTCTCTCCTCAATCAATCGTATTTATTGAGCGCTTACTGTGTGCAGAGCATTGTACTAAGCACTTGGGAAGTACAAGCTGGCAACATATAGAGACAGTCCCTACCCAACAGTGGGCTCACAGTCTAGAAGGGGGAGACAGAGAACAAAAGCAAACATACTAACAAAATAGAATAGATAGGTACAAGTAAAATAAATAAATAGATTAATAAATATGTACAAACATACATACATATATACAGGTGCTGTGGGGAAGGGAAGGAGGTAAGATACGGGGGATGGAGAGGGGGATGAGGGGGAGAGGAAGGAAGGGGCTCAGTCTGGGAAGGCCTCCTGGAGGAGATGAGCTCTCAATGCCCTCGCCCCTTCCCCTCTCCCACAGTGCCTGAGGCACTGGTTTTTTTTGCTAGCTCCATGAAAGATAAATGATGACCAACCGCAAATGAGCATGAATTTCACACAGGGTGCAGGCACCTACTCACATACAACACGCAGTCACACGGGCTCAAACCCATTCAAATACACGACCACACAATCACTTCCACCCAAATACCCACCTTCAAAAGCAACGTCGCCTAGTGGAAAGAGCACGGGCCTGGAAGTCAGAGGACGTGGGTTCTAATTCTGACTCCCCCAAATAATAATAATAATTATAATTATCGCATTTATGAAGCGCTTACTATGTGCAAAGCACTGTTCTAAGCGCTGGGGAGGTTACAAGCCGATCAGGTTGTCCCACGGGGAGCTCACTAATGCCTGCTGTGTGACCTTGGGCAAGTCACTTTGCTTCTCTGTGCCTCAGTGACCTCATCTGTAAAATGGGGATTAAGACTGTGAACCCCACGTGGGACAACCTGATTACCTTGTATCTATCCCAGCGCTTAGAACAGTGCTTGGCACATAGTAAGTGCTTAACAGATACTTATAATTAAACAAATATTCACACACACATCTAGAAGCATGCACACACCCACACAACCAAGCTCCCATTTGCACCTATGTAACACCCCAAATCTCCTCATATGAATATAACCTTTATTATACTTATAATAATACGATAATCAATCAATCAATCAATCAATCGTATTTATTGAGCGCTTACTGTGTGCAGAGCACTGTGCTAAGCACTTGGGAAGTACAAGCTGGCAACATATAGAGACTGATCATATAGTTGTAATTAATAATCTTAGAGTGGTGTTTGTTCATTCATTCAATCGTATTTATTGAGTGCTTACTGTGTGCAGAGCACTGTACTAAGCGCTTGGGAAGAACAAGTTGGCAACATATAGAGACAGTCCCTACCCAACAATGGGCTCACAGGCTAGAAGGGGGAGATTAGTACTTCCTTTGTGCCAAGCACTAAGTGCCGGGGTAGATACAAGATAATCAGGTCTCATCTCTAAACTGTAAGTTCGCTGTGGGTAGGGAATGCATCCGATTATTGTTCTATTGTACTCTCCAAAGTGCTTAGTACAGTGCTGTGCACACAGTAAGCGCTCAACAAATTTGACTGAATGAATCCTAAGCGCATACCCATCAAAATAGCCATGCATATACGTGCACTCATACAGAATACACACACTCACACAAACACAATCACAAACCCAGAGCCAGGGGCTGTGGACCAGATGTTGGAAACTCAATTCCTTCCTTGGGCATCCCCTTCACCCTCCCCCTCACCCGACACGGTGTCTCCCCCCTCCCAAAGCCCCCAGAACCGGCGGTGAACCCCCCGACCCCCCCCCCAACACCTCACTCACTCACTGCTGTTTACATTCTTTCCCCGCCTCACTGAGCACGAGAGTCAGCCCTGAGCGACCCTGAGCAAATCCTCTGGTGGGGGCCTCCTCAAACCCCATGCCCTTCCTCACTCTCTCCTGCTGAACTCACCAGGGTTTGACCCATTTCAGAGTCACCCCTGAGGTAATAATAATAATAATGATAATAACTGTAGAATTTGTCAGGTGCTTTATTCATTCAGTCATATTTATTGAGCGCTTACTGTGTGCAGAGCACTGTACTAAGTGCTTGGAAGAGTACGGTACAGCAATAAGCAGACACAGTCCCTGTCCCACTTGAGGCTCACAGTCTTAATTCCTAGGTGTTTATTGAGTGCTTACTATGTGCACAGCACTGTACTAAGCACTTGGAAGAGGACGGTACAACAATAAGCAGATACGGTCCCTGTCCCACTTGAGGCTCACAGTCTTAATCCCCAGTTTACAGATGAGGGAACGGAGGCATGGAGAAGTGAAGTGACTTCACTTCACTAGAGAAGCAGTGTGGCTCAGTGGAAAGAGCCCGGGCTTTGGAGTCAGAGGTCGTGGGTTCAAATCCCGGCTCCGCCAACTGTCAGCTGTGTGACTTTGGGCAAGTCACTTAACTTCTCTGGGCCTCAGTTCCCTCATCTGTAAAATGGGGATGAAGACTGTGAGCCCCCCGTGGGACAACCTGATCACCTTGTAACCCCCCAGTGCTTAGAACAGTGCTTTGCACATAGTAAGCGCTTAATAAATGCTATTAAAAAAAAAGTGACTTGGCGGAGGTCACACAGCAGACAAGTGGCCGAGCTGGAATTAGAACCCGTGATCTCACAATCTGTCAACAGCTGTTCTGGCCCACAGTGCCACGGTCCGGCCTTGTCGTGGTCTGCCCTTCCCCGCCGGGCCCTGACCTGTCCAGTCCTGCCCTGTCCTGCCCTGCCCCAACCCTCCTGCCCGGCCCTGGCCCGGCTCGCCCATCTCTGGCCCATTTGACCCGTCCCATCCTGCCTGGTCCTGCCCTGCCCCAGCCCACCCTGCCCCATCATGCCCTGCCCGTGGCTCAGTGGAAAAAGCCACTGAGTAGTCAGAGGTCATGGGTTCGAATCCCGGCTCCACCAATTGTCAGCTGTGTGACTTTGGGCAAGTCACTTCAGTTCTCTGGGCCTCAGTTCCCTCATCTGCAAAATGGGGATGAAGACTGTGAGCCCCCCATGGGACAACCTGATCACCTTGTAACCTCCCCAGCGCTTAGAACAGTGCTTTGCACATAGTAAGTGCTTAATAAATGCCATTATTATTATTATTATTATTATTAGGTAATGGGTTCTAATCCAGTCTTCATCTCTTGTCAGCTGTGTGACTTTGGGCAAGTCACTTAACTTCTCTGGGCCTCAGTTACCTCATCTGTAAAATGAGGATTAAGACTGTGAGCCCCACGTGGGACAACCTGATCACCTTGTATCCCCCCAGCGTTTAGAAGAGTACTTTGCACATAGTAGGTGCTTAACAAATGTCATCATCATTATTATCATTATTATTATTCTCTGTGCCTCAGTTCCCTCATCTGTAAAATGGGAATTAAGATTGTGAGCTCCATGTGGGACAGGGACTGTGTCCAACCGAATTAGCTTGTAGCTACCTCAGCTCTTAGAGCAGTGCTTGGCATCTACCCCAGCCCATAGAACAGGGCCTGGCACATAGTATAAACGCAGCGTGGCTTAGAGGTAAGAGCACGGACTTGGGAGTCAGAAGTCATGGGTTCAAATCCCGACTCCGCCGTGTGTCTGCTGTGTGACTTTGGGCAAGTCACTTAACTTCTCTGTGCCTCAGTTACCTCATCTGTAAAATGGGGATGAAGACTGTGAGCCCCCTGTGGGGCAACCTGATCACTTTGTAACCTCGCCAGCGCTTAGAACAGTGCTGTGCACACAGTAAGTGTTTAATAAATGCCATCATTGGTATTATGATTATCCTACCCTGCTCCACCCAGTTCTGCCCAGTCCTCCCCTCCCCACCTTGCCCCACCCCATCCCTTCCTGCCTCCTTCCACCTGCCCAGCCCAACCCTGTTCTACCCTGCCCCATCCCACCCTGCCCAGTCTCACCTCACCCCACTCCATCTGCCCCACCTGTCCCATCGGTCTCCTGCTGCCCTGGCCGGTGGCTCAATTCTCCATATCCTGGTCTGGCCTCATTCCAGTGGCCCCTTCCCTCCCTCTCTCGCTCCCTCCTCCTGGTCAGTCCATGGGTCACACCTCGGGCCAGAGCCGCTGGACACCAGCCGCCCCGGCCCACTCCGTTCCCAGCCCGGGAGGAGTGTCGACCACCCTAACGTCCCAGTCCAGTCCTTGAGACCCACTTTGGCTGGGGGCTGAAGGGCAGCGATCGACTCTGATTCAGGGAAGCCCAGCGCCTAGGGCTGTGTGACCTCCAGCAGACCATCACCCTTAGAGAAGCAGCGTGGCTCAGTGGAAAGAGCACGGGCTTTGGAGTCCGAGGTCATGGGTTCAAATCCTGGCTCTGCCAATTGCCAGCTGTGTGACTTTGGGCAAGTCACTTCACTTCTCTGGGCCTCAGGTCCCTCATCTGTAAAATGGGGATGAATAATAATAATAATAATAATAATAATGGCATTTATTAAGCGCTTACTATGTGCAAAGCACTGTTCTAAGCGCTGGGGGGGAGACAAGGTGATCAGGTTGTCCCACGTGGGGCTCACAGTCTTCATCCCCATTTTACAGATGAGGGAACTGAGGCCCAGAGAAGTGAAGTGACTTGCCCAAAGTCACACAGCTGACAAGTGGCGGAGCCGGAATTTGAACCCATGACCTCTGACTCCAAAGCCCGGGCTCTTTTCCACTGAGCCACGCTGCTTGACCGCTGAAAACTGTGAGCCCCCCGTGGGACAACCTGATCACCCTGTAACCTCCCCAGCGCTCAGAACAGTGCTTTGCACACAGTAAGCGCTTAATAAATGCTATCATTATTATTATTATTTTCACCCTTTCTGGCTCCACTTCCCCTCTCTTTGCCGTGAGCCTTAGGAAAGGACACTTGTTCAGGGGAGGAGCACAAATTACAGCAAGAGAGAGAATGGTTAGGTAGAAAAAAGAACTTTCACCTCTCCAGGGGTTGAAACCTCTGATAGACTGTCAACCCCTTGAGGTCCGGGAGAGTGTCTTCTTGACTCTGTTGCACTCTTCCAAGTGTTCAACACAGTGCTCTGCACAGAGTAAGAGCTCAATAACTAATAATAATTGTGGCATTTGTTAAGTGGTTACTATGTTTCAAGCACTGTTCTAGGTTCTGGGGTAGATACAAGTGTTGGGGTAGAGAAGCAGTGTGGTCTAGTGGGTAGACCATGGGCCTGGGAGTCCGAAGGACCTGGGTTCTAATCCTAGCCCCACCGCTCATCTGCTGAGTGATGCTGGGCAAATCACTTCACTTCTCTGGGCCTTAGTGACCTTATCTGTAAAATGGTGATTAAGACTGTGAACCCCATGTGGGACAGAGATAGTGTCTGCGCCCCCCCACCCCCGTCCCTTCAAAGTCTTATTGAAGGCCCATCTCCTCCAAGAGGCCTTCCCTGACTAATAATAAGTATGGTATTTGTTGAAGCACTTACTACGTTATTATTATTATTATGCAAGATAGTCGGGTCGGACACAGTCCCTGTCCCACATGGGGCTCAAAGCCTTCATCCCCATTTTGTAGATGAGGTCACTGAGGCCCAGAGAGCGATTGATTGATAGAAAGGTGGGGGATTCAGGAGTGGAGAAATAGCCAGGCTCACTTGTATCCACTCCAGAACTTAGTACGGTGCCTGGCACATAGTAAGCACTTAACAAATGCCACACCACTTTCCTGAGTGGCGGCCTAGGTCCTGATCCTTTTAGACTGTGAGCCCACTGTTCTTTTAGACTGTGAGCCCACTGTTGGGTAGGGACTGTCTCTATATGTTGCCAACTTGTACTTCCCAAGTGCTTAGTACAGTGCTCTGCACACTGTAAGCGCTCAGTAAATACGATTGATGATGATGATGATGATCCCCGACATCCACCCGCGACGGAGCTGTTGGGCCTCGAGAGCCTGTCCCTCTGCCCTTCCCCGGATGCCCCCGCTTCCTGCCCCCGCCTCCAGCTCGGCCCTGGCCTCTTCGGGCCTTTCATCAGCCACAGCAGCCCCGACTTCTGAGGTTCCCGCCTCCTGCCTTCTGAGGCAGGGTGACTCCCCTCTCCTCCCACCCCCGGGGGTCTTGGGGTCCGCGTGGAGCCGGGCGTCCCTGCCGGCTGACTCACTGACCGGACGTCCCTATGCCCCACAAAGGCCGGGCTTGTTCTCTCCTCTCCACGGCCGCTCGGACGGCGTCCCTTCTCTTCCCTCCCCCCATGTCCACACGTCCACCCGGGACCTATCCCGCCCCCGGCTCTGGGCTCTGGCCCGCCCGGATCAGAGTTCAGGTCCTGACACCGCAGTCGTCTTGGGCCTCTGCCCCGGAGGGGAAGAGTGTGGCTGCTGCCTGAGAAGGGGCACCGGGTCTGGGTCTCTTTCTTCATTAGGAGAAGCAGCATGGTGAAGTGGACAGAGCACAGGCTTGGGAGTCAGAAGGTCATGGGTTCTAATCCCAGTTCTGCCACTTGTCTGCTGTGGGAACTCCAGCAAGTCACATTGCTTCTCTGGGCCTCAGTTACCTCATCTGGAAAAGGGGGATCGAGACTTTGAGCCCTATGTGGGACAGGGACTGTGTCCAACCCAATTTGCTTGCATCTACCACAGTGCTTAGTTCAGTGCCTGGCTCTTAGTAAACGCTTAACAAATACCATTATTATTATTGTACTAAAAGCAAATCGAGATAGACAAAAGTCCCTGTCTCATGTGGGGCTCACAGTCTCAATCCTCATTTTACAGATGAGGTAACTGAGGCACAGAGAAGTAAAGTGACTAGCCCAAGATCACAAAGCAGGCAAGTGGCAGAGATGGGATTTGAACCCATGACCTTCTGACTTCCGGGCCCGGGCTCTATCCACTATGCTATGCTGCATCTATGGAGCTGCCACTGCCCTGCAGCACAGGCCCGGATACTTCCTAGGTATTGACCAGTGGGCTGGACATTTTCCCAAAGAAGAGCACTATACTGGATACCTGCTGAGTGCAGAGCAATGTACTGGACACCTACAAGGGGTGGAATGCTTATGACTTGTTTTCTGGGTGCAGAGCACTGTACTGGGCCCCTGTTAGGTACAGAGTACTGAACTGGGCCCTCATTGGGTGCTGTTCACTATACTAAACTCCTCAGCGCTTAGAACGGTGCTTTGCATATAGTAAGTGCTTAACAAATGCCATCATTATTATTATTATTACCAAATAGGAGCCAAGTACAGTGTTCGGCACCCAGTAGGTGCTAAATGATGATTATGGTATTTGATAAGCGCTTACTATGTGCAAAACACTGTTCTAAGTGCTGGATGCAGAGCTCTTTTTCCAGCATGTTTCCAGTAGAGTTCTGGGCACCCAGTAACTGCCCAGTACAGTGCTCTGCCCCTGGCAATTGACTAGAGAAGCAGCGTGGCTCAGTGGACAGAGCCCGGGCTTGGGAGTCGGGGGTCATGGGTTCGAATTCCAGCTCTGCCACATCAGCTGTGTGACTTTGGGCAAGTCATTAACTTCTCTGTGTCTCAGTTACCTCATCTGTAAAATGGGGATTGAGATTCTGAGCCCCATGTGGGACAATCTGATTACCTTGTATCGCCCCAGTGCTTAGAATAGTGCTTTGCACATAGTAAGTGCTTAAGAAATGCCATTATTCTTACTATTATTAGTAGTAGTATAGCATTCTACAACCAGCACTTACCCAGTACACTACTCTGTGCCGAGCAGGTGGCCAGTACAGTGCTCTGCACCCAAGAGGCAACTAGTACAGCATTCCACCCTCTGCAGGTGTTCAGTACAGTAATCGGCATGCAGCGGGGTTCCAGTACAGTGCTTTGCACCCAGCAGGAAACTTACACAAAATTCCAGTGGTCCCTGCTGGGTCGCTGAGGGACAGACAGGGGAGAGTCAGGGAGGGATTTTGGATGGTCTGTGCAGTGTCACTCTGGGAGAGTCAGGGGTGGAGAGGCCAGAGACAGGGGTGTTGGATCATCATGTTAGAGAAGCAGCATGGCTCAGTGGAGTCAGAGGTCATGGGTTCAAATCCCGGCTCCGCCAATTGTCAGCTGTGTGACTTTGGGCAAGTCACTTAACTTCTCTGTGCCCCTGTTTACCTCATCTGTAAAATGGGGATTAAGATTGTGTGCCCCACTTGGGACAACCTGATCACCTTTGTTTTCCCCCAGTGCTTAGAACAGTGCTTTGCACATAATAAGTGCTTAACAAATACCATCATTATTATTATCATTATATGTGCAGGGTCACTGCGGAGAATCAGGAATGGAGAGGGAAGAGTCAGGGGTGTTGGATGGTCCGTGCTGGGTCACTGGAGGAGAGTCAGGGATGGAGAGGGGAGAGACAGGGGTGTTGGATGGTCCTTGCTGGGTCACTGGAGGAAAGTCAGGGATGGAGAGGGGAGAGACAGGGGTGTTGGATCGTCTGTGTGGGGTCACTAGGGAGAGTCAGGGATGGAGAGGGATGAGACGGGGTGTTGGATCATATGTGCAGGGTCACTACGGAGAATCAGGAATGGAGAGGGGAGAGTCAGGAGGGTGTTGGATGGTCCGTGCTGGGTCACTGGAGGAGAGTCAGGGATGGAGAGTGGAGAGTCAGGAGCTTTAGATAGTCTGTGCAGGGTCACTAGGGAGAGTCAGAGTTGGAGAGGGGAGAGTCAGGGGTGTTGGGTGGTCCATGCTGGGTCACTGGAGGAGAGTCAGGAACGAAGAGGGGAGGGTCAGGGGTGTCCGATGGTCCATGCTGGTTCACTGAGGGGAGAGTCTGCAGCCCCCACCCCATGGTCCCCAGTCCCCACCTCCATCCACTGTCCCCACCCACCCCACGGCCCTCCCATCTGCCCGGAATAGTCCTGTTGGGGTCAAATGGGGGAGGGCGGCACTAGGGACGAATTGTCCTAAATAAATGAGCAATTAAGGATGTTCCGGGAAGAGCCAAGCCTCCAGCCTCCTCGGGGACGCTCCGAGGGTAACCATGGCAACCCCGGCCAAGCCCCGCTGGAGCAGAAGGCCTCTGGTTCGTCAGGAAGCTTTCTGGGCCCGGGCAGAACCGGGGCAGAGTGTGCTGCTTTGGCCGGAGGGTCGGTGACCAGTGGGGGATGGCCACGGCAGGGGACAGGGCGGTCAGCGTAACCCTGGGTTCCAGGTCTGGGGTGAAGGGGTCAGTGTCCCCGGATTTCAGGTCTGGGGGTGATGGGGCCGGTGTCCCCAGGTTCCAGCTGTGGGGACAATGAGGTCGGCATCACCAGGTTCCAGATCTGGTGGTGACAGAGTCGGTGTCCCTGTGTCCTGGCTGTGGGGTGGTCACCTTGCTTGGCCAAAAAACACCTGCCTGAACTACCCCCCACAACTTCATATCCGACAGGCCACCACTCTCCTCATCTTCAAAGCCCTTCTGAAATCACACCTCCTCCAGGAGGTATCTTCCCTGACTAATCTCTTTCTCATATCCACCCCCTATTTTCCCCCCCGACCCACCACTTTGGCACTTCTGTGCCACCTGAGCACTTAAGTTGCCACCGCTCCCAAAGCACTTATGTCCATGTCTTTATGTTCTCCTAGTCCTCTAGCCTGTAATGCATTTTAGTGTCTGTCTCTCCAGCTGGACTGCAAGCTCTTTGTGGGCAGGGATCATGTCTACCAACTCTATTGCATTGTACTGCACTGAGGTGCTCTGCAGTGAGGCAGTAGTATTTATTGAACGCTTACTGTGTGCAGAGCACTGTTCTAAGTGCTTGGGAGAGCAAAATATGACAGTATAAGAGATACAATCCCTGCCCACAAAAAGCTTACGGCCTAGAGGCAAAGACAGGCATTCATGTAAATAAATAAATGCCAGAGAAGGACATAAGTGCTGTGGGGCTGGGACTGGGGGAATAAATAAAAGGAGCAAGTCAGTGTCACACAAACTTACCCCCTGCATCTCACCTCACTGCTCTCTCACCACAATCTAGCCTGCACACCTACTTAGGGAAGACCTCTTGGAGGTGATGTGATTTTAATAAGGCTTTGAAGGTGTGGAAAGTAGGTGCTTAGTAGGTAAAAATGATGGTATTTGTTAAAACGCTTACTATATGTTAGACATTGTACTAAGTTCTGGGGGTGGAATACAAGCAAATCAGGGTGGACACAGTCCCTGCCCCACACGGACCTCACAGTCTCAATCCCCATTTTACAGTTGAGGTAACTGAGTTCAGAAAAGTAAAGTGACTTGCCCCAGGTCACACAACAGACAAGTGGCAGAGCAGGGATTAGAACTCATGATCTTCTGACTCCGTGCCCAAGCTCTATCCACTACACCATGCTGCTTCTACATGCTATTTTGGATGGTGAGACAGTAAGCTCATTGTGGGCAGGAAATGTGTCTGTTCACTGTTGTACTGTCTTCTCCCAAGCACTTAGTACAGTGCTCTGCACAGAGTAAGTGCTCAATAAATGCGATTGAATGAATGGATGATGATGATGATGCCGATTTCCCTTTACCTCTTTTCTACAGACAGAGAACACAAGGCAGTATCAGTCAGTCAATCAATCAATGTCAATCAAGAATCAGGGTGGGGGGAGGAGAGGGGTAGGTGGAGTGATGAGCAAGCCTGGAAGGGGGCCAAAGAGAACTGTATGCTCACTATGGGCAGGGAACGTGTCTGTTTATTGTTCTATTGTCCTCTCCCAACTTAGTACAATGCTCTGCACACAGTAAGCACTCAATAAATATGATTGGATGGATGAATGAATGAATGAACGGGTGGATAATAATAATGATAATAATGAGGGCATTTATTAAGCACTTACTTTGTGCAAAGCACTGTTCTAAGCACTGCGGAGGTTACAAGGTGATCAGGTTGTCCCACGGACGGCTCACAGTCTTAATCCCCATTTTACAGATGAGGGAACTGAGGCCCAGAGAAGTTGAGTGACTTGCCCAAAGTCACACAGGTGACAATTGGCGGAGCCGGGATTCGAACCCACGGTCTCTGACTCTAAAGCCTGTGCTCTTTCCACTGAGCCACGCTGCTTCTCTCTATATATGTATATATATATATACATATATATATGTATATATGTTTATATATGTTAGTATATATGTATACATGTATATATGTATATATGTTTGTATATATGTATATATATGTATATATCTGTATATATATACATCTGTATATATATATCTGTATATATGTTTGTACAGATTTATTACTCTGTTTATTTTACTTGTACATATTTATTATTCTATTTTGTTGATGATGTGCATCTAGCTTTATTTCTATTTATTCTGAAGACTTGACACCTGTCCACATGTTTTGTTTTGTCGTATGTCTCCCCCTTCTAGACTGTGAGCCCGTTGTTGGGTAGGGACCGTCTCTCTATGTTGCCAACTTGTACTTCCCAAGCGCTTAGTACGGGGCTCTGCACACAGTAAGTGTTCAATAAATACGATTAAATAAATGAATGAATAAATAAGGGTGAGCCAGGTTGCGGGGTTGGGGTGGGCAGGGCGGGCTGAGCAGGCCGTGGGGAAGCTGCCCAGTTTCCTCCTTCTCCTTCCTGTAATGGACGACGAGGGGTTGGGTAGGGAGCGCACACACCCCCTCCATGTCCGACGCCCCCAGCCCCCCATCGGCCCCTGAGGATGGAGGTTGATAAATATAACATGAGGGCGGGGCGAAGGCATCGATCGAAAACCCTCTTGGCATGGGCCGACTCGGTCTCTTCTCCTTAATGGAACCCTTCCTTCAGGGCCTAGCTGCCTGGGGGGCTTGGGGGGGACCCCCCGCCTGGTAATTGCTTCGGCTTTTACCAGCGTTGCTGTTCTGCTGAGGCTGCTGCTGATATTCAGGGCCCAGGCTGAAGCACCCCCGCTCATCACGGAGTGTGGCTCAGTGGGTAAAGCACAGGCCTGAGAGTCAGAAAGTCATGGGTTCTAGTCCCGTCTCCACCACTTGTCTTTCTGTGTGACCCTGGACAAATTGCTTCACTTCTCTGGGCCTCAGTTCCCTCATCCAGAAAATGGGGATTGAGACTGCAAGTCCCACATGGGACAGGGACTGTGTCCAACCCGATTTGCTTGTGTCCACCCCGGTGCTTAGCATGGTGCCTGGTACATAGTAAGTGCTTAACAAATACCATAATTATTATTATCATCAGCGCTCGGAACAGTGCTCGGCACACAGTAAGCGCTTAACAAACGCCGTAATTATTATTATTATCATTCATTCAATCGTATTTATTGAACATTTACTGTAGGCAAGGCACTGCACTAAGCGATGTCAGTTCCAGAAGGGCTTTGATGGCCAATTTCAGCCTCTGCCACCTTCCCTTCCCTCTCCCAGCAGTTCCTGGGGTGAGCCAGAGGACTCAGAGGTGACCCCTTCCACACACACAGGCCCTAGCTCAGGGTTTCCCTGGGTGGGAGGGAAGCAGGACAGGAACTTTCAGTGTCTCTGAGCGAGAGAACAGCTAGGTGCAGAGTTACCCAACATGGTAGTTGAGAAGCAGTGTGGCCTACTGGATAGAGCGCGAGCCTGGGAATCAGAAGGACCTAGGTTCTAATCCTGGCTCCACCACTTGTCTGCTGTGTGACCTTGGACAAGTCACTTCACTTCTCGGTGCCCCAGTTCCCTCATCTGTAAAATAATAATAAAATAATGATGGCATTTTTTAAGCGCCTACTATGTGCCAAGCACTGTTCTAAGCGCTAGGGTAGGTCCAAGGTAATCAGGTTGTCCCATGAGGGGCTCACAGTCTTAATGCCTATTTTACAGATGAGGTAACTGAGGCACAGAGAAGTTAAGTGACTTGCCCAAGGTCACACAGCAGTCAAGTGGCGGAGGCAGGACCCATGACCCATGACCTCTGACTCCCAAGCCCGTGCTTTTTCCAGTAAGCCACACTGCTTCACATGGGGATTAAGACTGTGATCCCCATGTGGGACAGGGACTGTGTCCAACTTGCTAACTTTGTATCTACCTCAGTGCTTAGAACAGTGTCTGGCACATTAGAGAAGTGGCATGGCTCAGTGGAAAGAGCCCGGGCTTTGGAGTCAGAGGTCATGGGTTCAAATCCCGGCTCTGCCAATTATCAGCTGTGTGCCTTTGGGCAAGTCACTTAACTTCTCTGTGCCTCAGTTATCTCATTTGTAAAAGGGGGTTTAAGACTGTGAGCCCCACGTGGGACAACCTGATCACCTTATATCCCACCAGTGCTTAGAACAGTGCTTTGCACATAGTAAGCACTTAACAAATATCATCATCACATAGTAAGCACTTAATAAATACCATAAAAACAAAACAAACTGAATGGTTACCAATGTATCAATTAATCATATTTATTGAGCACTTGCTGTGTGCAGAGCACTATACTTTTCATTCATTCATTCAATCATTTATAATAATAATAATGATGGCATTTATTAAGCGCTTACTGTGTGCAAAGCACTGTTCTAAGTGCTGGGGAGGATACAAAGTGTTTAGGTTGTCCCACATGGGGCTCACAGACTTAATCCCCATTTTACAGATGAGATAACTGAGGCATAGAGAAGTTAAGTGACTTGCCCAAGTCACACAGCTGACAATTGGCGGAGCTGGGATTTGAACTCATGACCTCTGACTCCAAAGCCCGTGCTGTTTCCACTGAGCCATGCTGCTCCTCTAAGCACTCATGTTTATTGAGCACTTACTGTGTGCAGAGCACTGTACTAAGCCCTTGGAAAGTACAATACAGCAATAAAGTGAGACAGTCCCTGCCCACAACAGGCTCAGTCTAGAGGCACATGGGAGAATACAACACAACAATATAACGAACACATTCTCTGCCAATGAGCTCACAGTCTAGAGGGGAAGACAGACATCAATATAAGTAAATAAATTACAGATATTTACATAAGTGCTGTTGACCCGAGGGAAAGGTGAATAAATGGAGCAAGTCAGGGCAACGCAGAAGGGAGTGGGAGAGGAGGAAAGGAGGACTTAGTCAGGGAAGGCCTCTTGGAATAAGGCTTTGAAGGTGGGGAGAGTCATTGTCTGTTGGATATGAAGAGGAAGGGTGTTCCAGGTCAGAGGCGGGATGTGAGAGAGAAGTCAGCATTGAGATAGATGAAATGGAGATACAGTGAGTAGGTTGGCATTAGAGGAACAAAGTATGCAGGCTGGGCTGTTACCCGGTGGGGAGCACTGTACTAAGCGCTTGGGAGAGAATGTGTCAGAGTGTCTATACTTGCATCTCCGGAAAAGCGGAAACAGGTGGAAGAGCATACAGCTGGTAAAAGCAGAAGAATAGGAAAATGAATAAAATGAGGAAATAAAAAGATACACTTGTGGATGCTAAGTGGGGTTGGTGGATAACCAGAGGGGGATTATAGTGTAGCAGGGAAAATGCCTCCTGGAGAATGTTGCTTTATAGGAAGGAGGGCTTTGAAGTCGCAGAAGGATTTGAAGGGAAAGGGAGTCCAGACAGGTGTTAAGGGAATGGACAAGGCACAATGAACAAACTATCTTGAGAGGAAGCAAGCCGGGATGTAGTTGGAGAAGGGAGCAGACAGGTAGGGAGAGAACGGATTGAGTGCCTTCAAGCCAGTGACTCAGTCAGTCCTATATATTGCGTGCTTACTGTGTGCGGAGTGCTCTACTGAGCTCTTGGGAGAGTACAATATAACAATAAATGGACATGTTTCCTGCCCACAATGAGCTTACAGTGTAGAGGGAGAGACAGACATTAATAGAAAGAAAGAAATTACAGATATGTACGGAAGTGCTGTGGGCTGGTAGGGGAGATGTGGGCTGGTAGGGGAGATGAATGAAGGGAGCAAGTCAGGGCGAGGCAGAAGGGAGTGGGAGAAGAGGAAAGGAGGGCTTGGACAGGGAAGGCATCTTGGAGGAGATGGGCCTTCAGTAAGGCTTTGAAGTGGGAGGAATCAGATGACATCGCTCCTCTCCTCGGAATACAGAGAGAAGCAGCGTGGCTCAGTGGAAAGAGCACAGGCTTGGGAGTCAGAGGTCATGAGTTCAAATCCCGGCTCTGCCACTTTCCAGCTGTGTGACTTTGGGCAAGTCACTTAACTTTTCTGTGCCTCAGTTCCCTCATCTGTAAAATGGGGATTAAGACTGAGAGCCTCCTGTGGGACAACCTGATCACCTTGTGACCTCCGCAGTGCTTAGAACAGTGCTTTGCACATAGTAAGTGCTTAATAAATGCTATCATTATCATTATTATTAATACAGGACGGGGACTGTGCCTGACCCGATAACCCAGCATTTGGAACAGTGCTCAGTACACAGTAATAGTTTAATAAATAAAACAACAATAATAATGATAATACAATATTAAATAGTCGGTAAACCCTTCCTTCCTCTCCCCCTCGTCCCCCTCTCCATCCCCCCATCTTACCTCCTTCCCTTCCCCACAGCACCTGCATATATGTATATATGGTTGTACATATTTATTACTCTATTATAAATATGTATTTACTCTATTTATTTATTTATTTATTTATTTTACTTGTACATTTCTATCCTATTTATTTTATTTTGTTGGTATGTTTGGTTCTGTTCTCTGTCTCCCCCTTTTAGACTGTGAGCCCACTGTTGGGTAGGAACTGTCTCTACGTGTTGCCAATTTGTACTTCCCAAGCGCTTAGTACAGTGCTCTGCACATAGTAAGCACTCAATAAATACGATTGATTGATTGATTGATTGATTGACCCAGTCCCTGTCCACAAGGAGCTTACAGTCTAGAAGGGTCTCGACACTGGTATGGAACCCTCCCAACCCCATTCTTCCCTCCTTCTCCCAGTTGAATGCCCATTCCCTCCCCCACTCCAACAAGGTTCCTGGAGCCTCGCCATTGCCAGGGAAAAGGCCCAGGCCCGGTTGGTCGACTGGGGACTCTGCAAGGGTGAACTATAATGAACACTTTCCACTGCCCAGGCCCTGAGAGGGTTAACTAGCTGTGGGAAGGAGGAAGGGAGCTGGGGGGTGGGGGGAAGGGAAAAGGATGGTTTTCCCAGAATTCCCCACAGCTGGCTCCGGAGGCTGAGTGGGGAGGGGTGAATTGGCAGCTGTGACATGTTTATGATGTGCCCAACCCCCCCTGCCCGCCAGTCTGCCGTGATGTGGGGCTGGGCTGGGACTTGGACTTTCCTGAGGCTGAGCTGGGGTTGGGCTGGAACTGGGATGGCTTTGGGGTGGACTAGATCTGGGACCAGACTAGAGTGGGGCTGGGGAGGATCTGGGGCTAGGCTTGGGCTTGGCTGGGGTGGAGATGGAGTCGGGGTAGAGAAGCAGCATGGCCTAGTGGATAGATCACAGGCTCGGGAGTCAGAGCGTCGCATGGGTTCTAATCCCAGCTTTGCCGCTTGTCTGCTGAGTGACCTTGGGCAAGTCACTTAACTTCTCTGGGCCTCGGTTCCCTCATCTGTAAAAGGGGGATTAAGACGGTGAGGCCTATGTGGGACAGGGGCTGTGTCCAACCCGATTGTCTTGCATCTATCTCAGAGCTTAGAACAGGGCCTGGAACATGGTAAGTGCTTAACAAATACCATCATTATTATTATTATCTGGGGTGGCTCTTGGGGAAGGGCTGGGGCTGGGGCAGATCTGGGGTGGGGCTAGTTCAAGACCCCCCATCCCCTCCATCAGTGATTGTATCTCAGAGTCAAGAGTTCAAGTGGACCAACCCTAATCTCTTCCTTCTCCTTCCCTGCACAGCCTCCCCTTCCTCTGGCTTCCCTTTTCATTCATTCATTCTTTCATTCGTATTTATTGAGTGCTTACTGTGTGCAGAGCACTGTACTAAGCACTCGGAAAGTACAGTTCAGCAGTGGCAATTTTCCTCTGCTCTTTCCCATTCCACTGCCCTTTCCAGCCTTTGGACATGTTCAGGGCACGGAGGGAGAGCTCTTCCTTCTCCCTCTGCAGAGGGACCAGTTTAAATTGCAATTTAAATGGGATTTAGATTGGAGATCAGAGTGAGGGTGAGGAGCTTTTGGAAAAGACAACAGTGAAGATCTTTAAGGATAGATAATAATAATGTTGATGGTATTTGTTAAACGCTTACTATGTGCCAAACCCTGTTCTAAGCACGGGGATAGATACAAGGCAAGTGAGTTGTCCCACGTGGGGTTCACAAACTTAATCCCCATTTTACAGATAAGGTAACTGAGGCACAGAGAAGTTAAGTGACTTGCCCAAAGTCACACAGCTGATAAGTGGCAGAAACGGGATTAGAACCCACAACCTCTGACTCCCAAGCCCGTGCTCTTTCCACTAAGCTGTGTTGCTTCTCGATGAGATATCTTCTAGATGAGAGAGAAAGACAGAGAAAAAGAAAGAAAGAAAGAGGAAAGAAAGGAAGAAAGAAAGAAAAGAAAAAGAAAAATTTAAGAATGAACCTGCCTGGAGCCAGGGAATTGGACAAGATGATGATGATGATGGCATTTGTTAAGCACTTACTATGTGCAAAGCACTATTCTAAACGCAGGGGAGGATACAGGGTGATCAGGTTGTCCCAAGTGGGGCTCACAGTCTTAATCCCCATTTTACAGATGAGGTAACGGAGGCCCAGAGAAGTTAAGTGACTTGCCCAAAGTCACACAGCTGACAATTGGTGGAGGCAGGATTTGAACCCATGACCTCTAACTCCCAAGCCCATGCTCCTTCCACTGAGCCACACTGCTTCTGTTCTTCTCAAGATGACCCCTTGAGGAGACTTCTGACCCCACTAGGCTGCAGAAAGCTCCCTGAGGGCAGGGGTCATGTCTACCAACTCTATTGTACTCAACCAAGTGCTTAGTACAGTGCTCTGCACTCAGAAGGAACTTAAACTGATTGGCACAAGAAGCTTCAGTTTTGACGAGTGGACTGCGAATGGCACCCGTCCCCTTCATTTGAGAGAAACAACATGGCCTAGTGGATAGAGCCAGGGCCTGGGGGTCGATTCTAATCCCGGCTCTGCCACTTGTCTGCTGTGTGACCTTAGGCAAGTCACTTCACTTCTCTGGGCCTCAGTTACCTCATCCGTAAAATGGAAGTTAAGACTGTGAGCCCCATGTTGGGAAGGGGCTGTGTCCAACCCGATTTGCTTGTATTCCCTCAGCACTTAGAACAGCGCCTGACACATAGTAAGCGCTTAACAAGTACCTCAGTCATTGTGATTATTATTATTTGCACAGTCATCTGCATAAATCTTTATAGACCAGGCTTTTCTTTATATTTAGAAGTGAGGGCTGGCTGGGCCAGAGTAGGAGTATTGTCGGGGAGGAAAAGGAGGACAAGGCGGAGCGCTGATCCATGTCCCTAGTTCCAAAGAGTTCAGCCAGGATGGGAGAACCAGAGAAGACCACTGGGCCTCAGCCTGCTGAATCCTAGGAGATGGATGGATGGAGGGGAGCAGGGATGAACTGACCACCTTCCAAGTGCCCCTGACCACCCCCATCCCCCATCCCCTAGTGACATCATTCAGGATCCCACCAATTCCCAGAAGCCCTGCCCCAAGAGGCTCTGCCCAGTGGCATCCTGGCAATCTTCTTGGCTGGCTGAACTGATCATCTCTGCCGGCAATGGGTCCCTAGATGGAAAGGCAGTTTCCTCAGGGTGGGGGGAGGAGAGGAGGAAGATGCTCAGGCTGCTGGCTGAGAAAGGAGGGGAGGAGGGAAGGAGGGATGGGTGAGGGACAGAGGAGGGAGGAGAGAGTGGGGATGGGGGAAAAGGATGAGAAGGGGGTGGGGGAAAGGAGGGGTGGGGGTGGGAGAAAAGGATGAGGAGGGATGAGGGAGGAGAGGAAGGGTGGGGAAGGAGAGGAGGAGGGTTAAGGGGGAGAGGAGGGGTGGGGGGGAAGGGAGGAGGAGGAGGGAAGTGTTATAGAGGGAGAGGAGAGACAGGGAAGGGGGAAGGGAGGAAGGATGGAGAGAGAAGGAGGAGGGGATGGGAAGAGGAGGGGTGAAAAAAGAAGAGGAAGGGTGGGGAAGGGGAAGGAGGGATGGAGGGAGAGGGAGGAGGGTTGAGGAGGAGAGCTGTAGAGGGAGGGGATGAAGTATGTGGAGAAAGGATGATGGGGGGATGGAGGAGAAAGGATGGTTGAGGATGGGGAGGGGGTTAGGAGGTCCGGGCGACCCTGAACGACCCCTGCTGCTGACCTCCAGCAGCCCGGCCCGGCCCGCAGCCTGAAGCGGAGCAGACGGCGGTCAGTCCGGATCTGGAGCGGCGGGAACTTGGTTAAACAACGATAGGGATCTGGGAGAAGAGCTGAGACAGGAAGGAGGAAGAAACATTATCCAGGCTGGGCAGCCACTCCGGCCCCTCGCTGGGCTGGGCCGCCTGGCCCGCAGCCAAAAGGCTGCTGGGAACGAGGCTTCTGGGGTCCAGGACCAGCTGGGTGCCTCGGTTTCCCCAGCTGGGGAATGGGCACTGCATAGGGGGGTCCCAGGCAGGTGGGCTGGTGATGGATGACACTGAGGCCAGAGGGTCATCTCATCCCTCCCCTGACTCCGGCCCCTTCCCCTATTAATCATGGTATTTAATAAGTACGTTTTAGGGGCTAAACACTGGGGAAAAATACAAGCTATTCAGATCAGATACTGATTACAGTCTAAGAAGAAGGGAGAACAGATATCTTCTTCCCACTCTTCCCATTCCCCTCCATCACCCTCGCACTGGGATTAACATCCTTTATTCACCCCTCCCTTAGCCCCGCAGCACTTAGGTACATATTCCCAATTTATTTATTTATATTAATATCTGTCTTCCCCACTATACTTTGAGCTCACTGTAGTCAGGGAATATGTCTACCAACTCTGTTATATTGTACTTTCCCAAGCACATAGTACAGTGCTCTGTACATAGTAAACACTCAGTAAATACCCTAAATTGATTGACTGTATGGATGAGAAAACTGAGGTCCAGAGAAGTTCAGTGACATGCCCAAGGTTGCACAGCACGTCAGTAGCCGAGCCGGAATTGGAGCCGGGATTGCCTTTCTCCCAGGCCCGGCCTCTCTCCACTAAGCTACACTATCTCCAGTGCTTTGCACACAGTAAGCGCTCAATAAATACGATTGATGATGATAATGGAGAAGCCCCCCTTCCACCTCTCCATCTCTCCGTCTCCGTCTCTCCCGTCTCTCTGATCCCCTGCCATCTGCCTCAGGATCCCAATCCTGATTTGTATATTTTTGCCCACATCTGCAGGCTCCTCTGAGCCACCTTCCATGCCAGGCCATTGGCGGGCAGAGTTCAGGCCCAAGGACGGGCCCGGCCGGAATCCTGGAGCCATCAAACAATCAAATGATCGATGCTATTTATTGGGGGCCGTACCATGTTCCGACCACTGTCCTTACAGGAGGGAGAGCAGTAGACCTGTTCCCTGCCCACTAAGGCATGCAGACTTGTTGGGGAGACTGACATTAAAATAAATAGCCAGCGGGGGAAATGGCAGAGTGTGAGGATTGGGTAGATGATAAGTGTCGTGGGTGAGGGGAGTAACAAAATGCTTAAAGGGCACAAAGGGCTTAAGGAGCACAAGGACACACACACATGCACGCACACACATGCACAAACGTGCTCTCTCTCTCTCTCTCCTCCCACCCCTGAGTCTGAGGTCTGAGGTTCATCTATTGTCCAACTGTAGTCGCTTGACATCATCTCCTAAGGCAAGTCCAAGAGGCTGCAAACCACAGCCTGGTGGAGCAGAGAGAGAGATGAGAAGCTACAGAGGTTATATATTTCCCCTTGCCCCCGCCCCACACATAGTGATAATAATAATAATGATGGTATTTGTTTAGCGCTTACTATGTGCCACGCACTGTTCTAAGCACTGGGTGGGGGGGGATAAAAGGTAATCAAGGTTCTCCCATCGGGGGCTCACAGTCTTAATCCCCATTTTTACAGATGAGGGAACTGAGGCAAAGAGAAGCGAAGTGACTTGTCCAAAATCACACAGCTGACAAGTGGCAGAGCCGAAATTAGAACCCATGACCTCTGACTCCCAAGCCTGGGCTTTTTCCACTGAGCCACACTGCTTCTCTATGCATGCATGCACATGCACACAGGTGCGCATACACATGCATGTACACAAATGGATGTGCATAGGTGTCCAGTCATTCATTCATTCATTCAATCATATTTATTGAGTGCTTACTGTGTACAGAGCACTGTACTAAGACCTTGGGAAGTACAAGTTGGCAACATATAGAGACGGTCCCTACCCAACAGCAGGCTCACAGTCTAGAAGGGGAAGACAGACATCAAAACAAAACATATTAACAAACTAAAATAAATGGAATATGTAAATATGTACAAGTAAAATAGAGTAATAAATCTGTACAAACATATATACAGGTGCTGTGAGGAGGGAAAGGAGGTAGGGCGGGGGGGATGGGGAGGGGGAGAGGAAGGAGGGGGCTCAGTCTGGGAAGGCCTCCTGGAGGAGGTGAGCTCTCAGTAGGGCTTTGAAGGGAGGAAGAGAGCTAGCTTGGTGGATGTGTGAAGGGAGGGCATTCCAGGCCAGGGGGAGGATGTGGGCCGGGGTCGACGGAGGGACAGGCGAGAACAAGGCACAGTGAGGAGATTAGCAGTGGCAGATGAGCGGAGGGCGCAGGCTGGGCTGGAGAAGGAGAGAAGGGAGGTGAGGTAGGAGGGGGCGAGGGGATGGACAGCCTTGAAGCCGAGAGTGAGGAGTTTTTGTGCAGGCCAAGCAGACACACACATGCACAAGTACACATGCACACATCAGTCCATCATATTTATTAAGCATCCACACAGTACACACAGGAGTACACACACCTGTACACACAAGCAAGCCACCATGTTTATATGTACACATATATATAGTGCGCACACATCCACAGACAGATATACCCCCGCACCCAGTAAACACGCATATATACAGCATGTGCACACACACTTATGTACACACACACACAGACATACTCTGATGCCCGGATTGACATAATAATAATAATGGTATTTGTTAATCGCTTACTATGTGCCAAGCACTGTTCTAAGCACTGGATGCACACACGCATCCCCCCCACACACTCCGATGTGCACACTCACACCTACACACCCATCCTTTCTGGCACTCTCACACTTGCCTGCTCATTCCCTGGAGAGGGGGAAAGAAGGATAGTGAGTGGGTCCAGCAGGATGGTAGGGACTCCACTTGGGCTCTCCCAAGCCCAAGGGGACCACCATGGCCCCCGTCAAATCCCACCTCCACCACCTCAGCCTTCCCTGGAGTGGCAGTTGGATGGACGGATCCCCATAGCTGGGCTCATAGTAGTCCATCCCCTGCCCTTGGCTAAGTCCATTCATTCATTCAGTCAATCGTATTTATTGAGCGCTTACTGTGTGCAGAGTACTGTACAAAGCGCTTGGGAAGTACAAGTTGGTAACATATAGAGACGGTCCCTACCCAACGGTGGGCTCACAGTCTAGAAGGGGGAGACAGAGAACAAAACAAAACAGATTAACAAAATAAAATAAATAGAATAGATATGTACAAGTAAAATAAATAAATAGAGTAATAAATACGTACAAACATATATACATATATACAGGTGCTGTGGGGAAGGGAAGGAGGTAAGGTGGGGGGGGATAGAGAGGAGGAGGAGGGGAAGAGGAAGGAGGGGGCTCAGTCTGGGAAGGCCTCCAGGAGGTGAGCTCTCAGTAGGGCCTTGAAGGGAGGAAGAGAGCTAGTTTGGTGAATGTTCTGCCTCCTAATTATAATAATGGTGTTTGTTAAGCACTTACTGTGTGCCAAGCACTGTTCTAAGAGCTGGGGTAGATACAAAGTTATCAGGCTAGGTGCAGTCCCTGTCTCACTTGGGGCTCACAGAAGCAGTCCCCATTTTACAGATGAGGGAACTGAGGCCCAGAGAAGGGAAGTGACTTGTCCAAGGTCACACAGCAAACAAGTGGCGGATCAGGGATTACAGCCCAGGTCCTTCTGGCTCCCAGGGCCGGGCTCTATCCACTAGGCCACACTGCCTCTCTCCTGGTGGTGAGGGGCTGGCGGGGTCTCTGATTGAGCCCAAGGCCCAGGGGCTGGGTAGAGATCGTTCTTTACCAAACCTCCCAAATTCCACCCCCTCCCTCCCCAGGGTTTGGGTTCGAGGCCAGGTGCATTGCTCATTAGGCATGCAAATGTATGCAGATTGCATGCAAATGAGTCCAGAGCCCTCAGGTTCAGTCACGCTCTCTTCCCGGCCCAGTGGGTCGTCCTCTCCTCCAGCACCACGCTGAGCCGAGTTGACGGAAAGCAAGTCAACCCTAAATCCCTGCTGGACGGTCGGTCGTCAGGGTCTGGTCAGCTGGATGGAGCCAAGAGGGGGCACGGGAGACCCAGGGGCCACATGGAGCAGATCGCAAGCCCCCCCGGCCCGCGGTGGTCCCAGCCAGAGACTGGGGGAGAGGTGGGGAATCTGCAAACTAAGAACAGATAGGGGTGGGGGGGGCGGGTGTCATTCATTCAGTGCCAACTTGTACTTCCCAAGCGCTTAGTACAGTGCTCTGCACACAGTAAGTGCTCAATAAATACGATTGATTGATTGATTCAATCATATTTATTGAGCGCTTACTGTGAGCACAGCACTGTACTAAGAGCTTGGAAAGTACAATTCAGCAACAGACAATCCCTACCCAACAATGGGCTCACAGTCTGTCCTGACTGCTGTGAGCCCTCCATTTATTGAACATATTTATTGAGCGCTTACTGTGTGCAGAACGCTGAACTAACTGCCCAGGAGAGTACAACAGTAAACAAGACACATTCCCTGCCCACAACAAGTTTACAGTCCTCCTGCGATCTCGCTTCCATCCGTCCTGTTTCAGTGGGAGAGCAGTTCCTCTCCCTATCCCTTGGACTAACGCCAACAATTCTTTCCTCCCCTCAACCTCCACAGCCCCGACCCAGAACGTATTCACACCCATGACGTCCCCCCAACTCCCTGCCCAGCTCGTTCACCAATTACCTGTGTTTATCCAACTCCAGCATGTGTTTAACTTAGCGTGCGGTCGGGAGCCTGGAGAACCAGAGAGGGCCGGGCTGGGGCGGGGGAGGACGTGGGAGTGGGCCAAGAGTTCAGTTACGTTTGGTTCCTTTGGAGAAGCAGCGTGGCTCAGTGGAAAGAGCACGGGCTTTGGAGTCAGAGGTCATGGGTTCAAATTCCGGCTCAGCCAACTGTCAGCTGTGACTTTGGGCAAATCACTTCTCTGGGACTCAGTGACCTCATCTGTAAAATGGGGATTAAAACTGTGAGCCCCCCGTGGGACAACCTGATCGCCTTGTAACCTCCCCAGCGCTTAGAACAGTGCTTTGCACATAGTAAGCGCTTAACAAATACCATCATCATTATTATTATTATTATTTGTTGGTTGTGATTGAGGAGGACAGCTGAGAGGGTCTTGACCCAGAAACCCCAGCCCCTGCCCCAGGCTGGGGTCACTCCTGCCTGGAGGAATAGGCCCTTGCCTAATAATAATAACAATAATAATGGTAATTATTAAGCGCTTACTATGTGTCAAGCACTGTTCTAAGCACTGGGCTGACAAGCCAATCAGGCTGAATGCAGTCCCCATCCCACAGAATAATAATAATGGTGTTTGTTAAGCGTTTATTATGTGGGCTGGGGTGGATACAGCAAATTGAGTTGGATGCAGACCCTGTCCCATGTGGAGCTCACAGTCTCCATCCCCGTTTTACAGATGAGGTAATTGAGGCACAGAGAAGTGACGTGACTTACCCAAAGTCACCCAGCAGTCAAGTGGTGGAGCAGAGATTAGAACCCAGGTCTTTCTGACTCTCGGACCCTTGCTCTACCCACTATGCCATGCTGCTTCTCACTATACCACTCGCACTCTTCATTCCCATTTTCCAGAGGAAGTAACTGGGACACAGAGAAGTGAAGTGACTTGCCCAAGGTCACCCAGCAGACAAGTGTGGAGTGGGGATTAGAACCCAGGTTAGTTCCTCCCTACCCCAGATGGATAACTGTGTAGGTTCAGCTGGAGCAAGTCCGGTGTGCAGCAGGTCATAGATTAGACAGCAAGAAGGACTTCCTGGGGCCAGGGGCAGCTTGTCCTGGCTGGAGAGAGTGGAGGTTGAATGACATTGATTTGTCCATTCAATTCATTCAGTTGTGTTTATTGAGCACTTACTGCGTGCAGAGGACTGTACTAAGCACTTGGGAGAGTACATTACAACAATAAACAGACACATTCCCTGCCCACAGTGAGCTTACAGTCTAGTGGGGGAAGACAGACATTAATAGAAAGAAAAAAATGACAGATTGTAGACATAAGTGCTGTGGGGCTGAGAGCGGGGAAGAACAAAGGGAGCAAGTCAGGGCACTGCAGAGTGGGAGAAGAGAAAATGGGGGGCTTAGTCAGGGAAGGCCTCTTGGAGGAGATAATAATAATAATAATAATGATAATGATGGTATTTATTAAGTGCGCTTACTATGTGCAAAGCACTGTTCTAAGCATTGGGGAGGTTTCAAGGCTATCAGGTTGTCCCCCAGGGGGCTCACAGTCTTCATCCCCATTTTACAGATGAGTGAACTGAGACCCAGAAAAGTGAAGTGATTTGCTGAAAGTCACACAGCTGACAAGTGGTGGAGCCGGGATTTGAACCCATGACCTCTGACTCCAAAGCCTGGGCTCTTTCCACTGAGCCACGCTGGTGTGAGGCTTGGTTCTGTCAGGCCTAGGTGGCAGGTGGGCCAGGGAGGCCTCTCAACCAGGCAATCAATCACTTTAGTGCGTGCCAAGCACTGGACTAAACTCTTGGGCGGGTCCGCCACTTGACAGCTGTGTGACTTTGGGCTAGTCACTTCTCTCTGCCTCAGTTCCCTCATCTGTAAAATGGGGATTAAGACTGTGGGCCCCATGTGGGACAACCTGATTACCTTGTATCCTCCCAGCGCTTAGAACAGTGCTTGGCACATAGTAAGCACTTAACAAATGCCATTATTATTATTATTATTATTATTATCATCATTATTATTACTCCTGTCCTCAAGATTCACCCCTCTGTACCGTCCCCAAAGGGCATCCAGTTCCCCAGAACCAGGAGTGAGCCCGGATGAAGATTTGGGCAAGGACTAGGGCCAGGGCCAAGGCTGGAAATGAATCTTAGGCAGGTATCAGGACCAGGGCCAGACCAGAGCTAGAACCAGGAGCAGGACAGAAATTAGGACGAAGCCCAAACCCAAAACGTTGTCCTTTTGATCCCCCCACCGCTATCTCCCTGTGTCCTGGGGGCCCTCGGGGCCACAGGAGGGGCTTTCTGATCCGGCTGGCTGGTCAGCATTTCTCCTGATGTCCTGCCTGCCTCTCACCCTCATATCCCCCCACTCCCACCGGATGCCTCAGCTCCAACCTCCTCCAGGAAGCCTTCCTGGATTCCCACCGCCAGTCTCCAGCCCTCCCCCGGTTCAGGGATTCCTTTCACCTCCATGCTCCCCTCACCCTCTCCTGCCCTGGCTGGGACCGTCAGTAGGATGGGGGCTGCCTGGGGAGCTGCCCGGTCTCCCGTCGGCCCTGGAGCTGTGTGAGGAAGGGGCATCCATTTGCCTCCAGCGTGAACCCAGGCCTCGGCCCTCTGGGGGCTCCAGGGCGGGCGGCTGTGGGATGACGACGCCCAGGCTGCTAGGGTCGCCCCCCACTCCAGCGTCCTGGAGCCCCTGAACCAGGCAGGGGTCATGACCTCTGGGGGAGCGGGGGCCGGCGGCTGCATGTTAGCTGTGGCTGGATGCGGCAGGGGAGGGAGGATGGGGCAGGGGGCGAGAGGAGATGGGGAAGAGGGGGCTTTTTGTACACGGGCCCTTGGCCCCGGCCCTGCAGAAGCCCAGCCGGCTGTGGCTACAATGGGCTGCTTCTTGGGGTCAGGGCCAGGGCTCGTCCGGGGCCGGGGCCGGGCCCCTGGAGGAATGCAGTGGCTGAAATTAGCCAGATCGAGGGACAGAGTCCAATTCACAGACATTGCTGGGGGCCCTACCCTCCATCCACTCCTCCATCCGTCCAGCCGCCTCCCTAACCCCCCCGCCTCCCGCCTGCCACCCCTCTGAAACGCCATTGTCAGCGTGGGGGAGGGGAAGAAGAGTGGCATACTCCTCTCAAAGGCGTGAATGTTTCCGGGGGGGTTGAGGATGGGGCATCTGGAGTCTGGGTGGGTTTCCAGGGTCTAGGGGAGCCCACCAATAACCCCTTCAGTGCCAGGCCAGAAGCCAGGATAACCCTCTGGGGTCCTGGGGAACTGGAGGGCTCTCCAGATCCATCCCCCGGCCTCTGAACACGCCTGCATCTAGACCGGCCGAGCAGTGGTTGGCTGTGGGGGTCATGGAGTCCATCCCCCAACCTCTGAGTGGGCCTCTGTCTAGACCAGCCGGGCAGCACTGGGCTGTTGGGGTCACAGAGTCCAACCCCCAGCCTCTGAACAGGCCTACACTTAGACCAGCTGGGCAGAAGTGGGCTAAGGGGGTCCCAGAGAGGAGATGTTGAGGAGACTGGCTCCTCTCCTCTGGGAGCATACTCAGATGTCCAGGCCTCCTTCATCCTGGTCCAGTGGACAACTGCCAAGGTAGCCACCTCAGTAGTAGCTGTTGCCTCCGCAGCCCACCTCAGTTGGCTAGATTTTTTATTTATTATAATAGCCTATGTTAAGCTCTTTCTGTTTTTCAGGTTTTCCTAAGCTCTGAGGACTTTTCTTCCTTTATGCCTTCGAGTCGTTTCCGACCCATGGCAACACCACGGACATGTCTCTCCCAGAATGCTCCGCTCTCCATCTGCAGTCATTCTGACAGTGGATCCGTAGAATTTTCTTGTTAAAAATACAGAAGTGGTTTACCATTGCCTCCTTCTGCACATGCAGTAAACTTGAGTCTCCGCCCTCGACTCTCTTCCATGCCGTTGCTGTCCAGCATGGGTGAATTTTGATTTGTAGCGGATTGCCTTCCACTTGCTAGCCACTGCCCAAGCTAGGGATGGAACGGGTAAGCCTCTGCTTGACTCTCTCTCCGGTAGCCAAGACTGGCAGAGTGCTGGAAACTCTCCAGGTACGACCCTGAGAGTGGAAGCTCTGGGGTAGATACCATCTAAGCAGGTGTGACAAAG